>NC_044991.1:34292848-34592848 GCF_008728515.1 Papio anubis
AGAAAACTCTCAATGATGAAGCAACCCTGATATGTGGTTTAGAGCAACATAGTTTCAGTGACACTATCAGAATAAACTGCTGAAAAAAATCTGATGCTCTCCAAGGGGCCAGGTGAAGTGGCTCGCACCTGTAACCCCAGCTACTCAGGAGGCTGAGGCAGAAGGATCTGGACACCAGGAGTTTGAGGCCTGTCTAGACAGCATAGTGAGACCTGCATCTCAAAATAAAATAGAATAAAATAAAATATTTTTTTTAAAAAATTCAAAGATCCCAAAGAATTCTGGAGTCCAAGTGAACTGAAGAGGAAAGAGCGAGTCGTTCACCTGGGAGAGCTGGAAGGGTGCAGGATGACCTCAAGGCCGTCTTGAAGGCCTTGACCTTGTCTTTCTTTTCCTGTACCTCCACATTTTCTTCCCCTCTGTGGGGCCAGAGGAGCACCTTCATCACCTTCCCTCAAAGTGCCTTTGAGTGACCAAGCACCATGTCCCTCCACCTGCACCCTGGTAGCCAATGAGCTTTGCATCACACCTGCCTCGGGCCAGCCACACCTTGGATGATTTCGCTGACACTGTTGACTCTCTACTGATTCACCTAAGCATTCCCCAACACTAAAGACATTTAATTTGCTTTCACAGTAAAGAATCCACACTATTCCATACATTTATAACACTTTTCAGCTGCAACTCTAAACTGAATAATTAAACTGAAGCGACCTTTTCTGTAGACATGTGGTTTTACTTGGTTTTACTCACTTGACAAGTGCTTCTGTGTTCTAAGCATGTGCCTGCATTCACTCTGTTTAACCCTTTAACAACCTTATGAGGTAGACACAGTGATCATGCCTATTTTACCAGTGGAGAAACTGAGCCACAGAGCAGTTAAATAGCTTGTTTGCCCACACGGTCACAAAGCTAGAACATTTTCTCTACAGGGGACCAACAAAGTATTTTGAGGAACTGGTAAAATGTAGACTTAGATATACTATGGAAAGAATTGTGAAACCCAGATTCCACAGAAATGTTCTAAGAGAATTCAAAGAATGTTTAAGATCATCCTTTAAAACACTCCTCATGCCCAGAAAGCTACCTCTGAACTCCACAGCCTTTCTGGTTCTCACTGCTCTCTGCACCCCTACCCTGGCCGGCACAGAAAACATGCTCTTCTCTCTCCACAGCCATTTCCCTCTGGCCTTCACAGCCAGGTTTCAAATTGTGTGGAGGGAAAGAGCCCAGCACTGGGAACTGAAATGGGATGAATTAGAGGACACAGACTGGCCAAGTGGGCAGAACTCTAACGTGACCCCCGACCCAGTGAGCTTCCCCTGGAGATATGAGATGGAGCACCTGTGACCCTGTTAGGTTATATGACAAATGAGAGATTATCCCGCTGCACCTGACCTAGCCACATGAACCCTTGACAAGCAGAGAATTTTCTCCAACTGCTGGAAGAAATGAAGTCAGCCAGATCCCACACCTTACGGTGCCAACATGGCCTCACCGGCTTTAAAGACAGCCTGGCTGAGAGCAGCCCCTGGCTAACACGGGGCCCCGAGTCACCAAGAACTGAGTCCTGCCCAGCACTTAAGTGTGCCTGGAAGGAGAGTCTTCCCCAGGACCCAACAAGAGCCCAGCCCAACTGACACCTTGACTTTCACCTGAGATCAGAGAAGCCCACTGAAGCCACAGACTTCTGTCCTACAGAGCTGTGGGACAGTGAGCAGGTGCTGCTCCGAGCCGCTGTGTCTGTAGCCATTTGTCACGCAACACAGATGACTGATGAATGCCTGAGGAGTGGGCGTGGGGCCCAGGCGACTCGGGGCCCCAGAGGGAGGAGCAGGGCAGCAGCCTGGCACAGCGAACCTACCTCTGGCAGACTAAGGGGCACGTGCTGTGGGGGTGGCTGGGAGGAGGGGCTGGAGCGCGCAGTTGGGCACCGACGGTTAAAACAGACCACGCTGCACCCGCTGAGTCCTGGCTTCACCCCTTGGAACCTGTGTAACCTTCGGGAGCTGACCTCCCTAAACCTCAGCTCCATTATCAGTGATCTTCAACCTCGAGGTTGGAGTGTGCCCACCGCGCGGGGTTGCCGTAAGGATTAAATCGAAGGCCCCACAGGGAGCCCTGGCCCAGTGCTGACACACGGGCAGCATCTGCACACATTGAACACGGAAAGGGATACAGTCTGCCAGTTGGTGGCATACAAAACAGTGGCCCCCAAATATACCCACGTCCTAATCCCCAGAACCTGTGAGTATGTTGCCTTACATGGCAAAGAAGGCCTTGCAGATACTGTCAGGTTCAGGATTCTGAGATGGGGACATGATTCAGGTGGGCTCAAGGTCACCACAATGGTCTTCACGAAAGGCAGAGACAGAGGTTGCAGCCTGACCACAGAGGATGCAGAGGGTGCGGACCACACTGCCGCGGCAAAGATGGAGGAAGGGGCCAGGAGCTCAGGCATGCAGGAGCCACAGGGGCTGGGACAGGCCAGGACACAGCTTCTCCCCAGAGCCTCCAGAAGGACCAGCCCTGCCAGCACCTTCAGCCCACTGAGGCTGATTTTGAACTTCTGCCCTCCAGAATCGTACAAAAATAAATGTGTTGTTTTAAGCCACTAAATTTGTGGTAATTTGTTACAGCAGCCCCAGGGAAATAACATACCCTTCCTGAAACCACACCAGACTTAACCTGTGTGTAGGCCCAGGGCAGGGGCAGGGGACACTCGGAGGAACGAAACCTCCCAGCCAGCCTCCATCCTGCTTACTTGCAGGAGGTCACCCAGGGAACCATATTCCCTGCAGCTCCCATGAGGCACAGATTTATGCAAAAAATAAAATTATTAGAAGTAACAGGAGTGCAGTTCTTGGGAATTCCACTTTGAGCATTGCACACAGAAGACTGCCAAATTTCAGGACCACAAACCAGTGCCAGACACATAAGTGGATATCATAGGTCAAAGACAGCACAGAACCAGGAAGGGGAGAACAGAGGGAAGGGCCTAGACCACACAAAAACCTTAACCCTGGCCATCAGGATGACGGATGGAATCCTGACAAGCACTGCAAGACCCCCAGATGGTTACACTGGGGCGTGCTGTGTACAATGTGTGTAGGTGCATGCATGCACACAGGCACACAGCACAGATGTGCTTAACTGCCAATAAACCGTGTAGAGCCTATGGAAGTCATACAAGAGTGCTTGTTCCAGACAAGGCTTTTCGTTACAAGGTGACAGCTCAGAGAAGACTCTCCTGGTGTCCTGACTTCCAGCCTGTGAAGGGTTATCAGAGCCAGACTTCTTGTTTCCCTGAGGAAAGGAGAGGGGACACCACCAGCTTGGCTTGTAAGGTCTCAGGGAATTTCATAACCTGTGAAAGACTGTGGAAGTAGATATTACGGTTTAACAAATCCTCATTTGGCACTTACTATTTATTCCAAGGTAGGGATTTTTTTATCATGCCCATTTTACAGATAGGAAAACTGAGGCCTAGGGAGATCAAGGAACTTGTCTAAGACCCCACTGTCTGCAAGGGGCAGAGGCAGGCTTGAACTCAGGCAGTCTAGACCCAGAGGATGTAGAAAATGCAACTGCATCTGCATCAGCATCATGACTACTATGAACAGAATGGAATGTTTGTGTCCCCCCAGAATTCCAATGTTGAAGTCCTAGCCCCTAATGTGATGGTACTGTAGACGGGGCCTTGAGAGGTAATGAGGGTTAGATGAGGTCATGAGGGTGGGGCCCTCGTGGTGGGATTAGTGCCCTCATAAGGAGAGACACCAGAGAGCTAACTCTCTCTCTCTCTCCCCTCTACCCTCATAAAGTTCATGTGCAGGTCATGTGAGCAAACTACAAACCAAAGTGAGAGGCAGCAGGGGCCCCTCTTAGGGACCTGCCAGGCCTCCCGAGCATTGAAATAAAGGAAAATCTTGAGTTCCTTCAAGGAAAATTCCAGGCACCCAGCTAGGCCTGAGAAGTAAATGAGCAACCTGATAAACAAGAAGGTAACAGTGGCTTAAAACGGTGGCCAGGGAAGTCAGGAGATGTTCAGTTACCTAGAGAAGCTAAAGATAGTATCTTAACAAATGTCTCTCAGCTGTCTTTCAGGAACCCAGACCCCCACCAAGTGGATCTGCTGGTGCTCAGGCCTCAGACAAGGGGGATTTTGGACTGAACCTTGATCTCTGTTCTTTGTTCTAAATTTCTTCTTGAGCAACCTGGCCCATGGGTCAGACTCCACATTTCTTTTCTTCTAATCCCAAATTTCCAGACAAAGCTTTGCCTCTTTAACCAATTGCAAATCAGAAAATTTTTTAATCCACCTATGACCTGTGGGCCCACTCTTGGAGATGTCCTGCCTCTTTGGGTCAAACCGAAGTACAGCCTCCATGCCTTGATATATAACTTCAGCCATCACCTCTGTGTCCCCTCCTTTCAAAACCCTTACCTTAGGGTAAGCCATGAGAGAAGTCAGGTCTTAAGCATGAGCTGCCCGATTCTCCTTGCTTGGGGCCCTGCAATAAATGCCTCACTTTCCCTCACTGCAATAATAATGTCAGTGTTTGGCCACACCCCCAGTTCACTTTGATAACAAGAGAAGAGCCCTCAGCATAAAACCTACCTTGCTGGCACCTTGATCTTGGACTTCTCAGTGTCTAAAACTGTGAGAAATAAACTTCTGTTGTTTAAGCCACACAGTCTTCTGTATTCTGTTATGGTGGCTTGAACTGACTAACAGGGATTTGGGGTTGCTGAAAACAGGGACCTGGTTTATAGAAGCGAATCTCCACACTGTGGTGCATTGTGACTTTCCAGCACACCCCTCTCTATTCAAAATCGCCGCCTGCAACGAGCAGGGAGGTTTCCGATGAGCTCTTACTGGGTCCTCCCACCTTCGCCACGGCAAGCTGGAGCCCTGGAGCCATGGCATCTGGTTCCTGCACATCAGCACCTGGGAAGCCGAGATGTTCCTGAAAGCTAGACACTGACCACCAGGATCTTCCCTTCTCCTGTCCTGTCCTGCCCAGCATTTGGGGACAGTGCACCAGAGACAACCTGAACACTGATTGCAAGTAGAGCCTCCAGAATCCTCATCTTTGTTTAGATGAAGACAAAAGAGGCGAGGAAGAAGGACTTGCAGCACAGAGGACGTCTGTCATCGTCCACTCGCAGTTTCCCCTCATTCACACCCACTGCCTATTTGTACAGGTGTCAATGTTGCCCTCCGACATGGAATCTCAAGTCCTACACTTCCCAGTCTCCCTTGTTTATGGAGAGCAGACAGGCTGCCGTGGGCTCGGTCACCGGGATGCACCCCTGTGGGACTGTGGCTTGGGACTGCCATGCGGGAAGAGGTTGTCATGGTAACCAGGCACCCTCCCAATGCCTTGGGGACCACAGAAGGGGAGGAGTCTGGTCCAAGGCCTGAGGCTCAGGGAGGTGTCCAGGGATGACCTCTCTCCCCTGAACATGAGGCGAACATTTTGATGGCTCCAAGGATGGCCTTGAAAACAGGATGCCCATTTGTCCTTTGCATCCTCAGGGTGTGCTGGAAACTCTCCTTCAAATCAGTGAGAATGGTATTGGAACAGGCTCTCCTAAAAGCACACGGCCCAGTCTCAAAAGACAAGTATAATTTGGTCAAATGAGCCAAAGAACAATGAGAAAGCTACCCAGCACCTAAGATCTGGGAGCCTGAAGATGCAAATCCCAGCTCTGATGCCATGATGCTTATGTGCGGGCACTGAACATTGCTGAGTCTCAGCTTCTCCTCCTTATCTGGGGATCCGCCTACTTGCTGGGTGGTTTAGAGGTTTGAATGAAATCATTCAATTCACTTCAGCAAACACCTCTTGAGTACACTGGAGCTCACTGTCTGGACATGACAAGAAAGCAGAAGAATCGTGGCCGAACGCTGTGGTCAGCATCACCAGCAGGCAGAGACGGGGTGCTCTGAGGGGCCCAGAGGGAGTGCTGGCCTCAGCTGGAGGAGGGTGGAGCATGAATTCATTGCCAAGCAGGAGAGACAGTGGGAGGACATTCTCAAACTATTGCCGAATAAGTCTGATTCTAAGTTAAGGAAGCAGCAATGAAAAACAGAGAATAAACCCACCTAAGTGAACCAGGGAGAACTGGGAGACTGAAGAGCTCCTATGATCTTGGAGGCTGCTACGCTGATGGCCCCAGGGAGACAAGATTCACCTGGAGATGCCCCAAACCTCATGGGAGACACACATGTGGCCCGGTTCACTGTGGCCTACTGTCAGGGACATTTCTTCACCATCCACTCAAGGAAAATGCCCTGCTCTGCAAAGAACCCAGTTACCTTTCAGCAAAAAGGTAAGTGAGCTCAGAAAGAATGAGCCAAGGTTGTTCCTAACGGTGACGGGTGACTTCACAGAGGGGCGGCAAGGCAGAGTACGCAATAACATGTGACTGGGTCAGAGCCTGGCCTTCAATCAGGTCAGCGTGCAGGAAGCAGACAACGGTTCAAAATCCCTGTCTTCTGGCAGGCCTACCACATTTCTTCTGAATGCAGTGATCTAAGCTGTAAAAATGCATAGCGTCTGCTACTTCTGTTCTGTGGATGTGTCTGTTTGAGAATGTGTAAAGGGAAACGTAGCCCGATTGCTCCTGTCACCCTCAGCCCGTGGCCCTAGACTCCAATCTTCCTAATGCAACAAGGGCACTTGGCAGCTGCCCTCCCAGATTCTAAAGTCACCATTGCAGACAGTAACATGGGATCTTGACGGATGGGAAAGGTGCTCTCAGTCCACGTGAAGACCCCGCGTGTGCACTGAACTGTGTCACAGTGTATTGGGCTGCAATGGTGGAGATGGTTAAGGGAAGAAAAAAAAAATCTGTTTTACCCTGCTAATTTCCAAAATTCAAGTAAAATACAAGAGTAATGGTACAAAAAGCATTTTGGATGGTGAGATTCCCATCCTGAGAGAAGAGCAGCCAGACATAAATTAGGGAGGTGGAAGTGTAAGAGTCCAAATGTGCAGGCCTGGGGACCTTACAACAGAAGGCAAGTGGATTAGAAAAGATGACGCCCAGCACCCTTGGGAGCACTGAGCAATCCAGTCCCAGCTACTCCCCTCACAAGCTGTGTGTCCTTGGATGAGTCACTTAACCTCTCTGTGTGCCAGTTTCCCCATCATGGGGCTGTTGATAAGATTAGATGAGAACACTCAGGTAAATATTCAGTATAATACAAGCCACTTAAATGTTAGTGATGACTGTTCAGCAAAGCCCTACAGAGAGGCAGGGTTCTCACTTTTAAAGCAACATTGTGTACGTCAATGTATTCAATAAATATTCCTGAAATGGTGAATACCTGGGTTATAGGAAACCATCACGTTTTACTTCAGCTGTTTAATTAAGGTGATTGCGATGAGTCTCTTTTTGAAATCATGAGGTGGCCTTTTGGTATGTGTTTGAATTATAAAATGCATATTTGTACCAGCATTTTATATATACAAAAATACACCAGATGCATTTGTGTGTCCTTCAGCATTTTTCCAGCTAACACATCTGTTCTGTAGTGAATGTATGGAATTTTCTTCTTCTTGCGATTTCACTAAAATTTACAGGCAGTTCCCCATCCTGTGTCCAAGTGTTCTCATTGTTCAATTCCCACCTATAAGTGAGAACATGCGGTGTTTGGTTTTCTGTCCTTGTGACAGTTCGCTTCTAATGTAAATGACGAGTTAATGGGTACAGTACACCAACATGGCACATGTATACATATGTAACAAACCTGCACATTGTGCACATGTACCATAGAACTTAAAGTATAGTAATAAATAAAAATAAAAATAAAATAAAATAAAAAATATACAGGCAGTTACATTCTCATCTAGATAAAAATGTTAGCCTATGAGACTTCTCACGGTAGTTCTAGTTTTAGATGCGTTTCCAGGAGACTCTTTTAAGGTAGCTTTTCACTCAGTTTGTGTTTCGGTAGCACCTTCAGAAATCTATGACCAGTGAAGCTTGTCCTTAAGGAAAGAAGAAGATGGAAAATTCATTTACCCTTCTGTTCTTGTTTACCAGTCAGGATCAGATGCACCTGATCAGTATTAGAAACCTCACCAGTTCATTTGAGCAGAAAGGGTTTGATACAGGGAATTCAGCAATGGCCAAGTTTCTGGAAGGGCTGGAGGGGCTGGCATAAGCTGGTCACTCCTCCCTCCAGGAACGGCCCAGGAAGATGCACAGAGCTTGCCCAGTGTGAACATCTGCCTCCGCCATGACCAAAGAGTCAAGGAATCCAGAGGCCACTGTCCAAACTGCTGGCTCCAGGACCTGCTCCTTCATCACAATCCAGTGAGACAGGAGAGAGGTTGTGAGGGTTGAACAGAGGTAGGAAAAGGGGCGGGCAGGGCAGGAGATGGGGTTAGGAAGCACTTTTTTGGAAGTGGTATTCCTCCTGGCTGGATTCATTGTAACACAAAACATTTTGAAATATTTAGCATTCATTTCCATCGGAGTTGTTCCTCTCTCTCCACTTCTTCACTAAATGTTAAGTTGAACCACGTAAAATTGCCACTTTTGTAAGTCTAAGATGGGATGGGACAATATTGATGATTTTGTGTGGCTCACCTGAAACTATGATCACCTCTAGGCTGGGCAGGGAGGCAGGTAATCATGGCCACACCCAGGCCTCTCCACCTGGGACCTCTGGCTGCTTCCTGAGCGAGATCATGACGTCTCCTGGCTCAGCAGACACATGTTCTCCAGCATTATTCTCCAGAAATGTCCACTGAGTTCCCCTCCAATTAATCTATTCTAAGTTGTCTTAAGATATGGACAAAATGTCCCCTGAGCAATTTTCCAGGATGATAAATGATTGCATTAACCTTTCCCTGACAGGTGGCTTTCTCTGTGATTGGCCGTTTGTTTTTGTCCAGCTGGGCTCAAATGGCCAAGGGGTTAGAACAGGGGCATGCCTTGTCCAGCATAGTGCATGCCACATGCCTATATGCCATATGTCTACCCTCCACACCTACATACCACATACCTACTCACCATGTGCCTACACACCGTGTGTCTAACCTCCACATGCCTACCGTCGGCGCACCCACCCCCCCACGTGCCTGCCCTCCGCGCACCCACCCCCCCACGTGCCTGCCCTCCGCGCACCCACCCCCCACGTGCCTGCCCTCCGTGCACCCACCCTCCACGTGCCTGCCCACCGCATACTCACCTGTCACATGACTGCCCACCGCATACCCACCCTCCACGTGCCTACCCACCGCATACTCACCTGTCACATGACTACCCTCCGCATACCCACCCTCCACGTGCCTACCTACCACACACCCACCCTCCACGTGCCTACCCACCACACACCCACCCTCCACGTGCCTACCCACCATACCCACCCTCCTTACTTCTGCTCTGCTACTCCACCGATACCCAATTCTCCACGTTTCCACCTACCGTGATACCCACTCTGTCACATTATTACTACCCGCCACAGATACCTAATTCCTCCACGCAGCCTACCCGCCCACATACCCACCCTCCACGTGCTCTACCCACCACATACCCACCCCTCCACGCGCCTACCCACTGCATTACCCACCTCCACTTGCCTACCCACCATATACCACCTGTCACATGACTACCCACCACATACCCACCCTCCACGTGCCTACCCACCACATACCCACCTCCACGTGCCTACCCACCACATACCCACCCTCCACGTGCCTACCCACCACATACCCACCCTCCACGTGCCTACCCACCATATACTCACCTGTCACATGACTCACCACGATACCCACCTCCATCGCAGTACCTACCCACCACATACCCACCCACCACGCCTACCCACTACATACCTTAACCTCCACGTGCTCATCACCACCGTGATACCCAGCACCCTCCTGCCTACCCACCGCATACCCACCTCCACGTGCCTACCCACCGCATACCCACCCTCCACGTGACTACCCACCATGTGTCTACCCTCCATGTGCCTAAAACCACCTGTCTAAAACCAGGTGCCTACACACCAGGAACCTATATACCACCCACCCATGCACCACATGCCAACTTCAGTACTGTAAACTGCAACAAGCACAGGGTACTCAGAATCCCTTAGCTCTGCAAGTGACCTTGGAAAGTCCACGCAGCAAAGGAAGCTTCTTCCTTGTTAATAGAGACATGATTTTATTTGGGTGCCCACTTCATCCTCAGCTGCAGGGGTAACTTCTGATGGACCACATGGATCTTGTGATCCCATTCCCCTCGATTTAGCCTGTTTCTAACTAATGAGACAGAAGAGAAAGTCTGCTGAGAGTCTGGGAAAGGTCTCTTGCTCCTAAAATGTTAACACTGGTATATTAATCCGTTCTCACATTGCTATAAAGAAATACCTGAGAGTGGGTAATTTATAAAGATTTAATTGGCTCACATTTCTGCAGGCTGTACAGGGGGCTTCTGGGAGGGCTCAGGAAACTTTCAATCACGTCACAAGGCAAAGGAGAAGCAAGCACGTCTTACATGACCAGAGCAGAAGGTGGGGAGTGGCGGGGTGCCACATACTTTAAACAACCAGATCTCACGAGCACTCACTCACCATTACGAGAAGCAGCACAGAGAGGGAAATCTGCCCACGTGATCCAGTCACCTCCCACCAGATCCACCTCCAACACTGGGGATGACAATGTGACAGGAGATTTGTGTGGGGACACAGATTCAAGCCCTATCAACTGGGAATGAGCATTCCTTCTCTTTCTCTGGTGGTTGCCATGCACGGACATTGACATCTGCAGCCCAGGAAGGGTCTGCCTGGAGCCAAGAGCCCATCACTCAAGTGCAGGTCAGAGAGACTCGGGTCCTTGGCAGCACAGTCAAGCCCCAGGGCAAGGAGAGGTTAATGTAATGACTTCCCTTCCAGACAAAAGACAGAGTGGCTTTTCTTTTGTTTTACCTTAAGAAAAATTAAGATAGTTTTAATTAGGACTAACTGGGAAAAGCAAGAGGAAAGTCAACAGTTTAATGACAATTTCTGGAATCTGGACTACTGGCTTCTTTTCATGTGAGACAATAAATCATTTTCCCATTTAAGCCAACTTGAATTAACGTTTTTAGTTAATTTGCACCCAAGTCACTCTGATTGAGGGGTCAACTAATCTACCTCCTATTGTTAGGCAGAAGTTCCTCATCTCATCCCAGACAATGGAGACCTGCCTTCCCTTTAGAAGTCACTTTAAAATGGAGCTACACAGTGGTTTTTTTAAAGTGATTTAAAACTGATTCCAGTATTTAGTAAAACAACAGAAAGGAACTCCTCTTCACACGTAGCCCATCTGCTGTTTAAAGCTCCCTTATTTCCTAATGTTAAGGTTCCCAGAGACAAGCGTGCGTTCCCTCTTCTGGCAGATTCTCCTACAGCTCGGAAGCCCATTTGGCTCAGCCATTAAACCCACCCTTGCTGCCAAGAGGATGAGACTTTCCTTTGCTTATCCATCAGGTTTGTGAAATTAAATAATTAAAACCTAAAGTTGTTGGAACTTTACATTATTCTGATCCCTGACAGGAATGTGGCTTTGTGGCCTGAGTCACGCAGCATGCAGCTGTGACTCTGGCTTTTTCCTGTAAGTGATTTGGAAAGACCTTGTAGCGCCAGGGCTAAGACCCCCTCAGATGGTCAACCCTGCTCATGGAATGTTAAAGAAATATTCCTTAGAATGTAGCAAGCTGCCACTGATCAAATCACTACAACACATGCACAGGCCTTGCATGGAAGATGCTGGAATCCCCTAAACTTCTCTGTCTCTGTCTATGTAAGTGAAGCCCTAACTCACAACTTGTGGAGTATTGACCCTGTTGCTTTGGAGTCTGTGTTTCCCAGGTGGCTAACCCTAAGCTTCCTGCTCAAATGAACTCAGCACTTAATCATGATTTCTGAATCTCATGATCTAAGGTTGACAGGTTGGTGCATTCTACCATTACATGCTGTCATTGTTTTCAAGGAAATCTGCCTCTGCAACTATCACGCTTCATTGAATTGAAGACACCGTTGATATAAGACCACTACTTTATATACTGCAAACAACAGAAATCCTCTGGCAGGAGAGCTGTGACATGCCATGAATTCTGCAATGTACTCCAATCTTGGAGAAGTTAAGATGTGTTTTTCTAAATATGTATGTCTTAGAATCATTGAAAAAATGGTATTTTATTTTTGCACAGCAGTCGCAAAAATATCACAAAGGAAGAACATCAATGTTGGCAGCCTTTCCAATGGGCAAGGAAGCATCTCTCTGTGCAGCATCCCAGGAAACACACAAACATAGCTGAGGGAGATATCTCTGTGCTTGGAACCTCCTAGAATGTCTCCTCTCCTGGATTCCAGAAGGAGGTACAGGGTGATTCATACCACATGGACTCTGGTTGTCTTCCTGAAGAAGCCTGGCTCTGCACAAGAGCACTGCCTTGGGATACGCCCCATCTTTTCATCCACAGTCACATGGACTCCTGCCGTCTGCCTGAAGAAGCCTGGCTCTGCACAAGGGCACTGCCTTGGGTAATGCCCCATCTTTTCATCCACAGCCACTGCCCCATTGCCAACCATCTGCCTGAGGCCTGGTCAGGTGAATGGGCCCTACCGGGGACCTTTGGCTACTGAAGGCTTTAGAATGCCTCTTTGACATATTCTTCTCTGTGATTCTGTGTGTGAGGAGATCCAGGAGCCAAGGTGGAGAACCCTGGATGACCTTACAAGATGGCTATCTAGTTGTATGTTCCCCGCACCGGCCTCCCCTGAAACCTTCCCTGTACCACCAACCCGCCCCTCCATCCACGGTGTGTGCATGTGTGCACAGGCCCATGGTGGGCCAACAGCCCTGCCCCAGACATTGTTGGGTTCTTTGGGAGACTGAAGCCACAAGAGGTAACATGTGCAGCATTCAGTGGACAAGTTTCCTGCCACATGGAGAAAACTGGCTTCGGTGAGGCTGAAGAACAGAGCCAACATTAAAATAGAACGAGAAGACACACACAGAGAAAGACAGCCAATGGCATTTCCGTTTCAGTTTCCAGTTTTGATTCATTTAGTTGAAAGCCTAGCCACATTCCCACACTTGGATTCTGTAATACATTCCAGGATTCTTATAATAAAACCTGTGTTTTATTTTACTGGCTTCAATTAGGATGCCATCTCCCACAGCAAAAACGTCTAATAAGTATACGGACCATATTCCTGACTGAGCAATGTAGAGAGCACACTGATGATAATGATGCCAGCTTTAGGACCACGTGGAAAAAGCAGAGCAGGTATTTCAAGGGTTGGGGATAAATAAAGGCAAAAAGTTCAAAAAGAGAGATATAAAGCAGAATTTGATTTAGGGAAAGTTTAGGAAAAAGACAAAACTCTGTAGTCAGGAAGAGTCTTGAGAGACACAGCCCTGGGCCATGTAACATGGCTAAGCCCCAGGGCCCGGGAGCACCAGACTCAGAGCCCACTCAGGCCACTCTTGCAGGTCATCCTGCAGCCAGTACAGGGGTCTGACCTCCCCCTTCAAGGGAACTGACCATGTTTCAATCAAATAATTGGTTTAGTAGAGAAAAGCCAGGACTAGTGTTGATGAGGCCCAAGTTATCGACTCCCTGGAGAACCCACAGTGATCTGGCTGGGCCTCTTTTTGCCCCTGTCCCTGAGCTGTTAAGTGAGAAGATTCAATGAGCTCTAAGGTACTTAACAGAAAACTGTTTTCAGTCCAACCCAGCACATACAAATGTCAACATAGCTTATCTACTGTAATAGACCTAGAAATCATAAAACAGGAATATTTCCTATGTAAACTGCCTGTAGTTGGGACATGCTTGGGGCCCGGTGCAAACTCCCCAGACCCACCTCAACCCATCATCCTTGGCCTCTTCTTCGGCACTTCTGTAAAGTATTAGGACCCAGGGAACATGTAGAAATGCCTGAGCCAGATGATCTTCCCAGCGGTTTCTTTCTGCCACATAAACTCCGGGCATGTGGACTCCATCCATAGCCTCCCCATCTGTCATTCTATCCTCACCCCAGACACATTCCTCTTTTTCTTTGGAAATGTGTCTCTCACTGGCCTTGCTGGAATGAGATGACCTGAAACATGTGCAGAATCAAAGGTTAATAATAAAACCCTGCCTGTTAGGCACTCAGCCCTGGTTCCTGGGACCACAGAAATAATTGTTGATTCTTCCCTTTTGAAATCACACAGGAGGCCAAGGTGAGCCACTCGCCGACTCACAAGTGATCCCAATCATCTAATGCCGCCTGGCCCCAGAGCTTCCCGGAATACATGGAGCTCTCTGCATTGTCATGATATTGCCTGAGTCTAGCAGGGAGAAGCAAAAATGAGGCTCCGTGGGAGAAATCGTCCTGCTGGTTTTCTTTACGAGTAAGTGTGCTTGTTAGTTGGGGTTGGCTTAGTGGGGGATGGAGGATCCCCGGTTTTATTAATATTCCATCTACCTAAATTTTTGTGCCTATTGTTTATTTTCTCCAAGAATCAAAATACAAGAATGAATAAATTAAAATCACAGTGAGATACCATCTCACACCAGTGAGAATGGCTATTACTAAGAAGTCAAAAAACAAAAGATGCTGGTGAGGTTGTGGAGAAAAGGGAGTGCCTATATGCTGTTGGTGGGAATGTAAATTAGTTCAGCCTCTGTGAAGAGCAATTGGAGATTTCTTAAAGAACATGAAACCCAACTACTGTTCGACTCAGCAATCCCATTACTGAGTATATATCCAAAAGAAAACAAATCATTCTACCAAAAAGACAAATGGATTCACATGTTCATCCCAGCACTATTCACAAAAGCAAAGACATGGAATCCACCCAGATGACCATCAATGGTGAACTGAATAAATAAAATGTGATACATATACACCATAGAATACTACACAGTCATAAAAAATGAACAAACTTTTGTCATTTGCAGCAACAGGGATGCAGCTAGAGGCCATTATTCCAAGTGAATTAGTGCAAGAACAGAAAACAAATACCACATGTTCTCACTGATAAATGGGAGCTAAACATTGGGTACCCATGGACATAAAGATGGCAACAATAAACACTGGGGACTGATAGAGGAGGGAGGGAATTAGGGGAGCAAGAATTGAAAAACTAGCTTTTGGACACTATGCTCAGTAAACTGGGTGACAGAATCAATCGTACCCCAAACCTCAGGATCATGCACCATTCCCAGTAACAAACCTGCACACATACCACCTGAATTTAAAAGTTAAAATTATGGTTTTTAAATATATATATATATATTTTTATATATAATATATATAAATGCTTATATATATAATATATAATATATAAATGCTTATATATATTTATATATATAATATATACAAATGCTTATATATATATGTATTAATCAACTTAGCCTTGGGAACCATTCTTGTGATTGGGCATTAACTTGTGTCAATTAACAAATGAGAAGGAAGGATGATCATTAGAAAAGAGATCATGGCAACCCCTCCTAGGAACCCTTCTCTTTATTCTCTTCCAAATAATCATAAACCTTTACTGTTAACTTACATGCTATGTTGTGACATATTTTACTTCCTCAACTTGATGCTGATGTACTTGACAAGTGACACATTTCTTTCAAATGTAAGTTTTCTACTATGCCAAAAGTAATACCTTGCATACTATAAATACTTTTAAATTTATAAATGAAAAGACTGTGTGTCTATGTAACCGTATTCTGTAAATTAACAGAGTTATTACTGATATTGGCTAATTTTGAATAAATGAGTAGGGTTTATTTATTTAAAAAAGAAAGAAAAAAGATGCCCATCTGGGCATCTGATCTTGTGGCCCCCACCCAGGAACTGACTCAGCGCAAGACGACAGCTTCAGTTTCCTGTGATTTCATGTCCTACCTCACCAATCAGCACTCCTGGCCCACTGGCTTCCTCACACCCACCAAGGTGTCCTTAAAAACTCTGATCCCCAAATGCTCAGGGGGACTGATTTGAGTAATAATAAAACGCCTGTCTCCCACGTAGCCAGCTCTGTGTGAATTACTCTTTCTCTATTGCAATTCCCCTGTCTTGATAAATCGGCTCTGTCTAGGCAGCAGACAAGGTGAACCCACTGGGCAGTTACGGTGTAAAGTCAGGAGGGATAGAGCTGGGAATCCAGCCTCGCCTTCCCTGGTTGCCCGGTGCATGGCAGGGCCTCTGCTCCTCCTTCCCATGCAGGGAGGGGTCCCTCCTTATTTCAATCACAGGCCTTCAATTTCTTCATCGTTTCCACATCTCCACAAGTTCACACATGACCTGTGAAGCACAGAAATGTGAAAAGCCTGTTTCTGCTGAGCAGCGAAGAAGACACAGCAGGAACAGACACTTTCGTGATAAGAAGAGGAGGTGGAAGGAGTCCCTGTGGCATTCCTGGCAGGGCAGGGCCCTGGGACACTAAGCCATTAAACCTGGCCGCAGAATGGAGACCTGTAACAGAGGCAGGGCCAGCTAACAGCCGCAGCACATTCTGAGACATGCGCAGCGTCAGTGGCCCTCCGCAGGAGTAGGAGCGGAAACCCAGGTGAGCACAGCCTGCCAGATACGCAGCGTCAGTGGCCTTCCGCAAGAGTAGGGGCGGAAACCCAGGTGAGCACAGCCTGAGAGATGCGCAGCGTCAGTGGCCCTCCGCCAGAGTAGGGGCGGAAATCCAGGTGAGCACAGCCTGAGAGATACGCAGCATCAGTGGCCCTCCGCCAGAGTAGGGGGGGAAATCCAGGTGAGCACAGCCTGCCAGATACGCAGCGTCAGTGGCCCTCCGCCAGAGTAGGGGCGGAAACCCAGGAGAGGTGAGGCACAGGGAGAAAACAGATTCATAGAGGGTGCTTCTCAGGTCATCCAGACAGTGTCACGTTTTCCTGCCACCATCCTCCCTGCAACTGGCACCTGAGGTGGGGGTGGCATTGTGAAAACGAGCCCTTAACCTGGGGGATCTGCCCTGACTCGGGTTGGTTTCAGAAGCGAGTAAAATTGGAGAATACCAGCTGGTTTTGGAGAATTGGTCAAGAAAGCCCACACATCTGGTGTCAGAAGTGAAGAATCGAGAATAATAGTGGAGTACTGCAGAAAGTAGTGTGTTTTTCCTATTCGCTCCCTCATGAGAGAGTGGCAGAGACCACAGACACCATTTATGCTGAGTTTGCCAGACCTCATCACCACCAGCTAATAACAATGTAGCCAGTTCCTCTTTTTGGGACACTGCCCTTCTTTCAAGTGTTCTATAAACAAGGCTGCAATGACAACTACAATAGTCGAGTCATTCTGCTCACCGTTAGGTATTTCCTGAAGGCACATTACTTGAAGTGGAAAACTTTCTCATGCAAGTTGCAAAATTGCCCCCAGGAGGGGTATTTCAAGTTGTTACATCCAAGAGAGTAGGAAATGCTTCAAATCTGTACAACACTATGTGTGTCTGTGTATGTATGTGCATGTGTGTATATATGTGTGCCTGTATGTATATGTGCATGTGTGTATATGTGTCTGTGTATGCATGTATATATGTATTATGTGTGTCTGTGTATGTGCATGTGTGTATATATGTGTGCCTGTATGTGTATGTGCATGTGAGTATATGTGTCTGTGTGTGTATGCGTGTATATATGTATTATGTGTGTGTGTCTGTGTGTGCATGTGTTTGTGTATGTGTGTGTGTACTTGTTTATGGAGCTTTGCAATTGTTAATTTTAAAATACTACATTATTGTGGCCTCTACTTTTTTATCAACAATAAATATTTTTCGATATGAACTGACCCATTGTTTGAATCTGTATGTATGCATTACCTGTGTGTGGCTTTATTGCATTTTCTATCCTGGTTCTCACCTGTTTTAGTTTCAATAGCCTCCTGCCACTCTATATACTACAGACATTAACAATTTTTAGGATAATAGTGTAATTTATTGTCTAAATCAGGACATTTGAGAGTAGAAGTGTTACAGTCAATAATTATGCACAAAAACAGGCATAAACCAGGACTCTCTGGAGCAAATCAGAATCACAAGACATCTAATCATCGCCCCCCATTGCGAATGTTTTTTCTGAGTTGCCATTTGCCTTTCAATTTTTCTTAAGATTTGATGGGCAGAGATTTGAATGTATGTAGAATCAAATCTTCTCTCTTAATAGTTTCTCCTTTTTATATCTTATATTTATTTATTTATTATTTATTTATTTATTTTACTTTAAGTTCCGGGATACATGTGCAGAACGTGCAGGTTTGTTACATAGGTATACACGTGTCATGGTGGTTTGCTGCACCTATCAACCTGTCATCTAGGTTTTAAGCCCTGCATGCATTACGTATTTGTCCTAATGCTCTCCCTTCCCTTGCCCCCCACCCCGACAAGCTCTGGTGTGTGTTCTTCCCCTCCCTGTGTCCATGTGTTCTCACTGTTCAACTCCCACTTATGAGTGAGAACATGTGGTATTTGGTTGTCTGTTCCTGTGTGTGTTTGCTGAGGACCATGGCTTCCAGCTTCATCCATGTCCCTGCAAAGGACATATTCTCATTCTTTTTTCGTTTTGTTTTATTTTGTTTTTTTGAGACAGAGTCTCACTCTGTCACCCAGGCTGGTGTGCAGTGACGTGATCTCCACTCACACAAGCTTCACCTCCAGGGTTCATGCCATTCTCCTGCCTCAGCCTCCCAAGTAGCTGGGACTACAGGCACCCCCCACCACGCCAGGCTAATTTTTTGTATTTTTAGTAGAGATGGGGTTTCACTGTGTTAGCCAGGATGGTCTTGATCTCCTGACCTCATGAGCTGCCCGTCTTGGCCTCCCAAGATCTCATTCTTTTTTGTTGGCTAGATAGTATTCCATGATGTATATGTACCACATTTTCTTTATCCAGTCAGTCATTAATGGGCACTTGCATTGGTTCCATGTCTTTGCTATTGTAAATAGTGCTGCAATAAACATATGTGTGCATGTCTCTTTATAGTAGAATGATTTATATTGCTTTGGGTATAAACCCAGTAATGGGATTGCTGAGTCAAATGTTATTTCTGGTTCTAGATCCCTGAGGAATCGCCACACTGTTTTCCACAATGGTTGAACTAATTTACATTCCCACCAATAGTGTAAAAGCATTCCTATTTCTCCATAACCTCACCAGCATGTATTGTTTCTTGACTTTTTCATAATCACCATTCTGACTGGTGTGAGATGATAGATATCTCATTGTGGTTTTGATTTGCATTTCTCTGATGATTAGTGACGTTGGAGATTTTTTTCATATGTTTTTTGGCTGCATAAAATGTCTTCTTTTGAGAGTGTCTTCATATCCATTGCCCATTTTCTGATGGGGTTGTTTGTTTTTTTCTTGTAAATTTGTTTAAGCTCCTTGTAGACTCTGGATATTAGACCTTTGTCAGATGGGTAGATTGCAAAACTTTTCTCCCATTCTGTAGGCTGTCTGTTCATTTTGATGACAGTTTCTTTTGCTATGCAGAAGCTCTTTAGTTTATTTAGATCCCATTTGTCAATTTTGGCTTTTGTTGCAGTTGCTTTTGGCATTTTTGTCATGAAGTCTTTGTCCATGCCTATGTCCTGAATAGTATTGCCCAGGTTTTATTCTAGGGTTTTTATGGTTTTGGGTTTTACATTTAAGTCTTTAATCTACCTTGAGTTAATTTTTATATAAAGTATAAGGAAGGGGTCCAGTTTCAGTTTTCTGCATATAACTAGCCAGTTTTCCCAGCATCATTTATTAAATATAGAATCCTTTTCCCCATTGCTTGTTTTCATCAGGTTTGTCAAAGATCAGATGGTTGTAGATGTGTGGTATTATTTCTGAGGTCTTCGTTCTGTTCTATTGGTATATATGTCTGTTTTGGTACCAGTAACACGCTGTTTTGGTTACTGTAGCCTTGTAGTATAGTTTGAGGTCAGGTACTGTGATGCCTCCAGCTTTGCTATTTTTGCTTAGGATTGTCTTGGTTATACAAGCTCTTTTTTTGGTTCCATATGAAATTTAAAGTAGTTTTTATCTAATTCTGCAAAGAATGTCAGTGGAAGTTTGATGGATTAGCATTGAATCTATAAATTACTTTGGGCAATATGACAATTTTCACAATGTTGATTCTTCCTATTCATGAGGATGGAATGTTTTTCCATTTGTTTGTGTTTTCTCTTATTTCCTTGAGCAGTGGTTTGTAGTTCTTGAAGAGGTCCTTCATGTATCTTGTTAGCTGTATTCCCAGGCATTTTATTCTCTTTGTAGCAATTGTGAATGGAAGTTCATACATGATTTGGCTCTCTGCTTGTCAATTGTTGGTATATAGGAATGCTTGTGATTTTTGCACATTTATTTTGTATCCTGAGACTTTGCTGAAGTTGCTTATCAGCTTAAAGAGTTTTGGGGCAGAGATGATAGGGTTTTCTAAATATAGAATCACGTCATCTGCAAACAGAGACAGTTTGACTTCCTCTCTTCCTATTTGAATACCATTTATTTCTTCTCTTGCTTGATTGCCCTGGCCAGAACTTCCAATACTATATTAAATAGGAGTGGTGAGAGAAGGCATCCTTGCCTTGTGCCAGTTTTCAAACGGAATGCATACAGCTTTTGCCCATTCAGTAAGATTATGGGTTTGTCATAAATAGCTCTTATTATTTTGAAATATGTTTCATCAAAACCTAGTTTATTGAGAGTTTTTAGCATGAAAGGCTGTTGAATTTTGTCAAAGGCCTTTTCTGCATCTATTGAGGGATTCATGTGGTTTTGTCAATGGTTTTGTTCATGTGATGGATTATGTTTATTGATTTGCATATATTGAACCAGCCTTGCATCCCAGGGATGAAGCCAACTTGATCGTGATGCATAAGCTTTTTGATGTGCTGCTGGATTTGGTTTGCCAGTATTTTATTGAGGATTTTCACTTCGATGTTTATCAGGGATATTGGCCTGAAGTTTTCTTTTTTTGTTCTGTCTGTATCAGGTTTTGGTATTAGGATGATGCTGGCTTCATAAAATGAGTTAGGGAGGAGTCCCTCCTTTTCAGCTGCTTAGAATCATTTCAGAAGAAATGGTACCAGCTCCTCATTGTGCCTCTTTGTGTAGAATTTGACTGTGAATTCGTCTGGTCCTCGGCTTTTTGTGGTTAGTAGGCTATTAATTAGTGCCTCAATTTCAGAACTTGTTATTGGTCTATTCAGGGATTCAACCTCTTCCTGTGTTAGTCTTGGGAGGGTGTTTGTGTCCAGGAATTCATCTATTTCTTCTAGATTTTCTAGTTTATTTGTGTAGAGGTGTTTACAGTATTCTCTGGTGGTAGTTTGTATTTCTGTGGGGTCAGTGGAGACATCCCCTTTATCATTTTTTATTGTATCTATTTGATTCTTCTCTTTTTTCTTCTTTATTAGTTTAGCTAGTGGTCTATTTTGTTAATTTTTTCAAAAAAAACTACTGTATTCATTGATTTTTTGAAGGGTTTTTCCTGTCTCTATCTCTTTCAGTTCTGCTCTGATCTTAGTTATTTGTCTTCTGCTAGCTTTGGGGTTAAACTGTTTGCTCTTGTTTTTCTAGTTCTTTTAATTGTGATGTTAGGATGTCAATTTGAGATCTTTCCAGCTTTCTGATGTGGGCATTTAGTGCTATAAATTTTCCTCTTAATGCTGCTTTAGCTGTGTCCCAGAGATGCTGGTACATTGCCTCTTTGTTCTCATTGGTTTCAAAGAACTTCTTGATTTCTGCCTTAATTTCATTATTTACCCAGTAGTCTTTCAGGACGAGGTTGTTCAATTTCCATGTAGTTGTGTGGTTTTGAGTGAGTTTCTTAATTCTGAGTTCTAATTTGATTGCACTGTGATCTGAGAGACTGTTATGATTTCAGCTCTTTTGCACTTGCTGAGGAATGTTTTACTTCCAATTATGTGGTCAATTTTAGAATAAGTGCCATATGGCATTGAGAAGAATGTATATTGTGTTGATTTGGGACGGAAAGTTCTGTAGATGTCTATTAGTTCCACTTGATCCAGAGCTGAGTTCAAGTTCTGAATAACCTTGTTAATTTTCTGTCTTGTTGATCTGTCTAATATTGACAGTGGGGTGTTAAAGTCTCCCTATTATTGTGTAGGAGTCTAAGTCTCTTTGTAGGTCTCTAAGAACTTGTTTTATAAATCTGAGTGCTCCTGTATTGGGTGCATATATGTTTAGGATAGTTAGCTCTTCTCAAATTGATCCCTTTAGCATTATGTAATGCCCTTCTTTGTCGTTTTTGATCTTTGTTGGCTTAAAGTCTGTTTTATCAGAGACTAGGATTGCAACCCCTGCTTTTTTTTTTTTTTTTTTTTTTTTTTCTTTTTATTTGCTTGGTAAATTTTCCTCTATTCCTTTCTTTTCAGCCTATATGTGTCTTTGCACTTGAGACGGGTCTCCTGAATACACACACCGATGGGTCTTGACTCTTTATCCAATTTCCTACTCTGTGTCTTTTAATTGGGGCATTTAGCCCATTTACATTTAAGGTTAATATTGTTATGCGTGTATTTCATCCTGTCATCATGATGCTAGCTGGTTATTTTGCACATTAGTTGACGCAGTTTCTTCATATGTCATTGGTCTTTATATTTTCTTGTGTTTTTGCAGTGACTGGTACCGGTTTTTCCTTTACATATTTAGTGCTTCCTTCAGGAGCTCTTGCAAGGCAGGCATGGTGCTGATGAAATCCCTTAGGATTTGCTTGTTTGAAAAGGATTTTATTTCTCCTTTGCTGATGAAGCTTAGTTTGACTGGATAGGAAGTTCTGGATTGAAAATTCTTTTCTTTAAGAATGTTGAATATTGGCCCCCACTCTCTTCTGGCTTGTGGGGTTTCTGCTGAGAGATCTGGTGTTAGTTTGATGGACTTGCCTTTGTAGGTGACCTGACCTTTCTGTTTGGCTGCCCTTAATATTTTTCCTTTGTTTCAACCTTGAAGAATCTGACAATTATATGTCTTGGGGTTGCTCTTCTCCATGAGAATCTTAGTGGCGGTCTCCATATTTCCTGAATTTGAATGTTGACCTGTCTTGCTAGGTTGGGTAAATTCTCCTGGATAACATCCTGAAGTATGTTTTCCAACTTGGTTCCATTCTCCCCGTCATTTTCATGTACTCCGATCAATTGTAGGTTCGGTCTTTTTACATATTCCCATATTTCTCAGAGGTTTTGTTCATTTTCATTCTTTTTGCTCTAATCTTGACTGCATGCCTTATTTCAGAGGCCTTCAAACTCTGATATCCTTTCTTCTGTTTGATCAATTTGGCTACTGCTACTTGTGTATATTTCACAAAGTTCTCATGCCGTGTTTTTCAGCTCCATCAGGTCATTAATGTTTCTCTCTACACTGATTATTCTAGTTAGCAGCTCCTGTAACCTTTTATCAAGATTCTTAGCTTCTTCGTATTGGATTAGAACATGCTCCTTTAACTCAATGGAGTTTGTTATTACCCACCTTCTGAAGCCTACTTCTGTCAATTCATCCATCTCATTCTACGTCCAATTCTGTGCCCTTGCTGGAGAGGTGTTGCAATCATTTGGAGGAGAAGAGGCATTCTGGCATTTGGAATTTTCTGCATTTTTGTGCTGGTTTTTCCTCATCTTTGTGGATTTATCTACTTTTGATCTTTGAGGCTGATGACCTTTTGATGGGGTTTATTTTGGGGGGGGGTGGTATTTTTGTTGATGTTGTTGTTTTCTGTTTGTTAGCTTTTTTTTCTAACAGTCAGGCCCCTCTTCTGCAGGTCTGCTGCAGTTTGCTCCATGCATCAACCTGCTCCATGGGACATACCTGGATTATTTTCCCAGTACTGATAATGGTGCCCACAATACCACCTGCAAGTCAGCAGAGCAGAGCTTAGTAGGACAAACATCAGCTTTCCTGCAGGACTGTCTACACCTGGAGTAGAAACCACAGCCATTGCCACGCTGGTCCATAGGTCTGGCCAACTAAGCTTGCAGTTGTGCCATTCACTGACCAGGCTCAGTGCCCCAACATGCTCTCCCACACAGGAAGCTCTGGATCCTCAGAAAAGGCTTGAAAAGAACTGAAAGGTGTTCCTCTGGGATGTCATTCATGTCAAGTGCATCAGCAGCCCAGAAGGATCTCCTTCCTCACTACAGACCCCAAGCTAATTACACAAGGTTTTAACAAGATGAATTATTGATTTACTGTCCACTGCCTCAAACCAGTGTCTTGGAAATGAACATCAGAGCCTGAGAGCAGGAGGGCTCATTCTATGAATATGTGCAGGTGAAACTCTGCCTTGCAGCTCATGGAAACTCTAATCTCCCACCGATTTTATGGCAGGGAGAAGCACATGGAGCATCTCTTCCCCTTGGTTCAAATCCTGCAGGGACCACAGCTCTCCAGGGTCTTCCCCAGCACCAAGCCCATGGCCACACCAGGAACTGCTCCAAACAGAGCTTCTTGCCATGGGGCAGGGTACCATAGTCCTCCCCCTAGGCTAGGGTACCCCTGGTTTCTGCTCAGGGAGTTGCAGGGGGAGTCAGGCTACAGATTCCCCACTCAAAAGCTTCTCATCTGCTTTGCATTCATCTCTTCTAGTCAGTGATGTCTTCGGTGTGCTTAACATTTGGAGCAGAGCAGTTTTTAAAACCCACCTCTTCTATATGATAAAATTATTTTCAGTAATAAGCAACTACATATCTACAAAAATAAAAACAGTATAATATTGGCACAGATCATCATATATATCAGTGGAACAAAATTTTCCAGAAAAAGACTACGCATATGTGATTGATTTTTTTTTTTTTTTTTTTTTTTTTTGAGACGGAGTTTCGCTCTTGTTGCCCAGGCTAGAGTGCAGTGGCATGATTTCGGCTCACCGCAACTTCCGCCTCCCAGGTTCAAGCGATTCTCCTACCTCAGCCTCCTGAGTAGCTGGGATTACAGGCATGTGCCACCAAGCCTGGCTAATTATTTGTATTTTTAGTAGAGACAGGGTTTCTCCATGATGGTCAGGCTGGTCTCAAACTCCTGACCTCAGGTGGCCCCCCTGCCTCAGCCTCCCAAAGTGCTGGGATTACAGGCATGAGCCACCACACCCAGCGATTAATTGATTGTTACAAAGGTGCCAAGGTAATCCAGTAGAGAAAAGATAGTCTCTTCAAATGGTGCTGGAACAAGTGAACAATCATATGCATAAAATAACTTCAACCATTACCTTCCACCATACACAAAAATTAACTCAAAATGAATCATAAACTAAATGCAGAAGCTAAAACTACAAAACTTCCAGAAGAAACATGAGGAAAAAAATTTTGTGACCTTGGTTTGAAAAGTAAGTTGTTGCTAGAATACCAAAAATGACTCATAAAAGAAGAAAATGATAAACTGAACTTGATAAAAATGAAAACCTTTTGTTTTTCAAAGAGACACTACTATGAAAATCAAAACCCACACACTGAGAGAAGAAAATATTTACTGATAAAGGCCTGCATACCTGATAAAGGAATTGTGTCTGAATGTATATAAAGAACTCTCACAACTCAATAATAAGAAAACAAACAGTCTAACTTTAAAAGATGGGAAAAGATTTGAGGAGACACTCCACTGAGGAGAGCTATGGATGGTCAGAGGCTCCACATCCCTAGGCAAGAGGGAAATGCAAATGAGCCCTCGCCTCACACTAAAATGATTAAAATTAAGAGTATTGACAACGAGCTGGGGGCAGTGGCTCATGCCTGTAATCCCAACACTTTGGGAGACTGAGGCAGGATGATTGCCTGAGCATAGAAGTTCAAGGCCAGCCTAGGAAACACAGCAAGACTTCATCTCTAACAAGATTTTTAAAATTTAAAAAAATTAGCCAGGTATGGTAGTGCATGACTTTAATCTCAGCTACTCAGGAGGCTGAAATGGGAGCGTCACTTAAGCCTAAGAGGTTGAGGCTGCAGTGAGCTATATATATATATATATAATTTAAACTGAAGAATACTGACAATGACACGTGATGGTGAGGTATGAAGCGACTGGAACTTTTATACTTGGCTTGTGGGAATGTAAGTAGTACCACATTTTGAAGAAGAGCTTGGCAGTTTCCAATAAAGTTAAGTATATGTAATTGTCCAATGGGTTCTTCCTGCCCATTACACAGACAAAATCAATTTGCTGAGACCATGCCATTGCAGTAAATAAAGAGTTTAATTAACGCAAGGCCAGCCATGCAGGATAACTCAAGTTATCACTCAATCAGTCTCCTAGAAGGGTCAGAGGTTATGGTTTTTTAAGCACTGTTTGGTGGGCCAGGGTCTAGGGAATGGGTGCTGCTGCCTGGCTGGGGATATAATCATACGGGTTTGGAAAACAGTTCTTGTGTGCTGAGTCCAACTCTTTGGAGTTGGGGGCCTGGGACCAATTGAGTCACAAGCCTCAAGTCTAGGTAGCATCACCTAGTCATCAGAAATGCAGAACAATTGGGGGGAAAAAAAGTCTCAAAAGGCCAATCTCGGGTTCTACAAAAAGAATGCCATCTACAGGAGAAACTGGAAAAGTTGCACATCTTGTGATTTCTGGAAAAATGGCTAGTATTGGTTAACTAGACCTGCATCTTAGCAGAATTCAGTCCCTCTCAAAATCCTAAGCTTGTGGGCTTTCATTAGTTTTACCAACATGTCTTAGTTTTGGGGAAGAAGTATTATCATCTTTGCTTTAAGGTTAAACTGTAAACTAAATTTCTCCCAAAGTTACCTTGGCCTATGCCAAGGAATGATCAAAGAGAGCTTGGAGTTAGAAGCAAGATGGAGTCGACTCTGTCAGATTTCTCTCACTGTCATACTTTTGCAAAGGCAGTTTCACACGTATTTACCATGCAACCCCATAGTCAGACTCACAGGTTGTAACCTAAGAGAAATCATCAAATTGTGCACCTAAAAAGGGTGAGTTTTAATCTGTGCAAATTACACCTCAATAAACTTTAAAAGTAAACAGTCAAGTGGTAATCACTAATAATCATTATTTTCTTGGTTCTTTAGATTTAAAATGGTTAACAATTTTAATGGAAGCAGAAATTTCTGCTCATGTTATTAATCAAATTCAGCAAAGTATTTCCTGCGAGAAAACAAAAGAACTTTTGTCTGAGGAATGCAAGTCCTTTTAAATTGTCAGATCCAGAGAGAGATTAAATGAGACAGCAATCGCATCCTACCCCACTTTGAGCTATGTGAACATCTCCTGAAACTGCTTCCTAATGACACAAGTAGCTGTAAATTAACTGAATAATGCCACACCAGACACCATTACCCACACCCTAACAATGTACGGCCCATCACTAATCAATGTTATTTCTGTAAACCAGTGAGAATCCCTGACAAACAACTTTGTATCAGCCCCAGAATCCCTCACAAACAACTTTGTATCAGCCCCTTCCTTGTCCCCTGCTACTTTTTTTTGCCTTTAAAAACCTGCTTGTAACAAATGGAGCTCAGAGCCATGGTTACTTGAGTCTGAGTCTTTCAGGCAGCTCTCCTCACCTTGACTCAAGTAAATTCTTTAAATTATATTTTGTGTTTCAGTCTCCTCCTTTTAGCTTGACATAAGAACCAAAATTTGCTCTTACCAAAAAAAAAAAAAAAAAAAAAAAAGAAAAGAAACCTCAAAAGTCATTCTCTATTTCACTGTTTTAAATTTTAATCAGAAATTAAATCTGAATGGTCACATAGAATGACAGACTTAATAACTCAAGTTCTCTTCATTGCCTTTACAGACACATTGCAATCATGTTTTATTTAGAACTGAAACCACCTCTGCAAAGATTATGACAGTGACAGAAACCTAGCATGGCCAACTCCATCTTGCTTCTAGCCTCACAGGCTGGCTATCTTCACTCATTCCTGGGTATGGGCCAAGATAACCATGAGAGGAATTTGGTTTATGGTTTAACTTGGAGGCAAGGATAAAAGTCCCTCCCCAAAACTAACTCCATCCTGGCTCAGGGACTGAAACTAATAAAAGTCAGTGAGATGAGCATTACAGGAGAGGCCTGAATTCTGCTGAGATGTCAGCATAGTTCCTATAATCCCTTACTGCTCAGGAGTCATGTGGCCAGAGGTCACAAGATTTGTGATTTCCCCAATTGCTCCTATAGATAACATTACTATTGTAAAGCCTAAGGTTGGCCTTTTGAGATGTTTTTCAGATATTTTCATTCTGGTCCCTGACTGATCCCATCTGAACCCATGACTCAACTTGTCCTGTGGCCCCACCCAGAGGCAGACTCAGTGCATGAAGACCATTTTCCACATCCCTATTAATTAATCCCCAGCTAGTCAGCAGTACTCATTCCCTAGTCCCCTACCTACCAAGTTATCCATAAAAACCCTAGCCTCTGAGTTCTCAGGGAGTCTGAATGGAGTGATGACTCCAGTCCTCCCTCTCAGAGGCCTTGCATCAATTAAACTCTTTCTCTACTGCAATACCATGGCCTCAGTGAATTGGTTTTGTCTGTGCAGTAGGCAGGAAGAACCCACTGGGTGATTACAGAACCAACAGTGTAAACACAGGAATGTGGAGGACCATGGGGTTTGAAGCCATCAACTGCAAAGACACACCAGAGTCAAGCTCAGATAATCCTGCATTGCTGTGAGTGGACCCTCAAAACAAAATCAGATGGCTAAATCTAGGTGTGTCACGGGCTGCCTCTGTAGGTGAGAGTTCTCCAATTAATTGTTCTGTAGAAAATACTTTTTTAAAGGATAAATAATAAATGCCTGCTAATTTGAAGCTTATATATAATATACAAACTGACAACCAAAATGAGTGATTGTGGCATAAGTCTCAAATCATCAAGGCTTTTGAGCCAGCTGGAGGATGTGCCCAGGAGAAAGTCAAGTCACAGAGGCATCTGTGGTTCTTTTATCCAAATAAGTTTCTTTTATCCAAACAGTTTCCAAATAAGGAAGGGAACAGCAGTGAGAGAAATGATTACATATTTGTGAGATTTGAGTTAACACCAAGTAAATCTACATTTTACATAAGATAAGGTGAACATTTGAATAAAAAGGGAATGGAGGAAGCAGAGGTCTTGGGGAGGGGTGAAGGAATGATGAGCTTAATCTCATGCTTTGTCTTTGCTCTGTACCTGGGACGGTCAGCTAGCAGTCTTTTGAAAGGCCTAGTTTCTGTTTAACTCTTAGGGAAGAAAACCTAATGGCTGTTCACAAGGGAGGGGTCAGTGAGGTTATATCTGATCTCCCGTCTCATCATGGCCATGAATTCAGCTTCCAGGGTCCCCCTGGGGTTCCATTGGCCAAGACGGGATCCATTCAGTCAGTTGAGGGAGCTTAGAATTTCTTTATTGCTCAACACAATAAAGGAATTTTTTCAGGAAGCAATATTTTATTACTGACACTGTTTAGTATTGCCAGTGCATAGTCATAATAACAAGCAGAGAGATGTCAGACAGTTTTATTATTGTTGTAAAGTTCTCTATAGGCAAGGCCTTCACTGCCTGCACTGGAGATCCCTCCTTGGGGCACCTGTGTCAGTTTCACTGTGACCTACAGCATGGGCACTGACTTTCCCCGCTGCCAAAACCCCAGCCCCCAGCTTGTTAGATGCTCCCTGCTTCTGCCAAGAACTCTCCCCTCTTCCTAGCACTGATGCCCCCATCTCTCTTTGCACCACTTGTTGGGTGAATGTAGCAAGACCAAGTCACAGAGCCCTCAACATCCTTCTGTGGTAACCTGTCAATGAGAGGTACAACACAGACATGTCTGTTGGTTAGTCCAGTAACAGATCTCTCTGATGAAAGGATTTTAGAAGCCAAAAGAGCTCCAGGGGGTGGTCTGCCTATGTGGGGGTTCCTCACAGTTTTTCAGTGCCACAAGCACCCATATGTGCATCCACCCTGTAAAACTGATGTAGCGGCTTTCACTTATTAGCTAGGAAGGCACAAGACAGGGAGTCAGAAAGCTGGCCTGGTCACTGTGCCCCTTGAATAAGACACGGATCCTTTGGACAAATCACATCCCATCTCTGGGTCTCAGTTTCCTCATCTGTAAAATCAGGGGAGCAGACCAGGAGGTCTTTAAGACTCTTCCACGCCCCGGGGTTAAATGTCTTGCCATATCTGTTACTCTGAGTTACCTAAGGCAAAACCACTGAGTGAAAATAGGGGAAATTGCCCTGTAGCTAACTTATCTGCTCATTTTTTTATCTCAAATGATTGTTTTTACTCAACTGACTGAAGGGACTTGCTGCCTGGTGTTTTTAAATCATGACAATTTTAGAAATAATGAAATTATCTTTGCAAAATTTTGACAGTGAGAGAAATCTGACATAGTTCACACCATCTTGCTTCTAACTCCAAGCTGTCCTTGGTCATTCCTTGGCATAGGCCAAGCTAAGTTTGGAAGGAATTTAGTTTATAGTTTAACCTTAAAACAAGGATGATAATTGTCCTTCCCAAAACTAAACCACCTTTGTAAAACTAATGAAAGGCCACAGTTAGGGTTATAAGGGGGATTAAGATATAGGTGTAGTTAACTAATACCAGTCATTGTTCTAGAGGTCACAAGATTTGCAACTTAACCAACTGCTGCTGCAGATGACATCACTACTGTAGAACTTAAGATTGGTCTTTTGAGATAATTTTCAGATTTTTGCATTCTGGCAACTGACTGACCCCACCCAGAGGTGAACTCATGACTCATGACCCCATCAGTCCTGTGGTCCCCATCCAGAGGCAGACTCCATGAAGGAGGACCATTTTCCACACCCCTGTGATTGCATCCCAGCCAATCAGCAGCACCCATTCCCTAGCCCTCTGCTCCCCAGACTATTCTTGAAAACCCCTGACTCTGAGCCTTCAGAGAGACCTGAGTAAAACCTTCACCTTCCATATGGCTGGCCTGGCCTTCATTAAGCTCTTCTTTTCTTCAATACCTTGGTCTCAGTGAGCTGATCTGGTTTGTGCTGTGGCAGGAAGCACCTGTCGGGTGATTACAGTAATACATGAAAGAGGAGAGCCCAGCCTCTGAAGGAGGAGATGCTTGGGATTGTTATGCTAATGGATCAAAAATTAAGGAGAATGAGCTCCAGAACAGCCCTGAAGCACCATCCCTGGGCTCTCTGAGCCACCTACTCTGTATCCGCTCCCTTCCCACATCTGGTCTTTAAACACCTGCAGGGCAAGTGACACGCTCCGCTCCGTGGCCTCCTGAGTTCTGTGAAGACTTCTCCAGAGTCCGTCCTTGCCCGCTACCCGGGGCCAGACGTCCCTAAAGAGCCCACTGCCCAGCGCTCAGGGCTGTGAAGATGGTGACTGAGGAGGGGCCGTCCCACCCTGAGGAGTGGGAGTGAGTAGGTGTCATCTTCAGGCTTGTTGCGGGTAGGGGGCTGCCATTATCACACCGTCACCTTCGGACGGAAGATAAAGGACGTGCCCCCAACACAAGGGGTGAGGGAGGCCCTGCAGCCCTGGGCGCTGAATCCTTCTCCATATTCCAGGGCACAGAGCAGGATGAGGTGAAGGATGCTGCAGAGGTGCGGAGGTCCCAGGGAAGAAGGCGAAGGAGCAGACGGGGGCGCCTCTAGCACTTCCTTCTGTCTGGGTGTGGCCTGAACTCTACATCACACCTGCCCAGCGACTTGGGGCAGAGGATACGTGGTTTGTGCCCATTTACAGCTTTTCAACCTGCTAATCCTCCATCGGGAAATATTGCTTGTCCACAGAAAGTTGCCTTGCCTCTCGCGAATGTGAAAGACAAGCCACGTCAGCTCTGGCACCATCATGCCACTGCAGGTCCCTGCCCTGCTCTCTCCTCCGGAGCCCTCAGAGTCAGCTAAGCGCACGCACGATGCCTGCTCTCCACACCAGGCGGTGCCACCCTCCAACGCAGCCCCGCGCCCCACATGCAGTTCCTCTAACGATTGACCTACCCGTTTTTGAAAATCTGATGTTTAAGAAATGTGAAATTAAAGATTTCTAACCAGGTACACAATTGTCCATTCTTTCACAAATAACAAAGAGACGACTTTGCGATTTGGGTTTCCACAGCGCCCCACATAGAGAGGGGGCTTTCCCGCCCCTCCACGCTCTTGTCCTGAAGGAAATGGGCGGTGCACGTTCTTCCAACTTCCAAATCTGTCAAATGACTGGAAGAGGGACCAAAATCACGAGTTAGATCGGGTGCATGGAGGCTAGCTGGCAGTGCACCGACCGCAGGACCTCCGCCTGCGCACTTACTAGGGGCTGTTAGGACAAAAGGAAGGCCCTGCTACCAGCATCCTGGTGCCCAAGGTGGAGCGCTAGGAGGTCCCGAGATACTGAAAGGGGGGTTCACAGGGGTACAGACCAACCCCAAAGGAAACTCCCTAGCGCCTAGTCCCTGCACCCTTGAGGGAAGCCGCCCCCAGGCCCTGTTCTAGTCAAAGTTGATCGGCAGCCTATAGGCTGACCCTCGCAGGACCCACCACAGGGAGGGACACAGGCAGACTCTCGCGGGACCCACCTGGCCGAACCCACCACGCGGGAGGGGCACAGGGCTGGGAGGCAAGGCGCATCTATTGACAGCAAATCAGAGAGGCCCTGGTAGGCTAGCATTGGGCCAAAAATCACCTGATGTGAGGTCCTGCATTTGACCTCAAACATCAATTATACAGAAATGATATGGAAGAGATTCAAATTTTCAGCAGTTCCTGTGGAAATGCAAAACACTTTTAACTCCTCAGAAGCTTCCATATGAACCAACACTGCCTTGGCTATTAGAACTGTTAGTGCATGAACTGGGGCATCTGCAGAGGCTCCAAGGAATTCTGTGGCTGCCGCCAGTCACCTCCCTGCCTCTGCCTCCATCACCCTCACATCACTAGTATCCACTCTGTCTTCATCTTGCAGTTCATACCTGAGCTTCAAACATGTTTCAACTACCTGCAAGGCCTTTCCGCCTGAGCATCTCACAGACCCCTAAAAGTGAACATGGCACCCACTGTGCACCTGCCACAATCACGCCATGACCGTTCCTGTCAAGCCAGCAGCCCAATTCCCATGGCTCCAGATGGCCCCAGCACCAGCACAGCTCCCAGCCTAGATGCTTGAGCGTTGTCTCAAATCTGTCCCTGTTCCTCTTCCTTGCTCTCTGCCAACTCCACTTACCATATGGCATCCTCTGCTGACCAGTGACTGCCCGCCCTGGCTCTGGCCTCCAGCATCTCCTGCCATCAGCATCCCCTGCCTGGACCACAGCAACAGCCTCCCATTTGGTCTCTTTTCTTCATTTCACTTCCTCTGGTCCATTCACTGAAGAGCAAGCAGAATTATTTTTCAAAATGCAATTCCAATTGTTATCACACCCCTTCTCCACATTCCTCCACTCCTGCAGAGTCAACCCAAATCCTGCAGCAAGGCTTCTGCAGGCCCTCGAGACCCAGCACCTGCACCCTCTCCCAACCTGCCTGCCACTCCCAGTCCATGAATGCTGTACATTCGTCCCTACCACACTGTCAGTAGGCACTGTCAATAGGCACTCCCATTTCAGCCCACCCCAGCCCCTTGGTAAGTCTCCACCCCTCCTAGCAAACGTCAATTCTGTGAAGAGCTCCCCACTCCAAAAGCAATCTTCTCCCCTCCGCTTGAATGTTCTCCAGTGATGGCACTCATTACACTATATATGAATTTCTGCTTACATGTCAGTCTCAGACACAAGACTGAGCAACTTGAGGGCAAGACCATGTCTTGTTTCTGTAACCCCAGCAACAGGCTCAGAGTCTTCAAATGCTTACTAAAGAAAAGTTAGTTAGCTAGTAGTTAGTTAGTTAGTTAATGCCTAAATAAATGGCTGGATGGATGGAGGGAGGTTTGGGTAGATGGAGGTTTCAGTGGAGGGAGCTAGGGGAGGGAGTTTTGGGTGGAAGCAGGTTTGCAGGGAGGGAACTGTGGGTGGGTGGGTGGATGGACGGATGGATGGGTGGATGGATGGATGGATGGGTGGGTGGATGGATGGATGGACGGATGAGTGAGTGGGGTCTACCCTCCATTCCTTTATATACTACATTGCCCCCTCCTGCTGCACTAGCTACATCTCCATCAGGCATCTTCTCCTGGTGGCTTTTATAGCAGCAGGTGCTGTCCTTCCAAAGCCAGCCCAGGGACCACCAGAGTGCAAACATGCATATGGCAGGCAGCTCTAATAAGACCCCAAAGGCAGAGGGAGCTTTGGGGCACAGCAGAGTGCCGCCTCTTGAGCTGCTTATGGGAGCTGTGACCCCAGCTGCTGGAAGAAGAAGGGGGCCTTTCCAGATGGGTATGTGAGCCGCAGAGGAGTCCCTAAAGGAAGTCCTCAGGACCAGAGGAGTCATCATATCACTGTCTCCAGTTGGAAATTATCCCTTGGAGGAAATGGGATAGAGGGAATGACACCCAGAAGAGGAGAGGCAAAGCAACTTCCCTGAACTTTTCATAGCCTGCAACTGCCAAGCAACCAGTGACACTGGAAGCCATGCTGAATAATGAGCAGGGAGCAGTGACTGTGTGCAGATCTATTATATTGAAAAATGGAAGGGAATTTTATTGACTACTAATCAAAATTTTATCCCCTTTCAGAGCATCTGGCAATGCAGCATAAGCACTCATTACATGTACAGGACTCAAAATATATGGACAATCAGTGTATTTTTATCCTTTGAGAAATACTCAAAGGACATAACACCCAGGTCTTGGGAAGTTTCCAGTGATTGGAAGACATTCTAGTGGTGTTTAAATGCCAACATCCAGAACGCCTTCAAAGGTCTGCACTTTTGTAGGTTGTCATTTTGTGCAGTACTATTTACTTATCTCTCATGACTTAAAAGCAAGAGTTACTTGAATTCTGGTTGAAGCTTTTTTACAACAGCTATCAAGAGACATTTTTGTGTTAAGGCCCTTCGTTTTGTTGTCTGTTATCTTGGCAAATCAGAGAGGCAATAAGATGCCAGCAGAATAGATCTAAAAGTGAAATATTTTCTAAGGAAATATTATGATATTGTAAGTCAAGTCCCATCTAATTTAATACATGGTTCCGGTTTCTATTGGCCTTGGTTAATAGTCACTCAAAGTGAAGGAAAATGGATAGAAAGAACAGACAAAGAGAGAATAAAGAAATAGCTGCCATTAGGGTACTAATGTGGCCATTTTACAGACATAGAAACCAAGATTCGGAGAAATTTTTAAAGGGTAGCCCAAGGTCACACAGCTATTGAGTTGTAAGGCCAGAATGCGAGCCCGGACTTACCATATCTCTGAAGTGGGTGAGGAGGAGGATTTGCAAGGAGAAAGCAGTTGCAAAGCCCCCACAGGGTAGCATGGGCCCTGGGGTCTGGCTGAGGCGGAAGGGGTTGTGGGGGCAAGAAGCTTGTCTAACACTACAACCTGCCAGAGAACAAGGCCAGAGGCTCTGCCGTACAGCAGGGGAAACTGACACAGCTCTGACGCTGAAAGGAGAACTTGGAGCTTTGAAAGAGAAAGGCCTGCCTGCCGAGAAGACAACACCTCCGTGGTCTGGGGCCGGAAGTCCCATTGCCTCTGTGGTGGAAAAGTACAAACTGAAAATCCAGGTTAAGGTAGACCTAGATCCGCAGTCTCCAGGCACCTGACAGACACAAACTTACATCCTGCCTGGAGGTATTTTCAACACAAACCACAAAGAATCCCCACAGATAAACTTGAAACACTGGCATCCCAGGTGATGCTGGCACTGCTGGTCAAAGACCACACCAACAGGCACAGCTGACGTCACCTCCGAGAGCCTGCTGTGTGCCATACATCATGTGAATTAATTAACAAGTGGGCGTTCACTTAGCCGAGTCCTTACCAGAACTTCAAAGCAGATGATACTCTTCCCACCAGGAGATGCTGCCTTAGAGAAGGCAGTGTGGTTTGCCATAGCAGGATAAACACAGGCCCTGGAGCCAGAGATCCCAGGGGCGTGAGCAGGCCACTCAGCAGGCAGAAAGTGCTACATGCCACTCTCTCCAGGCTCTCAAGTGGGCATCTGGCATGAAGGTCATCAGCAAATGTCTAGGGAATGAAATGATCCAAAGAATTAATGCAAGAATAACATATAACAGACACATATGTAACATAAGGCTACAGAGACTTGAAACTAAAATGATAAGAAAAACCTATTGTGGCAATGCTAACATCAGACAAGAAGCAGTAATACAGATAAGGGACATTCTAGAATGACAGAAGGTGACAACCAAACAGAAATGCAATGTTCTAAACTTGTGGCATGAAATAACATGCATCCTAAGCAAAACCTGGCATAACCAAAAGGAACAGTAGACAAGTCCATGACCATAGTGGTAGATTCAAACCTCTCTCTATATATAACTGACAGAACAAGAAGGGAAAAATCAGCAGAGATCTAGAAGAAACAACACAATGACCCAACTTGACCTGAATTCCAACAACTGCAGAGTGTGCATTGCTTCCAAGAGCACTTGGAGCATTCGCAACACTCAACAAAGTTCAAAGGACCAAAGTCATACAGAGGACATACACCATGAAACTAAGCTAGAAATCATTTAAAAATAACTAGAAAATCCCCATATGTTTGGATATTATGCAATACACTTCTAAATAACATGAGTCGATACATCTTTTCAGCCAAATTTCTCTTGTAAGCATTTGTACTAACCTCAACTCTCATGTTTAAGAAATTCCATTTCCCCACATCCCTGTCACTGCTTGATGTGGTTTGGCTCAGTGGCCCCACCAAAATGTCATCTCAAATTGTAATCCCTGCTTGTTGAGGGAGAGACCTGCTGTTCTGGTGATAGTGAGTGAATTCTCACAAGATCTGATGGTTTAAAAGTGTGGGATTTTCTCTCTCTCTTTCTCGCCACCTTGTGAAGAAAGTGCCTGCTTCCCCTTTGCCTTCAACCATGACTGTAAGTTTTCTGAGGCTTCCCCAGCCACGCAGAACTGTGAGTCAATTAAACCTCTTTTCTTTATAAATTACCCAGTCTCAGGTATTCCTTATAGCAGTGTGAAAATGGTCTAATACAGGAAATTGGTACCAAAAGTGGGGCACTACTATAAAGATAACCTGAAAACGTGGAAGCAACTTTAGAACTGGGTAATGGGCAGAGGTTGGAATAGTTTGGAGGGCTCAGAAGAAGACAGAATGATGTGGGAAAATTTGGAACTTTCTAGAGACTTGTTTGGACCAAACTGTTGATAGTGATAGGGACAATGAAGTCCAGGCTGAGGTGGTCGCAGGTGGAGATGAGAAACTTATTGGAAACTGGAGCAAAGGTCACTCTTTCTATGCTTTAGTAAAGAGACTGGCAGCATTTGCCCCTACCCTAGAGATCTGTGGAACTTTGAACTTGAGAAAGAAGATTTAGGGTATATGGCAGAAAACATTTCTAAGCAGCAAAGCATTCAATAAGGGACCTGGCTGATTCTGAAAGCATTTAGTCATACACATTCACACAAAGATGGTTTGAAATTGGAACTTTTACTTAAAAGGGAAGCAGAGCATAAAAGTTTAGAAAATTTGCAGCCTGACCACGTGGTAGAAAAAAAAAAAATTTCTGGGGAGAAATTCAAGCTGGCTGCAGAAATTTGCATAAGTAACAAGGACCTGAATGTTAATAGCCAAGACAATGGGGAAAATGTCTCCAGGGCATTTCAAAGTTCTTCATAGCAGCCCCTCCCATCACAGGCCTGGAGGCCTAGAAGGAAAAAATGGTTTGTGGACAGGCCCCAGGCCCTGCTAATCTGTGCAGCCTTGGGACATGGCATCCCAAGTCCCAGCTGCTCCAGCTCTAGCCATGGCTAAAAGGGGCCAAGGTACACATTGGGCCATGGTTTCAAAAGGTGCAAGCCCCAAGCCTTGGAAACTTCCACATGGTGTTGGACCTGCAGGTGCACAGAAGACAAGAGTTGAGATTTGGAGCCTCCGCCTATGTTTCAGAGGGTGTACAGAAATGCCTAGATGTCCAGACAGAAGTCTGCTGCAGGGGTGGAGCCCTCATGGAGAACCTCTGCTACTGCTAGGGCAGTATGGAAGGAAAATGTGGGGTTGGAGCCCCCACAAGGAGTCCCCACTGGAGCACTGCCTAGTGGAGCTGTGAGAAGAGATCTGATGGTTTTATAAGGGGATCCCTCCTTCGTTCACTCACTCTTGACTGTCACCATGTAAGATGGGCCTTTGTTTCTTCTTCAACTTCTGCCATGATTATAAGTTTCCCTAGGCCTCCCCAGCCATTTGGAACTGTGAGTCAATTAAACCTCTTTTCTTTATAAATGATCTAGTCTTAAGCACACAGTTCTGGAGACTGGGAAGCCATGGCACTGGCATCTTGTGGGGATCTCCCTGCTACAGTTTTACATAGCAGAGGGCATCATGTGGAGACAGTACAAGATTGTGCCAGATCAGGTCTTTCTTCCTCTTCTTATAAAGCCACTGGTCCCATCATGGGGGCCCCACCCAAATGACCTTTTATAACCACAATCACCTTCCAAAGACCCTACCTCCAATAAACATATGGATTTGGGGACTAAGTTTCCAACACCAAAAGTTTGGGGAACACATTCAAACCATAGCAGTCCCATATCCTGAAAGGCTCCTTCTGGCCCAAGTCTCAGGTGTGTGAGTAGAGCCAGCCCTGCAGGTGTGAGAAATTGTTTCCCTTACCCATAATATGGGAAACCCAGGCATGGATGCATGTGTGGTGTCAGGTGAGCTCTACAGGGTCAGATGTATGAGAGGGTTTTGCTGTGGTGTGTGAGGGCATGTGACATCTCCACAGTGGGACAACCAGATATGGAGTCACAGATGTTCATGTCCCTGGCCCAGCTCCTGCCCTCAGGAAACACAGAGTGGGAAGGGAGGCAGAAATCACACAGGAAAGGTGATAACAAGGTAGAAGACAGGTGTCCTTAAAGTGTAGGCACAGAGAAGGGTCTAGGGTCATCCACAGGAGAGTTCCTCCCTCTAAAAGAATCAAGGGCATCTGGTAGGGAAGCTGAGCCTCAAAAGGCGTTGGTCGGGAACATGGGGATAGAAGGGAGCAGAAGGCATGGATGGAGGAAGCATGTGTGCATAGGTGTACAGGTGGGCACACATTAGCATATGTGCTGGTTATCTCCTGCTACAAAATAGATTACCCCAAGCCTATTGGCTTAGCACTCTAAGCATGTACTATTTCACACAGCATCTGAGGGCAGGGATTGGGTGTGGTTTAGTTGGGTGTTGAGTTTCTGACTTGGGGTCTCTCACAGGTTGGTGGTCAAGGTGCAGCTGGGACTGTGGTCATGGAAGGCTTGACTAAGCAGGAGAACCCACATCCATGGCAACTCACTCACAGAGCTGTAGACAGATAATCTCAGCACCTTGCCTCCTGGACCTCTCTGTACAGTGGTGGATCAGATGAGAACTGATCAGCACATGCTGCAAGGAAGCCTCCTGACATGGGAAGGAACGGCTGGAAAGGGAGACAGGGAGTTGTCATCACTCCCACTCTGGGCCAGAAGTGGTGTCAGCTCCCACCAGCCACACCAGGCACTGAGGAGAGTCCTTGAAGAATCTGGCCCCATTTGTGGAAACGTCAGCCCTCAACTAAAGGCCTCTCTTACTTGTTCCACTAACAATGTTTAAAAGCCAGACCCAAATAGATCCAACCATTTCCAAATAACTTCATTGCATCCTGGAAAAAAGCTCAAAAATATTTTAGAAATACATAAGTGCCCAGCAGCCAACAAGGTAAAATTCACAATCTATGACTGCCAATCAAAAATTACCAAGCACATAAAGAAACAGGAAAATATGACCTATAACAAACATCAAAAACTACAAAATACTTAGTGATAAATCTGGGGGAAAAAAGGTGGCGATGACCCATTGATTCTCCTCCCAGGTGTCCTGAGGAAACACACAGGGATGTTCTTCAGGTGTTGTGATAGCATTCAAGACAACCCGCATGCCACCATCTGAAGGAGCGAGTAACTGAATGTCAAAGGCACATAAAAAGACTAACAGCCGACTGGGAACAGTGGCTCATGCCTGTAATCCCAGCACTTTGGGAGGCTGAGGCAGGCGGATTGCCTGTGCTCAGGAGTTTGAGACCACCCAGGGAAACATGGTGAAACCCCGTCTCTACTAAAAATACAAAAAGATTAACCAGATGTGGTGGCACACACCTGTAGTCCAGCTACTTGGGAGGCTGAGGCAGGAGATCACTTGAGCCCCGGAGGTAAAAGTTGCAGTGAGCCAAGATTGTGCCACTGCACTCCAGCTTGGGCTACAGGAGAAAAAAAAAAAAAAAAGACTAACAGCTACACAAAGCAATGCCGGAGGCCCATGAAGGACTGTGGTTAATCTGAAGAGCATCAGGCTGAGAGCAGAGGTAAGAAATAGGAGATAGGTAGTACACTTGCATTCATTGAAAACACACAGACAGACCCTCACATCTCACAGAGTTTCAGAGTGGAAATGTGTGGGGTGGGCTGGGGATGGTGACATGGGAGGAGTGGAGCTGGGGGCAGACAGACTCCATGGAGCAATGACACAGAGGCACTGCCAGCTCTGCAATGCCCAGCAGGCTCCACAGCCCCAGGGCCCCTCTCCACATGCACAAGGTCACTGCTGATCCATCTTGAGGGTCCTCTGACCCTCAAGGGATGAGAAGATGGCAAGAGATACTGACAGGTGAGTTTATAAATGAGTGTTGGTCTGAACAATGAGAACACTAGGACACAGGAAGGGGAACATCACAGGAAGGGTCTGGTGTGGGGTGAGGGGAGTGGGGAGGGATAGCATTAGGAGATATACCTAATGTAAATGACGAGTTAATGGGTGCAGCACACCAACATGGCACATGTATACATATGTAACAAACCGGCATGTTGTGCACATCTACCCTAGAACTTAAAGTATAATAAAATAAAATAAAATAAAATAAAATAAATAAATAAATAAATGTGTTTTGGTCACAATAGCTAAATTTTAAATAATGCAGAATTATTGACACATAACGGACATCAGACTCTCTGTGCCTCCCAGGAGGAGACGAAGGTCAGTCTTTATCAGCTCTGCCCTGTGCATGTGCACACCACACCTGCCTGCAGCAAAAGCATCTAGAAGAGGTTGAGGCTCTCCATCTCCCACACTTCTTCATGCCACAAGCATTGCCGGGCACTTCCTGTGTGCACAGCACCCCTTCCAGATCCATCCCTGGCCTCCCAACGCCTTCAGTCTGGCTACAGAGAATGGCTCAGGGTCTGGTGAGGGCTATAAGGGATCCACCACGGAAGCCCCGGGGGAAGGCTCGCCTCTCACGCACTCCTCCATGTAGCTAGTTTGAGTCCACGTGTGTCAGACGCTGAGCTTGATGCCCACTCGGTGAGGAACAAGATAACCCAGACATGCTTTATGCCTGGCAGCCTGTGAAGGATGCTTTGGACAACGCTGTAGATTGAGCCACAGTGGGCAAAAACCAGTCAGCTGAGCTCCAAGATGTCCCTTGGGCCATGGGCAGATTAGCACTGCCTGGGAGTACCTGCCCCAGACCCCTCGGGCACAGAGATACCACCCAACTCAGGCCACTTCTGCTGGTACCCTATTTGCTAGCCTGCCCATGCCACTGTCACTCATGGAGTCTCTCCCTGTGGCATCAAGTCCTCCCAGTGCCAGAGCCAGGTCTGTCCAGAGCAGGAGGTGGATCAGCTACCTCTGCCCACCAGGCAGGAGCCAGATAGACTTGGAGTGGGAGTTTCAGCTACCCCAAAACTCAGCCACTTAAATTTACGGTCACTTTATTTGCCAGGATTCTGCAAGCAGGGCTGGGTTCTGCTGGGGACATCTCCTGCTGGCCTGGCCAGCAGTCAGGCACATGCTGCCTAGAGCCAAAGGGTCACTGGGGCCAGGCTCAGCTGGGAGGCTGGGGCAGCTGCACCTCACTCTCTCCACAAGTCTCGGGGTTCAGCACACTATGTGGCAGCTCAGGCTCCCCCAGTGCAAAGGCAGAAGCTTAGGCCTCCTCGAGCTTAGGCCTGGAACTGGCACACTTCCCTGTCACTCCCTCCTGCTTCATTGGTTACAGTGAGTCACAGGACAGGGCACCCCAAAGCAGAGATACCAGGAGGCTTGCTTGCTAGTGACCCCAAAGTTACCGACTCCAGCAGAACATGCCCCTAAACTTGGAGCATCCCTGCTCCCTCCTACCTGCCCCTGCTCCCCCACTGTGGCTGCATCCCGGTCACCCCGCAGAATCCCATTCCCCTTTGGGCAGAACCTCTGCCCTAAACTTCAGGCCACTCCCTAATGGTCCACCAGGTCTTGCCAACCCTCTCCTCCCAGGCGATGGTGGTTGTGGCCAGACTGAGTCTCAGAGCGGCTTGGTTCCTACTGGCCTGAAAATGCCTGAGTCTCATTGCTGCTAAGCCCCTGTTCCCCACTGTGCCCACATACCCTGCCCCCCCACACACACACAGAGGAGGAAGTGCTGATGGGGTTGGCCAGGGTCAGGCATTCATGAGGTCCATGTGACTAGTGGGCAGGGCTCCCATGCCTTCAAACTCACCATCCTCTCATGACTCTAAGGTTCCACTTTTGCTTCTCGGTCGTCGCGTCTTCTTCCCGCCCACCCATCAAGCTGAGCAAACCTGTCCTGAGATTCACATTGGGTTTGAGGTAGATGCCTGCTTGGGCCTCCAGTGTCAGCTACGTTTCCAACTCATCCTCCTCCAGTGGCCCTGCATGAGGAAACAGTGTGGGTGTCTGCAACCCTTTGTTACCACCACACCCTGAAGAACCTCTCCTGAAGAAAGGCACTTGACATTTAATACTCAGAGTTCACAGAAAGGACGTATCTCTCAGCTGATTTTTTAAATGCAATCATGCACTGCATGACGACCTTTTGGTCAACAACAGACCACACATAGGATGGTGGTCCCATAGATTATAATATGGTATTTCTACTGTACCTTTTCTATGTTCAGATATGCCTAGATACACAAACACTGACCATTTTGTTACAGTTACCCACAAGAGTCAGTACAGGGACATGCTGTACAGATTTGCAGGGTGGGAGCAGTAGGTCATACCATACAGCCTAGGTGTGCACTAGGCTCTGCCATCCAGGTTTGTGTAAGTACACTTCAATGTTCATACATTAACAAAATCACCTAAGGACACATTTCTCAGAACATATCTGTCATTGAGTGATTTATGTCTGTACTTTTTTTCTGAAACAATTTTTATTAAGACATAATTCACATACTGTGGAATTCACCCTTTCAAAGTATAAAATTCAGTGGGTCTTAGTATATTTACAAGGTTGTACAACTATCTAATTCTAGAACATTTTCATCAAAGAAATCCCATCCTCATTAGCAGTCACTCCTCCGTCTCCAGCCCTGGTGACCAGCAATCCACTGTCTGTATCTATGGATTTGCATACCAGAGGAATTCCACAATAAGTAAGCCTTTTGCATCAGGCTTACTTATCTTAGCATCAAGAGTTATTCATGCTGGTGCATAAGTCGGTACTTTGTTCCATTTTATGGCTGGGTATTTCCTCCTATGGCTATTCCACATGCTGTTGATCCATTCACCAGATGAACACCTGATCGGAGCTGTCCCCACCTCTTGGTTACTATGAACAATGCTGCTATGAACGTTCACGTACAAGGTTTTGTGTGAATGCACATTTTCCATTCTCTTAGATGCATACGTAGGAGCGGACTTGCTGGATGGGCTTAACTTCTTGGGGAACCGCCAAACTCTTTTCCAAAGTGGCTGCACCACTCTCATTCCCAGCAGCAGTGTCCAAGGGCCCTGATTGTCCTACATCCTCAGCAACGCTTGTTACCGTCCATCTTTCATATCATAGTTCTCCTAGCAGGCCTCACGGAATTACAGGGAACATTTTATTTTTACATCCCAAAAATTCAGTACACAAGTTTTAACAAAATTATGGGCAAAAAAAGTCTCAAGCCACTTTCCAAGTACAATTAGTAGAATATGTGAATCACATGTGATGTTTACAACGACATGACTTCTCTACCCCGCAAGCTGTTCTCCAACGCGGCCCTGACACTGCTCCACTGAGAGGGCCCTCCTCCCTGGACCTACCGACCAATGGACAGAGGTGACGTGATGTGACTTTGAGACACATCCTAAGGCGAGGCAGCTCCACCTGTTCTCTGCAGCCCTCACTCCTGGAGCCCTGGCCATGTCAGAAGTCCCGCTGTGATGAGCTGCCACACACAGAGCCCCCGAGAGGGTGCTGGGGGATGATGTGGCCCCCCGCTACCAGACTTGGGCTCTCCCAGCTGAGGCCCCAACACTGTGGAGCAAAGTCCAGCCAGCCCCTGTGCCCTCCCCAGCCCAGACTCACAGAAGCTGTGAGCACAACAAAATGGCCATCCTGGGCCCCTCGGTGTGGAGTCAGCCTTCACACAGTGACACTACGCAGCTGCAGTGCTGATTGCCCTGCACAGGGCTGCTCCAAGGGCAGAGCAGTCACCCCTTGTGGCCCTTGCACAGCTGTGCTGAAGTCATGTGCTGGTGACCACGTGCCAAACATGGGACATCACAGCCCCACAGATTCTCCCTCACCAGGAGGCACGATCTCGCATTTCAGTTACGTTTGGGGGACTTGTTCAGGGATCTTAATTATAAAAGAGCACTTTATCGTGTTTTAGATACATTTTGGGGACTTGCATGGAGGGTTTGGGGCAACAAGCAATGCATTATCATTTTTCCCATTTAAAGTAATGGGAGCAGGCTCCCAGTTTGTGCTGTCAGACAGGAAGTCTCATTTTAGCAGCAAATTGTCAGCATCAAGCAAGCCATACCTGGACTGGCCTCTGCCCAACCTGTGTGGGTGACACCCTCAGGACCCCATACGGAGGCGCACTGTCGGCATCGAGCTGTCCTCAGCCCAGGATCTTACGCCCTCTGACCCCATCAGACAACATCAAAAATACCCTCGAGGCACCACCCTTCTGCTGGAGGGAGCCCCCGCTCCTGCCCCAGGCACAGGGTGCTTTGAGAATCTGCCTGCTAAGCCTGAACATTCCACAGCCATGGGCATGCCCCAGGCCAGTGACCTCCTGCTCTCACCCTCCTCCCTACCCCTCCTGGAGTCCGGGCTCCCCAGCTGCCCCTCATGACCCAAGTGTCCATGAGGAGACGCCAGAGGGAAGGGAGTGTGGCCGGATGTGCAGCAAGGGTGGGAAGACCAGAGGGTGTCAGTGGCTCCTAACTCCCACTCATTGCCTTTCCTTGCCAAGCCCTCCTTCCAGAGGCTCCTGCTGTGAACAGAAGGAGAAGAAGTGGGGTACAGGAGAGGAGCCAGGAGGTGGGATGAGGGAGGCACAGCGAGGCTCTGAGATATTCCTCAGGGGAGCAAGTGCAGCCCTAAGCAAGGCAGGTCATTCTGGGCTGGGGTTTTATCTGCTGCACTGGAATCAATGAGATAAACGGGAGGCCTTTCACCAGGAGCCCTTGGCACATAGCAGCTACAGGGTTCCTCTCATGATGCAGCAGGGGAGCAGAGTGGGGCTCTCCATCAGCCCCTGCAACTAAGGGCTCTCTTGGATACTTAGAGAAGAGAGAACAGAACCAGGCCGAGCCCCACGTAAGTCCACCCCACCCTGAAACACACACATGCACTCCCACAGTGGCCCTGGAAACCACCGACACATTCGTCACCCGGTCACTCACCTACAGCCCTCGTTCCTCCAGCAGGACACAGCAGTCGGGCATTAAGGCCATCTGAGGTCAGGAGAGGCAGCTCGTGTTGGAAGGAAAGGGAGGTGGCCCCTCATTAGGCACGGGCAGTCTGGGGCCAGGACACTTGGTGGGAAGCAAAGCTGGGATATCTCTCCCTGACGTGCCCAGGCGGCAGTGGGGCTAGGGCCCTTGGGCCTGCAGGGCCCAGAGCCTGCTCCCTATGGTCTGGAAACATAATTGCTTTTTCCCCATAGTGACTACCAGCAGCATCCCCAAGGGAAGGGGGAGGGTGGCAATCAGCTCCCACCATGGGGACCAGGAAGAGGAGAGGCTTCTGCTGCCGCCTGGCTGCCCTCCAGCTTGGCCTGTGCACCCTGTGAGGAGGGATGGGGGGTCCTGACTCCATTTCCTCTCCTACTTCTCACTCTTTAGAGCTAGGGAGCAGCTGGTTGGGGGCCAGGGCACTCAGGCTCCAAGGTCAGGCTGCCCAGGCAGTGCGGGTGCCCAGGGCCTGAGCCTGCTGGGAGGTGGCGGGGGGTGGTGTATGGGGACAAGACTCAGCAGAGCCCGTGTTCAGCACACACAGGCTTCCTCCCTCAAAGTAGGGTAAGACAGCAGCTTCTGAGGGAGGCCAAGCACCCTGGTTCCCGTGCTGGGGACTGTGTGTAAAACCATCCAGGGTGGAGGCGCTGCTGCATCTGTGCGACGCCTGTGCAACACCAGGACAGTGCTTGTGGGCGAGGGCTATGCCCAGGGCGTGGAACCACTGTCCTCGCTGCCCCCACTGACTGACACACGACAGATGAAACAAAAACAGTGCTCACTGGAGCGTGCTGGGCGAGTCACCCCTGAGCGAGGCAAAGCAGACACACAGAGATGGTGACCTGATCACTAGGGTTGCAGGGAGAGCCTCGGCCCCCAGACTCAGGGACCAGACAGCTCCACCGGCCGGCCATGTGAACCCCACAGGCTGCGGGGAAGGAGGCCAGCCTCCATGGAGGTGCTCCTCCTGGGGTCAGGCTGCTGCATCTTCTCTGCTGTCCTCTGGAGGGACAGCTGAGCAGGAAGGAAGAGTGCAGGGAGACAGGGACTGCTGGGGCCACCGCCATCATTGGGTGTCCTGATCACACTTCCTCCTGACACCCCTGGCCCTGTCTGGTCATGGCAGGAAGGCCTGGTCCAAGGGAGCACATCCCCGACCCCAGGGGTACTGAGGCCACCTCGCCCTCCGCTCAATGACTTCAGCACACTAGCTCCATCGGAAGGTCTCTGTTGGAGGAGAGGACGCCTGACTGTTCAAGACTCCAAATGAGAAACAAAACATTGCTGTAGGAGGCCACCACGGCCAATCATTTCCTTTCCAAAGGAAGCCAAAAACACACACAAAGCCACAGCCTCCCCATGCCCACCGTGTCTGGCACCACCCGGACCCTGCCCTCTCTTCAGGGCCCTGTCTCATGCCACACCCTGGGTCAGCTCCCCCCACTCAAACCTTCGCCTACACCATGTGCCCTCACCCCAGGAGGGGTTATGCAAGGGAGGGCAGAGGGTGGAGAACAGTTATGCACCCCCAATTCCTGAGCCAGGGACTGCCCAGACAGGGGTTCACATGGCCGCTCAGAGACTTTGTCCTCACTCCTGCCCAGCATGCCACAGGGAAGAGCAAGACAGCATCGAAGCCTTCACAAGTGGGGGTTCTCGAAAGTTTGCCCAGGCCTTTGAGAAGGACCCTAAGCCTGACTGTGAGAATGCGGCACGAGAACGGTTTCCTTTTGTGTTCTCAAATAAATGGCTCGGGTGAAAGCTTTCTGTCTGATATCCACCTGTTAGAGTTCTAAACCTCTTGCTTTCTACCTGATAAAATCGGTTTATGCATACATTTGGGGCCTGGCAGCGAGAAAGGAGAATGTCCTGCTATCTGGGCACAAGGACCCCAGAGCACCCTCTAGACTCCCCGCTGCAGCCTACCCCAAAGGCCTCACAGAGAACAAAGCAAGCCTGGGTCTCCAATTCAAGGTCAGTGTGGGGTCTCGTCCACTGCTCTTGCATCTGGTGCCACCCTTGCACCCCCTGCTCTTCCTTCTTCCTGCTCGCCCTGGGCCTCAATACCCTCAACCTCCTAGAAGCCCCCTGGACACAGGTGGAGGCCTCCCATTCAAACGTGGCAGGCCTTCTCCAGCAACCTGTGCTTCAGACACCTATTTCAGAGAAAGGCCACTGGCATCATTTGTGCTGGAATGTAAATGACTGACTCGCTCCCTGATGCGTGGCTGCTTTCTAAGAGGAGGGCACTCCAGTCTGCGGCTCAGCACGTACTTGTCTCTCTTCCCTCCCAGGCCAGCAAATGAATTCTAAAGGGAATGAACCTCTTGCCACAAAAAGGACTGGAAGCAGGTGGTCAGCAAGCCAGCACGAGATTACAATCAATTTCTGGAAGGCAGAATCAGATGGAAACGTGTTGGTGATGAAACAGGGTGGCAGCTGCATCCCAAAATACAGGCAGGTGGGCAAGTCTGCCTGGAAGGACCCAGAGAGGCCTGGGCTCAACCACAGGGAGGGGACATTTGGGAAGCATCATTGGGAAACAGCAGCAGGACACACCAAGGAAGGCGGACCCACCTCCTGCCCCTTAAGCAGGAAAGTCAAGGAGACTGGCCTGTCTCATCAGGCCCCAACAGACAGCATGTTCCTTCCTGCTCAGAGCAGCTCCTGGACCTGGGGCAACCAAAAGCAAAGTGAGACCTTCCCAAGTCCAGGCGAGGACTCTCTCTCCCTCACCTAGCTCTCCCTCGCTGTGACTGCTGACCAGCAAAACGGGTTACGCCAGAAAGAGCCCCACCCAGCCAGGGCTCAGAGCTCAGCCCTCCTGCTTCACCTGCCCAGGAGGGACCAGCCAGCCTGGCCCAAGCTTCAGCTGCCCCATGTCCAGGGCGTGCGTGGGATGTGACCAGAACACAATTGATGTCATGGGAAACAAAGAGCACCCCACGCGTAAGGGGTCCCAGCACTGACGGTATGACGCAAGCAAATAAAGTCAATGGATGACACAGCACCTGCAGGAACATGAGCTTCCCGCATCCTCAGCTCCTCCTCCTCCATCCCCAAGACACACACACCTGGGGCCTGGAAATCCTGGTGAGGAGAAATCTCTTAGGTGGCAATTTCTACACCCCAGCCTGATTCAGAGCTGAATCCATTTAATCCTCATTCCAACTCTGTGCAGTAGGGATCATCACCTTCCTTTTACAGTCATGGGAACCAAGACACACAGCTAAGAAGTGAAGGGGCCAGGACTCGAACCCAGGGGTCTTCCCTGAGAGGGAGCACTCACCCGGCTCAGTACTGCCTGGAAACAGCACACTGTTCATGCTTTAGTTATTTCCTAAATGTATAGACAGTAAAAGTCATTGTTTGGGGTTACAGTTCTAAGGGTTTTGAGGACTGTATGCAGTCACACAACCACCACCACAATCAAGATTCATAACGGTCTCATCACCCCAAAACAATCCCTCATGCCGTCACTCTGTGGTCAGCCTCACCCCCATCCCAGTCCCTGGCTGCTGCTGTTCTGTTCTGTGTCCAAATATCAACAACACATTTGTTTGGTTGTTTTGTTGTTTGTGTTTTGAGACAGGGTCTTGCTCTGTTACCCAGGCTAGAGTGCAGTGGTGTGATCTTGACTCACTGCAGCCTCAATCTCCCAGGCTCAAATGATCCTCCTACCTCAGCCTCCTGAGGAGCTGGGACTACCGGTGTGTGCCACTATTCCTGGCTAATTTGTTTTTTCTATTTTTTGTAGAGACTGAATCTCACTTTGTTGCCCAGGCTGCTCTCGAAATCCTGGCCTCAAGTGATCCTCCCAACTCAGCCTCCCAAAGTACTGGGATTACAGGTGTAAGCAACCACACCCCACCAACAACACATTTTTAAAGACAAGTCTGTTGGTGTCCAGGACTTCACCCCTCTCCCAAAGCCATGCCCCCTAGAATTCAGGGGCAATGTGAATTAAGACTGAAAACATGTGAGTGACCAAACCTTAGAAACATTTATGACATGTCTCCCACATAACTGGAGTCAAAAGGTACCCGGCCAAGCCAGGCTTGAATAGAAAAGCTTCACAAAGATTCAATAAACCCCAAATCACATGACTTTCTGAGTCTTCCCATTCCTAGTTGTAAAAGTTAACAGTAACCACAACCTGACATGGTAGTCACATGTAAAATAATGAAGTTGTGCCCTACCTCACACCATGTACAAAAAATTAACTCAAAGTGGGTCAAAGACCTAAACATAAGAGGGAAAACTATATAGCTCATAGAGGCAAACAGGAAAAGGTTCATGACATTAGACTCAGCAATAATTTCTTGGATATGACAACAAAAATGTAAGCAACAAAAGGAAAATGCACAACTTGGACTTCATGAGAATTAAAACCTTTTGTGCAACAAAGGATACTATCAACAAAGTAAAAGGGCAACCCATGGAGTGGGAGAAAATATTCGCAAATCACATCTGGTAGGGGATTAATATCCAGAATATATAAAGAACTCCTAAGACTCAACAACAATAAAACAAACAATCCCATTTTTAAATGGGCAAAGGACTTAATAGACATTTCTTCAAAAAAGACATAAACATGGCCACTAATTGCATGAGGCCAAGTGTGGTGGCTCATGCCTGTAATCCTATCATTGTGGGAAGCCAAAGTGGGCAGATCACTTAAGGCCAGGAGTTCGACACCAGCGTGGGCAATAGTTGAGACCCCCCATCTCTACTAAAAATTTTTTAAATTTTTTAAATAAGTGCATGAAAAGATGCTTGACATGACAGATCATTAGGGAAATGCAAATCAAAACCACAATGAGATACTACCTCACACCAAGTAGGAGATCCAAAATACAGAGAAAGAGAGAGCATAACAAATATTAGTGAGAACATGGGGAAATTGGAAGGCTTGTGCATTGCTGGTGGGAATATAAAATGGTGCAGCTGCTGGGAAGAATAGTATGGTGGCTCCTCAAAAACTTAAACATAGAATTACCTTATGGCCCAGCAATTTCATATCTGGGTATGTAGTCAAAATAATTGAAAGCAAGGTTTCGAAGAGATATTTGTATACCTACGTTCATAGCAGCATTATTCACAATAGCCAAAAGATGAAAACAACTCAAGTGCCCATTGACAGATGAGTGGATAAACAAAGCACGGTGTGCACACACAATGGAATGTTATTCAGCCATAAAAAGGAATGAAGGTGCAATACATCCTACAACGTGGATAAACCTCAAAAGCGTTATGCTAAATGGAATAAGCCAGATATAAAATGATAAATAATGTATGATTACACTTACATGATGTACCTAGAATAGGCAAATTCAGAGACACAGAAAGTAGAATAGCGGTTACCAGTGGCTGGAGGGAGGAAATGCGGGCACTTACTGGTTAATGATTACAAAGTTTATATTTGGAGTGATGAAAGAGTTTTGGAAATGAATAGCAGTAACCACAACACTATGAATGTAATTAATGCCACTGAATTGTCCACTTAAAAATGGTTAGAATGACAAATTTTATGTTATGTATATTTTACCCAATTTTTAAATTAATAATATAATACAAAAGCCACTGAATTATATACTTTAAGTGAGTGAAATGTATAATATATGAACTATATCTCAATAAAACTTTAAAAAGAGAAAAAAATATTAGTGGTAGCCACCACCTGGCATGAGGAACTGGGGAAGGCTTGTGCCCTTGGCCTTTGGTGCTGGGACAGTTAGTATTTTGTGGTTTTTAGCATCTGCCTGTAAGTCACAAGACAGACCAGAAATTTCAAAATTCCAATTCTTTTGTGCCAGATTAAAAAAACATACACACACACACACAAATGGGTAGTTTCCACCTTTCCTGGCCATAGCCCCATTTACAAGAACTTAGCCGAGCACCAGGCTAGAGACTCGTTTGCACAGCAATGACCTGGGGACCCAGGGACTGCCCTGGACCTGCCTGGAGCTGCAAAGCCCCCACATGGGACATACTAGGGAAGGTTGTGGCTGGTCTCAAGTTCTCTACCCTGCTCCTCACCAGCTCTATTTTATGTTAGACCTCATAAAAATGGTTAGCATTATAATTCAAAGTACACATGCAAACTATTGACTTCATTATGTTGTTTTCAATCTACTGGAGGCATTATAAATGATTTATTGATTCTTTAAAGAGGAAGAACACCTCATTTCTTTATATGCACATTCTCTTCTGGACATTAGCAGCACTGCATATGCACAGACGTCAAATCAGGTGAGAAATTCAGACTGGAGAGAACAGGCTAGGATCCATTGTGGGCTCTTCATCAGGAGAGTTGCTGGAGGGAAGCAAAAATTGGGGATTACTCTGAAGGCCTGATGCAGTGCTGGACAAGACAGGCTGGCCCACACCTCACCAACTAGAGTCTGACATGACGAACTGTCATTACCACGTGCAGGACTCTTGTCCACACTGGGCCCTGGAGCTACCAGGAGCAATAAGAACCATTAACTGGACTGGTTCTCCATGCCAGATACAGCTGCCTCAGGCCATGCCTGAGAAAACTGAGCCTTCGTGAGACTGAGAATCCCTAAGCGACACAGAGTGGAAGCAGCAAAGCCAAGTGCCAAGACGAAGCCACCTCCTTGCCTAAGCCCCACATCCTGATTCCTCAGTGATGGCCAATGGGCTCAAACACCTCCAAATAAAGTGAGGAGGAGGCAGCACAGAGACCTCAGGGTATGGAGCACCTGGGTCAGAGCTAAAGCTCAGCACGATCTGCTGACATTCTTCTTAACTGCATACAAGTCATGTGACTATTCACAGGGCCCACTGACTGGCACTATGGTCATCAGAACACTAATTCAATCCACTGCATCACCTTACTCTGAGTAGCAAGATTACACATCCAGAACCTTGCTATGCACTTTGTGGTTGCCCCACTTAAGAGGCAGGGGGCATTTCCCTGCCCCTAGCCTCTGGGTTTGGTCAATAGGACAGAAAAGGGCAGAAGTAACAGTGCTCCAACCCCAAGCAAAGCCTTGCAGGCTTTGCGTGCTTCCACTTGCCTTGCCATGCTTCTCCCAGGACCACATGCACACTCCCAGGCCTGCCTGCTGGAGCACTGGAGACAGAGGGAGCAGAGCCCCTGGCCTCCATCAGCAACTCTAAGCCAGCTGGCCCGGCGGCTGGGCCTCAGCACCCTTGGTTACACCGCAAGAATTGGTAGGCTCGATGGTCATTTCTTCCCGCAAGGTGAGCAGTGTGGGCATCACGCTCTCGTCCTGCTGAAGAGGCTGGGGTGCAGGGGTGCCCGAGATCATTTCAGTTGTATGTGATGATGCTGTGAGTTAAACACAGGTTGTCTGGCTCCCAGGCAGAGCACTCTGCTCTCTTCTTGCCAGCCTTCCTGGAACAGAGCCAAAGCTCCTGAAAATACCTTTAACTGGATAGTTGTTTTCCACTGAAGCTTTCTGCTTCTGTTTCTGTTTCTTGGGCTCGGTGCATCAAGTTTCCTGGTTTCCATTAAAATCCAACACCATGATGAGAAAAGAGAAAAGCTCTGGAAATGGCACAGGGCCTTTCTTTAAGGGATGTGGTCGTCAGCTCCGTGCATGAGACTGGTGTGTGACCGGACTCTCTGTTGGCAGCCTTCATGGGAATGTACTAACTTGTGGTCTCCAGCTTCCCAGCCAAGCCTTGTTCACAAATGTGTGGAAAATTAAAGCTACCTTTTTTCAAGTTTTAACAGAAGCTGTGAATTCATTCCAAGTCTCACGGTTAAGAGGTATGGGACATCTTGTTTTTCAGCCTGCTTCAGCTTAGGGGCACAGTCCTTGGTCACTTGTATTCATACATGATAGGTCTAACTTCTATATTACTAACATAAATAAATAGCATCATCTACCTTTGCTCCTGGAAACTGAGGAATTTTTAGGAGTCCAGTTCACAGGCATAAATCAGGTCTTGAAACATGGACCAGTGCTCCCTACAGACAGTTACCAGCCTACTAAATTTCTAAGACACGAGTGTAGCAAATAAAGTTAGCTGACAGACATTTCTCCCTTTTCTGGCCAGCAAACCACACTGGTGTTCACAGAGCCACAGCCTAACTCCAAGGGGGTGAGGGTACATCATAAATTGGGCATAGTCAGTCTCAGAAGTCTAATTCCTTTTGAAGTGACATGTTCATGTGTGGACATACAATCCAGTACTGGCCAATGAGACATTAAGAGAAATCTTCTGTGGACGTCGAGGAAGACATTTTTCCTCTATCATAAAAAGAAAGGCGAAGCCAAGATGCATTTCTCTGTGTCTCTCCCTCCCTCCCTTCTCGCCCCCTCTCTTCTCGGGCAGTCCATTTGCTGATTGCCTGTGATCTTGTCTCCGAACATTATAGTTGGGGGAGATAGTGTGGGAAAACAGAGCCTGGAGCTGAGGCAGCCATCTTGTGAACATGGGGCAGCAAGCCCAAAGACAGAAGGCCACAGACCCAGAATGGCGGACAGAAAAGATGGACAGAGCCTGGGCCCTGGATGACAGCAATGAGCCACTGAATCAGCCCTGGCACCAGCTCCCTCTCTACTTGTAATGTGAAATAATTCTGTGACTTTTTAAGTAACTTTTAAGTTTGGATGCTCAATTCCTTGCAATTGAAAGCAACAAACACACAGATGCAGCAACTTGTTTTATGAGGCCATCATAACGTTGCTTCCCAAACCTGAAAAGGACACTTTGAGAATGGAAAATTAGACATCATTCTTTCTCATGAGCATAAATGCAAATATCTTAAAGAAAATATTAGCAAATCAAATTCAGCAGTGTATGTGAATGGTAATAGAACGTTCAAGTTGGGCTTATTCCAGAAATGCAAGGTTGACCTATCATTTGTATTCCACCACATTAACATAATAAAGGAGAAAACCCATGTCCATTTCAATAAGTGCAGACAAGCATTTGATAAAACACCCACACATAGGTGGGGACAGGAGGGGCTACAATGGGACTGATCTGGATGATGGTCATATAAGTGTGTTCACTGTAAAAATTCCTGAAGTTGTAACTAATGAACTGGACATTTTTTCATATGTATGTTACAGTCCATTTGAAAAGCTTACCTAAGAATGATGGCTCAAATTTTCTCATAACAATTAAAATTAAATTGAATTAAAAGTTAAAATCTTTTCACATAAAAAGCACCTGGCCCAGATGGCTTTACAGGCAATTTCCAGTCAGGTGACATATTGGGCGAAAGTTCTCTGCAATTGCACGACTTCTCCAGAGCATGTAAGCACTTGAATTATAAGGATGGTAAAACACTGATACCAAACCTAAATGACTTCTAATGCAAGATCACTCAAAAACATAAATTTGAAATCCTACACAAATTTTAGGAATTTGAATGTAGTACTTAAAAACTGATGACATGGCAAAGTAGGGTTTATCTCAAAAATGCAATGTTGGTTTAAAATTGTTGAATGTAGTTTACCACATAATGGATAAAACAAAAAGTCAAGATTATCAATAGATGCAAAAAAAAGGGGATTTGATAAAATTCAATAGCTCATGAATTTAAAACTCTTAGCAAACATTCTGGGAAGACAGCAGAAAAGGAAGCACCAGAAATCTGTCTCTCCACCAAGATGACAATTGCACTGGCAGAATCTCTCTGAAGTAGCTATTTTGGAACTCTAGAGTCTATTGAAGACTGTAACTTCAAGGAAAAGTCTAGGACATTCAATTGCTGTTAACTACAGTCAATTCTAACGCTTAGTTACCCTTCGTACCAGCTACCCAGCCCCAGTCCCCAGCCCTGGGGCAGACAGCTGTGCACACATTCCTGGAACACAACTAGTGGATTCCAGAGTGGACAAAAAGATCCTGTCCTCCATATATCTGAGATTGGTGCTCTGATTGCTGCTTCTGATCACAGAGATGCAGACAGAGGTAGTGGCCATTGTGGCACTCCCAGGCCCTCACCACATTGTTGTATGCCCCACTCCTTTGGCCAAAGTGACATCCAGGGCATGTAAAGGGCTGGTGCCCTTCCCACCCTACCCTTTGTTTTATTTTTCTTCCCCGCTTGGGAGCTAGGCATTGAAGACTAAGCTGCTCAAAAGCAACCACGTATAAGAGGGGAAACAGACAGTCCTGTACATACCCAAGGAAAGGCAGAGACTCAGAAAAGACCTGAGAAGAACTTGAGTTTACACTTTAGGTTGATCCTTGGCACAGAGATGCCTTATAACAATCAAAAAAGAATAACAAAAAAACAGCAAGCCCTAGGGAAGGGAAAATATCTGATTTTATTTTAATATTTAATATATAAATAATATTATTTATAATAATACAACTTTGAGTTATATTATTAGACTCAAAGTTCCAGTTTTCAACAAAAAATTACAAGGCATACAAAGAAATAAGAAGTTATGGCCCATTCAAAAGAAAAATTTTGACAGCAGAAACTGTCCCTGCAAAACACCTGATGGCAGATGTACTGGATAAATCTTTTAAAACAATGGTCTTAAAGATGCTCAAAGAACTACAGGAATATGTGGAGGAAGTTAAGAAAGCAATTTATGAACAAAATGGAAATATCAACAAAGAGATAGAAAATCTAAAACAAAACTCTGGAACTGAAGAGTACAGTAACTGAAATAAAATTCAGTAGAGGGATTCAAAAGCAAATTTGAGCAAGCAAAAGAAATAATCAGCAAACTTGAAGATAGGAGAATGGAAATTATCAAGTCTGAGGAACAGAAAGAAAAAGGATTGAGAAAAAGTAAACAGAACCAAAAGGACCTGCACCAAGAAGACCAACATACGTGGAAATCCCAGAAGGAAAAGAGAGAAAAAGAGGCAGGGAGAATGTTTAAAGAAATAATAATCTTGGGAGGCTGAGACGGGCGGATCACGTGGTCAGGCGATCGAGACCATCCTGGCTAACATGGTGAAACCCCGTTTCTACTAAAAAAAAAATACAAAAAACTAGCCGGGCGAGGTGGCGGGCGCCTGTAGTTCCAGCTACTCGGGAGGCTGAGGCAGGAGAATGGCGTGAACCTGGGAGGCGGAGCTTACAGTGAGCTGAGATCCGGCCACTGCACTCCAGCCTGGTGACAGAGCCAGACTCCACCTCAAAAAAAAAAGAAAAAAAAAAGAAATAATAATCAAAAAAACTTCCCAAATTTGATGAAATACATGAAAATAGGCATCCAAGAAGCTCAATGAATTTCAAGTATGATTAATTCAAAGAAACCCACACTGACACACTTTACAATTAAACTGGCAAAAGCCAAAGACAAAAAGAGAGTTTGAAAGCAACAAAAGAGATTGCAGTTTGGCACACACAAAGGATCCACAATAACATTATTAGCAGATAGCTCATCAGAAACTTTGGAAGCCAGAAGACAGTGGGCTGATATGTTCGAAGTGTTAAAAGAAAATAGCTTGTAAACCAATAATCCTATACCCAGGAAAACTGCCCTATAAAAGTGAGGGAGAAAATTAAGACATTCTCAGATAAACAAATGCTAAGGAAGTTTGTTACCTCTAGGCACTCCCTGCAAGAAATGCTAAAGGGAGTCTTGCATGTTGAAATGGAAGAACACTAGACAGTAATTTGAAGGCATATGAAGAAATTAAAAGTTTAGTAAAGGAAAATACACAGGAAATTATAAAAGCTAGTATTTTTGAAACAATAGTGTGTAACTTCACTTTTCTTACATGATATAAGAGACTAACACATTGAAAAAAAGATTAAAAGTTAGTATTATTGTAACTTTAGTTTATAACTCCACATTTGTTTTCCACTTGAGAGACTAATACATTAAAAAATTATTAGTTTATGTTTTGGACATGCAATGTATAAAAATGTATAAAGATGTAATTTTGCGACATCAACAACTGAAGGGATGAGGGCAGAGCTCTTAAAGGAAGATAATTTTTGTATGTTGTTAACGTTAAGCTGTTATAAATTTAAATCAGAATATTATAACTTTAGGATGTTACACGTAATCCCTATAGTAACCTCAAAAGACATAGCTAAAGAATATACACAAGTGAAAACGAGAAGGGAATTTAACTGTTTTACTACAACAAAAATATCGACTAAACATGACAGAAGACACTAATGGAGGAAATGAGGGACAAAAGCAATAAGGCACACAGAAAGTAAATAGCCAAATGGCAGAAGTAAGTCCATTTGTGCTGCTATAACAGAATACCACAGAGTAGATAATTTACAAACATAAACTTATTTTCTCAAAGTTCTGGAGGCTGGGAAGTCAAAGTCCAAAGCACCTTCTTTTTTGTATCATCAGCAGAAGGGCAAGAGACACAAGGGCATCAAACGCAACTGTTTAAAAGGGCATTAATCCTACCCACAATAAAGAGCCTTCATGACCTAATCACCTCTCAGAGGCCCCACTCCTTAGCACTGTTGCTATGGCAATTAAATTTTAACATGAGTTTTGCCGGGGACTAATATTCAAACCCTAGCACCCATGTTGTTACTAATTAAGTGTAAAATTGCTTAAGCTTTCCGACCAAAAGACAGATATTCGCAGAATAGATTTTTAAAATAATGATGCAAATGCATGCTGTCTATGAGAAACTTACTTTAGATCTAAAGAGGTTGCAAGTGAAAGAATGAAAAAGGATATTCCATGTAAATAATGACCAAAAGAGAGCAATCATGGCTCTATGCTAATATGAAACAAAATAGACTTTAAACTTCAAAAGATTGCAAGAGACATAAACGATATTATATATTAATAAAAGCTTCAATTCACAAGAAGATATAGCACTCATAAACATTTATACATCTAACAACAGACCATCAAAATAAATAAAGCAAAAATTGATAGAATTGAAAGTAAAAATAGGCAGTTCTATAATAAAATTTGAAGACATCAATACCCTACTCTCAATAATAGACAAAATAACTAGACAGAAGATAAGTAAGAAAACAGAGGACTTGAACAACACCAACTAGATCTAACAAACATGTAAAGAACAGTCTACCCAGCAACAACAGAATACATACTCTTCTCAAGTACACTTGAGAAGTTTCCAGGATAGGCCATATGTTAGGCCACAGATTAAATTTCAATAGGTTTCAAAAGATATATATCACATGAAGTATCTTCTCCAACCATGACAGGATATAATTAGAAACCAATAACAAGGAAAACTGAAAAATTTGCAAAGCTTTAGAAATTAAACAACACACTCTTAACCAGTGGATCAAAGAAGAATTCAAAAAGAAAATTAGAAAATACTTAGAGACAAATGAAAATAAAAACACAACATACCAAAACTTATGGGAGGCAGTGAAAGCAGTTCTAAGGGAGAAATGTATAGCTATGAATGCTTACATTAAAAAAAAAAAAAAAAAAAGATCTCTCAAATCAACAACCTAACTTTATGTCTTAGGAACAAACTAAACCCAAAACTAACAGAAGGAAGGAAATGGTAAAGACTAGAGACAAGTGAAATCGACAATATAAAAATAAGAGAAAATTAACAAAACCAAAATTTGTTTTTTCAAACCTTTAGCTAGACAGACTAAGAAAAAAGAGAAAAGACTCGAGTTACTAAAATCAGAAATGAAAGTGGGGACATCATTATCAATTCTACAGAAATGAAAAGGATTGTAAGATAGTACTATGAGCAACTATACTCCAACAAATTATATAACTTAGACGAAAGGGAAAATGTCTATAAATACAAAATCTACCAAGACTAAACCACAAAAAAATAGAAAACCTGAATAGATCTGTAACTAGTAAGGAAATTGAATCACTACTCAAAAATCTCCTGACACAGAAAAGCCCTGTAGCTGATTGGTTTCACTACTGAATTCCACAAAACATTTAGAGAAGAACTAACACCACTCCTTCTCAAATTTTTCAAAAAAGATTAAAAAGGAGGAGACACTGCCTAACTCATTCTATGAAGCTAGTATACCCCTCACTAAAGTCAGGTAAAGACATAATGAACAAAACATCCTTTCATGATAAAAGCACTACAAAAGTAGTAATAGAAGGAAACTACCTCAAGATAATAAAAGCCATATGTTAACACCCTACAGGAAACATCATTCTCAATGGTGAAAGACTGAAAGCTTTTCCTCTAAGATTGGGAACAAAGCAAGGATCCCTGCCATCAAAACTTCTATATAACACTGTACTAGAAGTCTTGCCAAAACAATTCAGCATGAAAAAAAATGAAAGGAATCTAAATTCGAAAGAAAGAAGTAAAATTGTCTCTGTTCATAGATAATATTATCTCATATGTAGAAAACCCTGAGGGTTTCACCAAAAAAAAACCTGCTAGAACTAAGAAACAAATTCAGTGAAGCAGCAGCAAAGTCCACACACGAAAGTCAATATTTGCATTTCTATACACTAACAACGAAAAAATCCATAAAGGAAATTAAGATAATGACTCCATTTGCAATACTTAGGAATTATCCTAACCGAGGAAATAAAATTTTGTACAAAAAAACTATAAAATATTTCTGAAAAAAATCAAATAAGGCAAAAATAAATGGAAGGCACTCATGATTATAGATTGGGAGACCTAATATTGCTGAAATGTCAATATTATGCAAAGAAAATCTATATATTTAATGCAGTCCCTATCAAAATTTCAATGATGCGTTTTCCAGAAATTTTAAAAAACCCATTCTGAAATGTATACTGAATATCAAGAAACCATAAATTATCAAGAAAATTCTGAAAAAGATTAATGAAATTGGAGAATTCACACTTTGAGTTCAAAACTTACCATAGAGCTACAGTAATCAAAACAGTGTGATATTGTCATAAAGACAGACATCTAGACCAATGAAAGAGACTAAACAGTCCAAAAATAAACCCTCACAATAATGTCCAAATAATTCTCAACAAAGGTGCCAAGACCATTCAGTAGAAAAAGATCATCTTTTCAACAAAAGAGCTGAGCAAACTGGATTTCCACATGCAAAAGGATGAAGTTAAACCCTTACCTAATACCATATACAAAGATTAACTCAACATGGATCAAAGATCTAAATGTAACAGGTGAAACTATGAAACTCTTACAAGAAAAATAGGGAGAAATCTTCATGAAAGTGTACTTGGCAATGTTTTCTTAGACATGACACCAAAGGCACAGGCAACAAAAGAAAAAAAATAGACAAATTGGACTTTATTTTGTAAAAATTTTAAAATTTTGTGCATTAAAAGACACTATCAACAAAGTAAGAAGGCAATCCATAGAATGGGATAAATTGTTTGCAAATTATATCTCTCTAATAAGAGATTGTTATCTGGATTGTTATCCAGAATATAGAGAATTCCTAAAACTCAGTGACAAAAAGCAAACAACCCAATTTAAAAATGGGCAAAGAACTGTAATAGACATTTACCTAAAGAAGTTGTAAAAATGACCAATAAGCAGAGGGAAAGATGTTCAATATCACTAACTACTAGGGAAATGCAAATCAAAACTCTAATGAGATACCACCTCACATCTATTAGGATGGCTACTATCAAAAGAAAACAGAAATTAACATGTGTTAGTGAGGACGTGGAGCAATTGAAACCCTTGTACACTGTTGATGGGAATGTAAAATGGTGCAGACACTGTGGAAAACTATATGGTGGTTCCTCAAAAAGTTGAGCATAGAATTACCACATGATGCAGCAATTTTACTTCAGGTCATGTAATCAAAAGAAAGCAGAGTCTCAAAAAGATATTTGTACAATTCACAATATCTAAAACATAGAAGAAATCCAAGTGTCCATCAATGGATGAAAGCATAAGTGAAATTTGGTGCATACAGAAAATGAAATTTGGTGCATACAGAAAACGAAATTTGGTGCATACAAAGAATTTATATGGAATCTCACCTCTGAAAAGGAAAGCAATTCTGACACACACTACAACATACACAGACCTTGAGGAGCTTATGCTAAATGAAATAAGCCAACCCCAAAAAGACAAATACCATAGGATTCCCTTATATGAGGCACTTATAGTAGTCCAAATCATAGAGACAGTAAGCTGGAATGGTGTTGCCAGGGGCTGGGGCGAGGGTAGAATGAGGAGTTAGTGTTTAATGGGCATAGAGCTTCTGTTTTGCAAAATGAAAGAGTTCTGGAGATGGATGGTGATGATGGTTGCACAATGATATGAATGTACCTATTACCACTGAACTCTACACTTAAAAATGTTTAAGGCCAGGTATGGTGGCTCACACCTGTAATGCCAGCATTTTGAGAGGCCAAGGCAGGTAGATCACTTGCAGCCAGGATTTCGAGACCAGCCTGGCCAACATGGTGAAACCCTGTCTCTATTAAAAATACAAAAATTAGCCTGGCGTGGTGGCAGGCACCTATAATCCCAGTTACTCGAGTGGCTGAGGCACAAGAATCACTTGATGCAGAGGTTGCAGTGAGCCGAGACCTCCCCACTGCACTCTAGCCTGGGAGACAGAGGAAGACTCTGTCTCAGGAAAAAAAAAAAAAAAAAAAGGATGATTAAGATGGAAATCTTATGTTTCTTATGTTATGTGTGTTTTATTACAATAAAAAAATGGAAAAATATCTTTGATAAAACCATTTGTTAAGTCTTAGCAAATTAGGAATACAAAGACATTTGCCCAACCTAACAAGTTAAGCAAAAAGACTCATACACAATGCACAAATGTTGAAAAGCAGTCCCCTTTAAAATCAGGACATAACAAGGACATCTATGTTCACAACTTCTATTCAACATTCACTGGAGGTGCTTAGCCAGCAAAAGAAGACAAGTAAAATTCTTTTTTAAGCATGTAAGAATTGGAAAGGAGGAAACAAATGTGTCATTTACAATTGATTTGACTGTCTACATAGAAAACCCAAGGAAAAAGAAGTGACAGGCAAATTATTAGAATTCAAATTTAGCAAGAGCCCTAGATAATGAGATCGTATTCAAAACTCAACTGTATTTCTATAGACCAGAAAAACATAGAAAATTTGAAAAATAACAGTTACAATGCTTTACCATTTAATTAAATCAATTTTAAAGGTGCATAAAATAAGTCTAACAAAAGATACATGAGACTTTGTGAGGGGAAAATGCATAAGACTGATTGAGAGACATTTTAAAAGATCTAAATATTTTTAAATACATTTTATTGTGTATATTCGAGATTTACAACATGATGATTTAGGATATGTACGGATAGGAAGATGGTTACATGAAAAGCTATGGATAGGAAGACTTGATATCACAATGTTAGTCCTTCACAATCATCAGTGGATTTAATGTAATCCCATTAAAATCTCCATAAGATTTTTGGAAATTGACATATTGGTTCTAAAATGCACGTGGAGGGTCAAAAGCCTTAGCAAAGCCCACGCCCACTTGAGGAAGGAAAGTCCAGGGGAAGACTTGCCCTACTTGAGATTTGCCCTGCAACTCAATGTGAAGCCAAATAATTCACACAGGGATAAAGAGTGGGCAAGAACAGAACAGAATGCAGAGTCCAGAAACAGACCCCGCACGCGGGCAGCCCAGGGCAAGGCAATGGCAGAGCTTCAGACCAGAGGAGAGGGACATGGGTGAGTGTCATGGAAGAGAATGAAAATGGGTCTCCACCTCTTCCATACACACAACCGATTCCAGTTGGATGCAGACTAAATGCACATGTAGCACCATGAAGACTTTAGGAGTTAACACAAGAAAATATCGTCAGGACTCTGTAGAAGAGAACGGTTCATTCAACAAGACATGAGATTCCATACTTGTACATTTGCTGTTGTTATTTAAAACTGTTCGACAGATGCCAATCTACAGAGATTGGAAAGATAAGTTGCACACTAGGAGATTTGCAAGATATATTTTTTTAAAAGAGATTTTGAAGCCACAATATATGCAGATCTCCTTAAAAATATAAAAATTACAAACAATCTAATAGGAAGACACATAGATTTGCATTTCCCTGAAGACAAACCCCAAATGGTCAGTAAACAGATGAAAAGGTGCTTTACTTCATTTCTAATCAGAGAATTCAAAATATAACCATAAAGAATTATAATTTCACAGCCACCAGACTAGGGAAGAAATGAAAAGTTTAAATCTGAAAACTTAAGATTGAGCCAGAATGTGGAGCTAGGGGAACTCTTGCTCATAGGAAAAGTAACTGGTACACCCAACAAGAAAACCGTTTGCCCTCAGCTAGAAAGGCTGCAAGAGCTCATTTCCTGCAACCAGAAATTCTGTTTCCCAGCAATGCCCTAGGGAACATTCTAAAAAGTGCATTGCTTGTGGCCACATATACATGCAATAATAACAATAAAACATGGATAGAAAAGCTGAATATCTGCTTCCAAGTAGTTGTGCCCACCTGGGAAGGTGGGAGGGGACTGTAGTTAGGGATGTGCAGAAATGGCTTTCAACTGTGCCAATAATGTTTGTTTCCTTAAAAAAATAAGTTAATCTGAAGCAAAGAGGATAAATCATGAACACTGGTTGAATCTGAGTGACCAGTGTACAGTGATAGGACTGTGACGCTTTTCTGTGTCTTTGAAATATTTCATAATTTTAAAGTCAGTATCAGTTTTAAAGAACAAGAACCTCAGTTAGGTTTGTAGTCCTGGTAGAATGGCTGGTCTCTCTTCTATGGAGCCAGAATCTGCCCTGAAAGTTATGAACAGGGAGGAAAAATATCCCAAAAAGAAGGTGCTGGGTTAGGACCTAGGCAAAGGGGGAGTCTGGAACTTTACAATGGTTTAGCAGGAGGGAGACCACTGCAGTGTTGGAGACTCTAAGGGTGCAGTTGTGAAATCTGCCCGCAGTGTTAAGGGGAGTCAGGTGCACTCTTCACCCGATTACATATGATCAGTGTGGAAGTAGACAGGGCTGACAGTGCCAGGAAAACCAGAGTGGGTGAATCTCCCGGGACTCCAGGACTCCTTTCTTTGAAGACACTGGGCTTGGTGCACAGCTGGACTCTGAAACCCATGTTTCTGGGGAGAATTCCTGATGCCCCCTTTTATACTGAAGTCCCCCTTTCATGGCCCCAGCAGTGGCTCTGCAATCCTTGTCTACAGGTGGGAACAGCGAGGCTCAGAGGGGTTCCGAACGCTGCCAGTGTCACCGCAGTGTCACCCATTAGAAAATGAGGGGTCCTGGATTCAAATCCAGACATGGCTGGCTCCAAAGCCCATTGGCCTTTCTCCCTAAGCCTCTTTCTCCCCACGGACAGTAGGAGGCAGAGGACGAGGCTCGGGTCCTCAGGAGAGGCTGGGGTCCTCAGTGGAGCCTGGGGGAGCTGGCCTAGGCCCGAGGACCCTTAGAGGGGCCGGGTCCTGGAGGCTTCCCCACCCGTTTCCCTCCCCTGGGCCTGAGTCCCCTCCCCCCACGGGGAGCTGCTGGACACAGGGGTGCCGGGGGTTGCCCCACCCTAGCTGGGCTGAAAACATCCCCAGGAAACCATGGGAGAGAAGGCAGGCCCACCCCGCAGGCCCCCCAGCATGAGGAGGGCTGCCCAGTCGGGGGCAGATCATGGCAGCAGGAAGCCCTCTTCCTGCCAGACCTCAGGGCTGTCTCCCGGGCTGTACGCTGAAGCCATTCTGGGTTCTCCAGATTTTTTTAAAGATAAAGCCAACTGCTCCATTCCGTTTTGTGGTGCTCTTCATCTTATCTGCGTGGAGTAATTTTGGCAGCTTAATTATATTTTCTGGGAAAATGTATTTGGATAGAGAAAAAACGTCTCCAGCCCTGTAAGTGAAGCCGGCCTGCAGGGCCTCCCCTCCTGTGACCTCCTCCCCCAGGAAGCCTAGGGGGCCTCCCCTGCATCCCCCCTGCAGGCAGGTGCTGAGCCTGTCAGGTGGGCTTGCTGGACCCATTCAACTCATAGCAGCCCCACCTCCAGCCTCTACAGGGAGGTGGAGACGGAGGCCCTCGCCAGCCACATCCTCTGAGCTGCCTGCAATTCCCCAGGATCCCGAGATGCCTGGCACCCACCATTCTCTTCCCAGCATCCCTGGAGCTTCCAGGCAGCCAGTCCTCGGGATGGGGTGAGAGGCAAGGCACCGGGAAGGGCCCACACACAGCTGCAGCAGCAGCAGCCGCTGCGGCGGCGGCGGCGGCCGCGGCGGCAGCGGCAGCGGCAGCAGCAACCGCGCAGCCTTCGGGGAATGCCTCCTGGGGGTCAGAAGCCGGAGGGCTCCTGTCCTCCATGATCCGGCTTCCTTCCGAAGGGCCCCGAGTTTCTCAAGGCTCAAGGACCCGGAGGGGCACCCCTCCCGGCCTTCGCGATTGTGGCGGCCACAGCTTCCCCTGTGGAGGTGGTCCTCACAGCGGTAGATGGGCCTGAGAGGTTCACAGAATCCGCTCCCAGGAGTGCAAGGGTCAGCGGGACCCCAGATGCCGCCCTTCTGTTGTCCTCTCAACAGGAACATCGTGGCTCGAAATGTGGCCCTGGGTGTAAACCACTCCAGCAGGCCCAGGGTGTAGACTGATCTCAGCCGCCCACCCTTGCTGCACGGACACCCCCAGCCCTGCAGATGCCCTGCAACAGACGGAAACATCCTAACAATTCCAAATGTCTCACGTCTCTGGGAGTGCCCAAAACAAACACCCATTCCCTGCATGCCTTTGGCCAACCCTAATGGCTACAGGTGCCCGGTCCAGCCATGTCAATGAGGACACACTGGGGTCGCCTCCTCTCCTTGAAGAAACACCTTTCTTTCTGACAGCCAGGGCCCCCACTGTCTCTGGCCACAGGAGCTGTCTCCTGCCCTCTTGGACAGGTGCAGGTTCTCTTTTCCACCCTTACTGGGCTCTCACCCACCAGCAGGCTGTGCTGAGAGGTTCATTGAGCCAACAAGGGCTAATCTCTGGGATGCCTCCCACTCCCTGGGGCCTGAGCAGCATCTGTGTGAAGAGCCGGGCTGGCTGGTGAAGAGCAGGAGACCCCAAGAGAGGGGGTGAGCAGGGTCTTAAGCGTGGGCTTGAGTGAGCTGCAGGCCTGGCAGGGGTTTAGAGGGGAGGGCAGTGGCCTCAACCTGTGCCAAACTCTGGGCCGTTCATGGGAGTCTCACGAGGTCTGGGTAGGTGATAGGGCTCCGTTGGGGTCCTGACTCAGTTAGGACTTGGCACATTTGGGGAGCAAAACACTTCAAGCAGTCATTTGGCCACAATGCCACATTTTATGACCAAATGGCATGAGAAGTAGAGTCCCCCAGACTTGGGCATCCCGGGGTGGAGGTCCTCGTCTGGGGCCACCTGACGAGTGCTCGGGTTGAGGTCCAGATTGGAGGACCCTGGCCAGGGCCCTGCCCCCATGTGGGGGGATGGACACCCAAAGCAGGGCTGGAAATGGGGGGGGCGGTGATGTGTAGGAAGGAGAGGAGGTGGAGGTGGGCAAGAAATGGGGGAGGACCCAGTGAGGCGCAGGAACTGGATGGCACCTTATAGCATGGAAAATCACCACGTTTCCTCCACTGTGTGGCAGCATCCCTACATCCAAAGACCTCATATGGGTTCCACTGCTGGTGAAAGCCAAGTAAACTCTCAGACCGACCTTCCAGTAGATAAAAACTCTGGGCGGAATACAAAGTCAACCACCTGCAGGCCTGAGGAGCAACCAGGGCAGGCAGATGCCAGTCAGGTGCTGACATGTGGAGGAAGGGGGGCCTGCGGGAGTATCTGATGCCCACGGTTCCACCCTGTGGCGTCGGCAACCAGCACCTGAAGCCGCTGGAACTCCAGGAGCAAATGTGCAGAACAGGAGAGGACAACATGGGGCTGCCACAGCCTTTCCAAGAGCAGGCAGCTGGAGCCGCAGGTCCCACACAGCCTGCCTGACCCCGCTGAGCCTGAATCCCGAGCATCTGCCTGGGTGCCCACAAACCCCCTGTGGATCTTGCACAGGCCCCTGAACCCTCCCAGCAGCAGCACACCCAGAGCTGTCAAGAATGCAGACTCCCGGGCCCTGCCCTAGCTAAACTGAATCAGAGTCTCTGTGTGGAGCCCAGGACTTTCTTGTTTAAAAACAAGGTCTGCACCGGATTCACATGCATGCCAAAGTTTGAGAAGCAACACAAAGGTTCTCTCTGTCTCTAAAGTAATAGGTTTGGGGTCTTCAGTCTTCAGTTAAGGGATGGGAGTGTGGGGTTGCAGGGCCAGCGACCTGAGCCACATTGGAGCTCTGCCATCTGGGTACAATGCTGGGTTTACTCGCCAAACCCAAATTCAGCTGCAGTTCCCTTGGAAGGCAGAATTAGGACCCCTCGCTGCAGTGAGGATGAATCAAGGCCACGTGTGGAAGCAGCTTGCTCATAGCAGATGCTCTTAACTGCTTCATAACTACTAGCTGTGGTCATGGCAGTAAGGGCCAAGGTGTGCTCGTGGCTGCAGAGCAAAGGGCAGGGAGACTATCTCCCTCTTCTCAGGTTCCCCAGGATCCTAAGGAATCGGTAAAGATACTGGAAGACCACTCCAAGCTCAGGGTGCACTGGACACTCCCCCTGCAGGGCTCCCTGTAATGGGAGTTGTTACATGGATGATTTCCACCCCTGTGAAGCAAACTGCAGGATGAAAAAATGCTGAGAATGGTCCATTTTTCCCACCCTCTGTTCCTTACTAAATGCAGAGTCCAGTGGTGTCCAGATACATGGGGCCCTGTTCCTGTCCTCTGCCCACATCCCAAATCCACCCAGGCTCTAGAGCTGCCCCAGGGATGGGGCAGTCAGCGTGGGGTACAGATCAGCTTTCAGTGGACGTGACCAAGAAGAGGCGACTCAGCCCAGCCCCTATCAACAACTGGAGAAAGTGTGGCACAGTAGAGACAGGCCCAGGCTCTAGACCCAGATGTCTGGGATTCAGATCCTGCCTTGCGGCTCCTCGCTGCTGACCTTGGGCAGTTATGTGACCATTTTGTGCCGTGGTGTCCTCAGCCATGAAATTGAGAGAATGACAGTTTATCATTACATTATGCCTCATAGGATAGAAGTGGCGTGAGAATTGATAGGAGTTTAGGAAGCTCAGGAGGGGGCCTGCATACATTAATGCTCAATAAATGCTGCTTGTCATGACCCCATTTGGGATCCATAAAAACACAAAATCCAAGCAGGTATATGTTCTCACAGCTGAGAGGGAAGCGACTTGTGTGGAAGTCGATCATACAAATCGGGTCATTTTTGTCACACCCAACTTAAACAGAGTTGAGGCCAGAGGAGAAAACCACTCAAGGCACAAGACATTGCTCAAGAATGTAATGGTCTGCAAGCCTGCCTGCTGAGACTGCCTGCTGTTGCCTGAAACCAGTTTTATCTGTGGCTACTGAAACAAGCTGCTACAACTCTAAGACTAATTTTACCCGCCAAGGTCACTCACCAGTCAGAGCCTGCCAGTTCCCATAACCTTAAAAGTGACAATGAACATCCTGGGCAAACAATACATTTCTTTGTGCAAAACCTGCAACCTCCTCTTTGTTCTTTGGACATAGTGAAGACCACCCAATCTGTGAGAATGCCCTTGTATAGTATGTTCTCAGTTGCTACAAAGAACTACGAGACTGGGTAATTTATAAAGAAAAGAGGTTGAATTCGCTCACGGTTCCACAACCTGTACAGGAAGCATGGCTGGGGAGGCCTCAGGAAACGTACAATCATGGCAGAAGGCAAAGGGGAAGCAGGCATGTCCTACGTGGCTGGAGCAGGAGGAAGAGAGAGCAGGAGGAGGTGCTACGAACTTTTAAACAACCAGATCTCATGATAACTCACTCACTATCACAAGAACAGCAAGGGGAAGTCCACCCCATGATCCAGTCACCACCCACCAGGCCCCTCCTCCAACCCTGGGGATCCCAATTTGACATGAGATTTGGGCAAGGACACAAATCCAAACCATATGAGCCTCAAACTGCTATTATTGTATCCCAAATAAAACAGTAAATTTAGAGATTTGTTTCCACATATTTTATCTGACTTCGACACTTGGAACAATTGTTCTTCACTCAGTACTACCGAGCCTTTGGCTGGGAGGGCACGAAGACCTGGGCCAGTCCTCAAGAGCCACCAATGGTACTCCATCTGTCATGCCATCTGCATCCTATGGGAAGGGAGACTGCAGGACTGAGTCAAGGACCATGCAGCCCTCGAGAGGGCTACTTCCAAGGAGTCTCATCAGTGGGGTGGGAAGATAGTGCTGGGCCCCTCATTTAAGAGAGACATCGACTAACTGGCCAGGAATGCCCTCCCAAAACCAGGCTGAGGGTGCTGCAATCAAATTTGTTTCCAGTTCAGGGAAAGCAGGGCCCTCCAACCATGAAATGGGCTGGCCACCAAATGCGGTCACGCAAACACTGGAAATTTTATGGAAGAGCCGTCCCGGGATCCCCTTACACACGGAGATTGTGGGATTCCAGTCTCAAACTTGTGACTCGTGTGGGAGATATGCGTGTTCCCCGCGTATGTCCTGTGGCCATGGGAAGGTAGACTCTGCAAGTGCTCTGAGGTCAACAGCAGCTACGCAGCTCCTTTCGCAGCTCTAACCTGCTGTGGTGCAGACTGCGTGTGTGTATCACATTGTTGCATGCCAGCATTAAGACATGCACAGCTGCCACTTGATGCATGACCCTTGTCTGGAGCCAGATTCAATCAAAGCAGTTGTGAGAAGTTCCCATCTCCCTGGTGAGGGGAATGAGACTGTGTTAGGAATGGACTGTGACATAGCAGGGAGGTTATGTTCTTGTAAAAAGTCCTCACCAGTCAGGGATGTGTAATAAAGTATCTTCTAGTGAAATGACATGATGTGTGGGATTTGCTTCAAAATAGTCCAACAAGAAAAAATGAGTAGTCTGTGTCTTGGGGCTGGGAGGCATAGATAACAGAGGCCTGGCAATGCCTGACAAGGGCAGAAGCCATGATGTGAACACGGGGACTCATTATACTGTTACTTCTACTACTGTATATGCCGGACATTTTTATAATAAAGAGTTAAATCATTTTGATCACTATTTTTAAGGCTTGTCTGTGTGTAAAAAAACACACACACATACACACACGGTTTTTCCTCTGTGTTCTGTATGGCAGAAGCACCTGACAGCAACAACTCAAGCTCACCCTGAGAATGACCCTAGGGTCTAAGAAGGATGTGGGTTGGGTCCTGAGCTAGGGAATCGGGAGTGGCCAACCTGGAGGTTCACACCTTATCTGCAAAGGACGTTCAGACCCCTGACTCATTCCCTGGAATGCAGGACATGCATGGAAGCAAGGCCCTTTGTTTTGGGTTAAATGGAGGTTGCCAGGTGGAGGGTACTAAGTGAAAATGCTAAAGAACTGCGTGCTTTTTGCGAACAGCAGCAGTTTTCCTGTCCAGCCAACCACTCCTGGATTGCCCGGTAAGTAAGTCCTTCATAAACCTTACATCTTGTTCCACAGCTGTGGGTCTCTTCTTGGTCCTCTCAGACACATTGGTGTCAACAGGATCCAGCAGGACACTTTTACACGGCAATCAACACAAAACGCTTCTGTGACCAAATATGGGGGAGCCTCCCTACACACTGAGCAAGCGATTCCACAGCAGACACCAGCGGGGTGTCCTCTAATTCGATTCACTTCCAACACTGTCTACCTGGAGACAGCACCAAATCACACAGGGTGAGGGCTCAGTTCCCAAGGGTGCTCCTCCACCCCATCTTCTGAGGCCAGTTTCGAGCCCTAGGTTATGACCTGTGCTTCTGATGGACTGGCTATCAATCAGCGGTTCCCACGACCCCTTGCTTGGGTTCAGCTAATTTGCTAGAGTGGCTCACAGAACTCAGAGAAACACATTTACTGGTTTATTATAAAGGATATTACAAAGGATATAGATGAAGAGATGTGTAAGGCTAGGTATGAAGAAGGGACACAGAGCTTCCACGCCTTCCTGAGCACCACCCTCCAGGAACCTCCATGCATTCTGCTATCTGGAAGCTCCAGGAACCCAGTCTTTCCGGGTTTTATGAAGGCTTCACTGTGTAGGCATAATTGACTAAACCATTGGCCACTGGCGATCAATTCAACCTCCAGCCTCTCTCCCCTCCCTGGAGATCAGGAGTTGAGGCTGAAAACCTTAACCCTCAAACCTGCCTTGGTATTTAAGATGACCAGCCCCACCCTGAAGCTACTCAGGGCACCCAGCCACCAGCTATCTCATTAGGATACAAAAGACATTCTTTGTGCTAGAGATTCCACAGGTTTTAGGAATTGTATGTTAGGAAATGGGTCAAAGATCAAATACAGATCTCAGGTATCCGAGTGACGGCAGCCCATCCAGGCTCAGGAGTGCCTGCTGCCGTTGGCAAAAAGCACACAGTTCTCCAGCATTTTCACTTAGCACCCTCCACCTGGCAACCTCCATTTAACGCAAAACAAAGGGCCTTACTTCCTTGCATGTCCTGCATTCCAAGGAATGAGTCAGGGGTCTGAACGTCCTTTGCAGATAAGGTGTGAACTTCCAGATTGGTCACTCCCGATTCCCTAGCACGGGAACTAACCCACATCCTTCTTAGACCGTAGGGTCATTCTCAGGGTGAACCTGAGTTGTTGCTGTCAGGTGCTTCTGCCATACGGTGGATGTGCACAGGCCTCCTCCACCTGCACCCAGGGACCTCACAATGCAGCTAGAATTGGCACGGGTGGAAGTATCTATGCCTGAAAACCAATAAGGGCCTCTCTCTCTCACTTTCTTTTTCTTCATATAACCAGTAGAGAAAGAAAACAAACAAACAATCAAACAACCCTTTTTATCTGAGGAATGCAAGCCCCTTTAAATTATCAGGCCCAAAGCAGCTTTGGAATGAAACGGCAGTCACTGCTGCATTCCCTCCTGAAGCTAAATCATCACCTCCTGAAGGCAGCTGCCACATGGGCTCTAGACTGATGTCATGCAGCCATCAAACACCATGGGCTGATGCCATCACTCACACCCTGCAGTTCAACAGCAGGAGCCACTCTCTGACTGCTGTAGGATTTTTCTTCTTAGTCACTTTGCAAGCCAGGGATCCCCAGCCAGTGATGCCCCACCCGGGCCTCAGTCAGCCATGCTGGCATGCCCCAGCTCACCTGTGTTATAGCCTGTACCTACATTCAGCGGTTCCCAAGCTCTTGTACCATGCCCAAAGAGAAAGAGGATACACTGGACATTGAAGGGTAAGGAGGGCAGAGAAGAATTTTATGGAGTGATGAAAACAGCTTTCAGCAGAGAGGAGACCCAGTGCCTCTTACAGACTCAGAATGGGGAGTGCGTGCTGATTGTGAGCATGCAAAAAAGGTTAAAGGGAGGACACCACTCAAAGGTGGACACAACAGTGTAGAAAACCAATTAGGAAAGGGTAGGTATATGTAAAATAGGTGAAGGTTGGGGACCAATCAGAGGAAATCACACCAAACAGGAAGACAAGTTCTCAATCTGGTCCAAGGATTTAACTTGCAGCTTGGCTTTCAGGGTTTGGATTGGAGGTGGGGCTTCACCAGGACCTGCCTCTATCTGCCTGGGCATTTGGTTGCCTCCTGTCTCTATCATTTCACTCCTCTGAAGAGGTACATCTAACTGCCATAAGAATAGGGATGATGACTGATCTTAACTGCTTCCTGCTAACAAGGGGCACTGTTTTGGGAAGACAACAGTCAGATTATTATTGCACAGATGCAATAACTGTATTGCCATAACTTAAGAATACTCACAAATAGTTTCCAAATTCTAGAGAAACCAGGCAGAGCAAAATAAATAGGAACCAAATTTTGTTCTAGGAGAATATTTTACTTGATTCAAAGGTGGGCATGACAGTGTAGAAAAACAATTAGGAAAGGGTAGGTATATGTAAAATAGGTGAAGGCTCGGGACCAATGAGAGGAAATCACACCAAACAGAAAGACACATTCTCAATCCAGTCCGAGGATTTAACTGTCAGGCTTTAAACTGCCTTCAGCTTGGAGGTGGGGTTTCACCAGGACCCACCCCATCTACGCAGGCGTTTGGCTGCCTCCTGTTGCTATCATAATCAAAGCTCTTCCTGTGAACCACGGAGAACTCCTGTCAAACACCTTTATATCTGCACACTCATTTTCCCCTTTTTTCCTTAAGAACCTGCTTATAACAAAAGCTGAACAGGAGCACTTCCCAAGGCAACTTGGAAATGTGTCCCAGGCAACTGGCCTCACTTTGGCTCAAGTAAACTCTTTAAATTACATTTTGTGTCTCAGCCTCTTCCTTTCAGGTCAACACTGTTGATGACTATTTCCCAAAACCCCTCTGAACCGAGTCTTCTAACTCCTGCTCTGGCTGATGCATGCACCTCTAGACACACAAATTGGATCCTGTCCTCCAACTCCCAGTGGCTTCTCACGGGCATCTGGCCTCACTGCAGTGTAGATACGTGCTCCCACTGGGGAAATCCCCTGGGATTTCCACCCCCGAGCATCTCTCCCCCACCACCCCTCACCTGGAGGGCCCCCTACACCCTTGTGGGCCCATGCTGCCAACCTTCAGGTCCAGGCTAAAGGGCACTTCCATGTGGCTTGTTACCTGCTGCTGGATACAAGCTCTCTCATGCCCCACTAACCTCTGCCTCCAAGTGCCCATAACACACATCACCTGTGCATTCCAGGAGGCCTGGGCTTCCTCACAGGGGCCTGCTGGACCACCCCACGCATGGAAATAAAGGAAAAGCTTGAGTTATTTTGAGGGTCTAATGAGGCTAGACTTGCAGTCAGGCAGCTTGGAGTTGGTGGGGGTGGGGTGTTCCACTTTCCTTCCCTGATGCTGGGTGCTTCTGTGACTGTCCCAGCAGCTGGGCTGGCCACACATGCGGGTCACAGCTGAGCCAACCTATGGACAAACTGAGAGCAGACAACCCCATCTTCCTGTGGAATTCTCTCAGGGACCCTCTCCCACCTAGAGGGTTGATTGGTTTGTGAGTATGCTAAAAAAGGTCTAACTGTATCTCAATCAAAAGTAGATGAAGTTGTAGAAAGTAGAAAGCATAGATCCAAATTCTGCTCACGAAAAGACAACATTTAGAAAATAAAAAGACAAATCACAGATTGGGGAAAGCTTTTATGATGTGTATATCTGATAAAGGACCAATATCTAGCAAATATAAAGAAATACAAATCAATAAAAAGACAAACAATCCAACTTCAAAACGGGTAAAAAACATGAAAATATATTTTACAAAATAAAATATATTGATGCCCAATAAGCACATGAAAGTATGCTCAGCATTATTTGTTATCAGGGAAATGCAAACTATAACCACAATGAGATGCTGTTTTGCATCCACCAGAGTGGCTAAAATTAAAGACAAATAGCATCAAGTGCTGATGAGGAAGTGGAGCAACAGGATCTCTCTCATTCATTGCTGGTGAGAATACAAAATGGTGCAGCCACTTCAGAAAATGGTCTGGCAGTTTCTTATAAAACTAAACACACACCTACCCAATGACTCAACAATTCCCCCAAAGAGGAATGAAAATATATGTCCACACAGTGTATTGTGCAATTACAGATATGGCAGCATTCTTTATAATAGCCAAACACTAGATAAAAGATAACATACATCAACAAGTGAACAGATAAAATGTGGTCTGTTTATAAAATGTAATACTACTGCAATAAAAATGAGCATATGACTAACACACACAGCAAGTTCAACCTCAAAAAACATTACATTACACAAATGAAGTGTGATACAGAAGAGGGTGAACTATACGATTCCACTTACACAGAGTAAGAAGAGGTAAGACTGACCTAGGTGATGGAATTGGAACAACAGCTGCCTAGGAAGCAGGGTGGACTGACTGCTGGGGGCACCAGGGAGCTTTCTGTGTGACAGATTCACTAATTCAATTGGGATGTGGGTTACCCAAGTGTATATATATATCAAAGCTCGTAGAATCTCAGATCTTACGTTTTACTGTAGATAAATATTACCTCAATCAAAACAAATTTTCCAGCTGTTCTGGTTTGAATGGGTCTCCCAAAAGTTCAGGTGTTGGCTTCTCAAAAGAAGATATACATGCAGCCAACCAACACATGATAAAAAAGGTCAACATCACTGATCATTAGAGAAATGCAAATCAAAACCACAATGAGATACCATCTCATACAAGTCAGAATGGCTATTACTAAGTCAAAAAACCACAGATGCTGGCAATGTTGTGGAGAAAAAAGGAATGCTTTTACACTGTTGGTGGGAGTGGAAATTAGTTCAGCCACTGTGAAAGACAGTATGGTGATTCCTCAAAGACCGAGAGGCAGAAATACCATTTGACCCAGCAATCCCATTACTGGTTATACATCCAAAGGAATATAAATCATTCTATTATTAAGGTACATGCATGCATATGTTCATTGCAGGACTATTCACAATAGCAAAGACATGGAATCAACCTAAATGCCCATCAATGATAGACTGGATAAAGAAAATGTGGTACATATGCATCATGGACTATTACACAGTCAGAAAGGGATGAAATCATGTTCTTTGCAGAAACATGGATGGAGTTGGAGGTCATCATCCCCAGCATACTAACACAGGAACAGAAAACTAAATCCTGCATGTTCTCACTTATAAGTGGGAGCTGACCAATGAGAACACATGGACACATGGGGGAAACAACACACACTGGGCCCTGTTGGAGGGGTGGGAGGTGGGAGGAGGGAGAGCATCAGGAAGAATATCTAATGGATTCTGGGCTTAATGCCTAGCTGATGGGATGGCCTATGCAGCAAATCACCATGACACATGCTTACCTATGTAACAAACCTGGATGTCCTGCACATGTACCCCTGAACCTAAAATAAAAGTTGGAAATCAATAAAAAAGAAATTGAAACAGAAATTCATTGAATTTAAATAAAATTTAAAATTCAGTAACTTAAAAAAAAAGTTCATGTGTTGGAACTTGGTCCCCAAAGCAACACTGCTGAGAGGTAGGACCTTTGGGAGGTGATTGGGTTGCAAGGGTCCTGCTTTCAGGAATAGATTAATCCACTCCTTGACTGATTAATAGATTAATGGGTTATTGAGGGAGTGGGTTAGTCATCTCCAGGGTGGGTCCTTTAGAAAAACTGATTTGGCTCTCAGTGCATGCCTCCAGCCCTGCGATGCCATCTGCCCATGCCAGAAGCTACTGCCATGCCCTTGGACTTCCCAGCCTCCAAAACCATTAGCTACATAAACTTCTTTTTTTATACAAATTACCCAGTCACTGGTGTCCAGTTATAGCTACAGAAAACAGACTAAGACACCAGCCTTAAAGATCAACATTAGATTTATTTGGACTTGGTGTCACAGAGAAGTCAAGGTAGCCTGAGTTGCCTCCACCCAACAGAACTCAACCCCTCAGCCATGAAAGACCTCAGTCTTGTGCCTCAGGGCAATGACTACCTTCCAGGGACCTCCTGGCTCCAGGGTGCTGGAGTTTATGACCTGGGCTTGGGGAATGATATGTACAAGTGTGTATTTCAAATGAATTTCTCATTCTTTCTTCTCATTTTCTCCACAGCCTCCGCCTCAGACCCCACTCCATGCTCTGGCCTTTCCCCACATCACCCCACCTCTGACATCTTTGTCTTTATTGGGCTTCCCCAAAGCAGACTGGGAGAAAGGGCTTGGTGTGGGCACTTTACTGGGAGGACTACTCCAGGCAGCAGGACAAGGGTGGGTGGCAAGCCCAGGAAAGGGGCTCACTGTTGCCCACAGCTCAGCCACTGTCTCACCCATCCCACTGGGAGCTCTGACGCGGTGGAAGGTGCCCCTCGGGGGTCCCCCATAGGCAGGCAGTGTTCACCCACTGACGCTGTCCCTCCCTGGTTGGGGCTGGCTGCCTCCCAGCCCTCCTAGTTCTGTGGGTGGGGATGCAGTGGGCAGGTGACCTCTGGAGGAGCCGCACACTGCTGATATCCAATCCCCTTGACAGCCCCGAGACACAAAATGGCAAAGCTTAATTCCTGCTCCTTCCTCAGGGGGCTGGCCAGCTGTGGAGCCCAGCCCAGTAAATTCAGGGGTCAGCAGTGGTGTGCCCATCTGGAGCCTGGGGCGAGCCCCTTGCCTGACTTCTGTAGGGCAACATCTCTGATCCGCACCCCGCCACTTACAAGCAATGGTCTGGACCCAGGCATGAGTCTTCAGAGGCCACATCTATGCATGCCCTTGGTGGCCAAGGTCTTGTTTCTAAGCTCAGCCCTTTTGTTTCTGATGCAGTAAGTTCTCACTGCAACCTTGGGTGCCCCCCGTGGAAAAGTGGCCATCATCATTTCTAATGGAGAGGAATTGCCCTCTAGCCAGAACACATAAAGCAACTTAATCCACCCCGCAGCAGAGCATAGCGCCAGCCTGCGTCCTGCCAGCCCAGGAGCATCCAAGTAAATTGGACACCAGGGGAGGCTGTGGGCTGCGGAAGGTAATAAAACATATTGACACCGACAAGAGTTAATTAAAGATTTTACAAGGGTTCACTTAAGGAAGGCCTTTGAGTTCAAGTCAAACCCCAAAGCACGGAGAAATTAATGAAAACCACACTCGTCCCTGCCGGGACATCTTCATCAGTAGCATTAAGTATCTACAATTAGCGCAAGTTTACTTTCTTTAATTACTTAATTTGCAAGAGCAGAGGGTGAAATTCAGCATTCCCCAGCCTGCGGAAAGAGGTAACGGTATTGTCCAGGCACACATTTTTCTTTTACCAGAACATTTTAGCTTTGGGCAGTGAGGAAATAAATTGGGCAAAGATGGGTTGCTGGATGCCAGGGTTCATCCAGTTCTAATGGTGACACCACCACTCTCTGGGGACTTGGCGAGGACCCCAGCCAGGTGCTCAGCAGAGCTAGTGACACGTGGGAATGGAGAGTCACAGAGGCTACTCTATGGCCTGGCCAGCCCCTGAGAAGACCCCACTTGAGAGGGAGCCATGCACCAAATGCAAGCAACCTGCTCCAGGGAGGCACCTGCCCCGGCTAGCAGCCAGCGTGTCTGAGGCCACCTGCAGAGGGGCTGGTATGGCTGCCCCAAGAGTAAGACAGGTATCCTCAGACAGGACGCGCAGGACTCTGGCTACCACTCTAGACCTTCTGGCTATTTTAGGGACAACTGTTTCCCCAGGAAACTGTGTACGCTTAGACCAGCAATTCTCCAGTTCTCCAGGTGGGGCCCTGGGTGGGCAGCACCAGCCTCCCACTGGTGAGAGAGGCTGGAGAGTCCCCTGCACAAGAAGCCCTGGGCATGGGCCCAGCCCTATGCTCTCCATCTCTTGAACAGAGATCAAGCAGGCACTGGGCAGGGGGGTCCTGGGAATTTAACATTCACTGTAGTGCAGTTTACTTTGAAAAGTGCCAAAACAATAATCAAATTCATGGATGGATAAATGGATAGATACACGGTAAAAGAAGAAAGAGTTCACCGTGAAATCTAGCGTGTGGGCACGTGAGTATTCACTGAGCAATTCATCCAGCTTTCCTGGGAAAGTTTAAAAACCTTTATAATAAAATGTCGCAGGAAGAAATCAAATGAAGAACTGAGTGAGATCCCTTCCAATCCTGGATTGCGGTTCTCCCACATCAGATGGTAACTGACACCAACGCCAACCACAAGGAATGATCTGCAAATCCAAGCCAGCCAAAAACACCTAGGGCAGAGCCTCCTGGAGACTAAGCAAGGTCAGCAAGGATGGGTCAAGGGTGAGGGAAGAGGAGAAATCAACCCTAAATCGTCCACACAAAGGGGGGTTTGCTCAAGAAAGACCAATGCAGAACTTGCAACCTGGAAATTTACACAAGAGCTACAGAAGTTAATGACAGAGCAAAACCAGTGAAATACATTTATCCTCAGTTCCATATCAGCACTGGGCAGATGAGTGACGCCCGGGAGCTACAGATGCCTGCGGGGAAGATCCACAGGAGCTTAATTACGCAGTCATAATGGGTCGTCAGAGCAGAAGGAGATTGAGGCAGAAATGCCATCTCCATAAATTTACATCAGCACTCATGCTGGGAGAAACAGGAGGGAGGTCCTGGAGAGAAAGCGGGTGAGGCAGGGCAGGAGCCTCGGCCGGCCAGGTAGCCTGCCTGTGAACCCCGTGGAGACGCCATGCACGAGGTTCTACCTGGGTACCCAGGGAGCCTGTGAAATGCTCATTCCCGGGCTCCATGCTCTGATCTACAGAATGAAACCTGAAATAAAATTCTAAGTCCCCCAACCAACTGACGGACCCCTCCTCTTGGCCAAGGACATTCCAACATAAATCTGAACATCTAATTCTGGCCATGATGGGAAGTGGGGGCCAGACATGCCTCATTATTTCCTCCTCCCATTTGAATCCAGGCACAGCTGAACAGCATTCACATCAAAACAGGGCAAGACTCTGTAGCAATGAGACACCGAATTCCAACCTAACTCTAGTATAGCCTCACATGACAGGCAGCAGGTCCTGAAAGAAATCCAAGTATTTTACCCTAAAATATCTTTCTTTGACATGTTTTGAAACGTCCCTGCAAAGCTGTCTCTCGTGGGGAGAATCCACATTCTGTAGAGAATCCCTTTCCTTTCCAGGTCTCTTCCCCGATGCAGGAGAGAATTAACTAAGAGCCTGGCACCTTTTCAGGTCTGATAAGAGCTCGGAAGCCGCTACCTGGAGGCTTCGTCTTCATGATAAATCTTGCTCTCCACAATCCCCCATCTTAACCCATACATTCCCTTCTACTGATTCCAGGTCTTTAGATAATAACTCTTTCAGCCAATTGCCGATCCACCTGTGACCTGGAAGCCGCCTCCTCTTTGCATTGCCCCGCCTTTCTGGACTGAACCAATGTACACCTTCTATGTATTGATTGATGTCTTATGGCTCCCTAAAACTCAAAAAAAAAAAAAAAACCACAAGCTGCAGCCCAATCACCCTGGGCACATGTTCTCAGGACCTCCTGGGGCTGTGTCACAGGCCTTTGGTCCTTATATTTGGTACAGAATAAATTTCTTCAAATATGTTATGAAGTTTTTTTGGAGAAGAATGAGGGGTCCTTGAGGAACACCGGCTGCATCTTCCCAGGTTTGCTGGCTGTTCTGATGAGCAGCACTGGAAGAGCCAGAAAGCCCCAGGGACCCCACCCACACCCCAGTGCCTTCCTGGGCTCCAGCCCACAGACCCAGGGGCCACCGTCAGCACCGTCTCTGCCTGCTCTTGCACGCGGGAGGCACAAGCCAAGGCTGCTGCCCTCCACCTTGAGCCCAGCACCCACCTCCCCTCCCGTGGCCAGCATGAGTCCCCCAGGGAGCCTGAGCCCCAGTGTCCACGGCCACAGCTGCTCTTAGCCCTCCCTGTTCAGATGGCTCATGACCCTGCCCGGCCCACAGCCCGCCCTCCCGCCATGTGCCCTGGCACAGAAACAGACCAAGAGCATCCAAAGGAGCCTAGGGGCTCAAGGCATACAGCAGCGGGAGGCAGCACCACCAGGCGGGGACCTGCATGCAGGCAGGCGTGGGAAAGCCTCACAGAGGAAAGAGGGGGCTTCAGAGGTGCCCCAGTGGGGGTGGCTGTTGGGCAAGCAGGAGGGGCTGCTAGAAGTGGGGTGGCCCCTGTGACTGGCCAGCGGAGCATGTCTGGCTTCCTTCTCTGGCTGATCCTCCATTGAAGAAGGATGAGGGAAACTGGCAGTTACTGGCCAAGCCTGTGGGCAGTAGTGATCTGGCTTCCCGGGCTGGTGCTACAGGCTGCGGGTCCGAGTTCTCCTGTCCTGCGTGCTCTGGCTATCACCATTCCAGTTGGGTTCTCCGGTTTTGCTTGGCTTTGTTTTTCAGCATGGAGGAGCTGCAGCTGACACAGGTGAGAAGCAGCTCTGTGGCTGGGTCAGTATCAGGTGTGCAAGTTGCCAGTGGCCAGCAAATTGGGAATGGGGAGGGTTAGAGAGGCTGGAAATGGCATTTCTCCAAAGAACCGAGAGCCCTCCCGGGAGGCTTAGACTTTCATTCTCTTTGGACATACTCGAGCAGATGACGTTCCAAAGGTGCCACACCAGTACATCCCCTCCCATCTGCTTTCTGGTGATAGGACCTGACACTGTCCCACCAAGAGGTGGGGTCTGCTTGGTTCCCCATCTCTTGAATCTGAGCGGGTCTGCAATTCTGGCAGAAGTGATACTAGGTGACTTTCGAGGCTAAGTCATAAAAAAGGATGACTTCCACTTGCTGTCCCAGGGAACACTCATTCTCACAGCCCGGCCACCATGCTGTGAGGAAGCCCAGGTGGCCACCGGGCAGGACATGTGGAGGTGTTCCCGCCCCAGCCCACCGAAATCCAGTCAGCAGCCAGCGCCACTCCAGACATGTGAAGGAAGAGCCTTCCAGGATGCCAGGCCCCACCCTCGGATGCCCCAGCTAGCATCCCAGACCTGGTGGCCACAGGCAACCCCACCACGTGGTCCGGATCCCTGGCCTCAGAAGGTCTGAGAATGATGGAAGGGATGGTGGCTCAAGGGCTAAGCTTTGCTGTGACCCGTGCAGCTGAGTTAAGAGGAACCCTCCAACCCCCAAACGCCGAGATTCTCTACGCCAGAGGCCCGGTGGGTGGGTGAGGGGCCTGCCAAGCCTGGAAGATTTATTTGCAGGATTTTCCCCACGGACTGATAACTGAAACCGCAGAAGGCTTTGCGGTTTAGAGACCCTGTCTCATGCCCAAAATTGCATTTCCCCAGAAAGGGCGCAGGGTGGCCGAGGTCCCAGCCGCTGCGGAGCAGGCTAGGGACTGGGGCAGGTCCCGGCACAGGGGCGGGGGCGCTGCCAAGGTCTCACAGCTGAAGAGAGAAGCCCGGGCCTGCGGAAAGCCGGGAAATGCGCTCAGGCCGGGCCCTGCTCATGGCTGGGATCACAGCGCCACCCTGTGGCCGACGCTCTCTTTCCACTCCCAACAGTCTGGAGAAATTGAATTGCATTCTTCACGGAGAAATACAGACAGAAAAAAATCTTCCAGCCCAGCAGCCAGATAACCACCGCTGACTTTTAGAAGTTGAGTGCAGATAGAACAGAAAGGTAGTGAACGCCACCGCCCCCTGACTCCTCCCCTTCTCTAGAAATCCACCCCAGGGGGTGTTGTGTTTCTTTCATACATTGTTTTTGCACAGAAAAAGTCTCTCATGCACACATAAGACTCCTGAGGCCACCTCACTCCTGCCCTGCACACTTTGTGGGCAGTCCTGGAGCAGTGATGCCCTTCTGTGTCTCCCGGCACACGCAGGTCACAGCCAGAGGCCACCCCCACCCCACTGGCAAGCTGGTGTCTGCAGGTAGAGTTCACAGGTCACTCAGTCCCAGGCCTGGGCCCAGCAGAGGGCCTGAGTGGCCCCTGCCCCCCAAGGGGGACAGCCTTGAGGACCCAGGAACCAGGACCATGCTTCCGGGGCCTGATCCCCAGCCTTGCATAACTCTGGCAACTTCTCGCTCTCTGCATGCCCGTTTCCTTGTCTGTAAAATGAAGGATTCAGTGAAGACACAGCTGGTTCAGGAGATCTGCTGTACAACATGGTGACTCTAGTTAGTGACAGTGTACACATGCTTGAACATTGCTGCATAGAATCTTGTGTTCGCATCATCAGTAAGGGTGTACGGTAGCGTAGATGTTCATTGGCTTGATTTAGCTGTTCCACAATGCAAACAGACATACTTCATGCTATACAAAACTTCATGCTATACACCATGTGTGTTCAATATGTATTTGTCAATTAAAATAAATTTTGTTAAAGAGAAAAGGGAAGTCATACAATGTTAAGGAAGTGCCTGGTGCCTAATAGTACTATAAACACCTTTCTCTCATCATTATTATTTCTACCATTGTAGTTAATGATATCATGTTACCCTGCGGCCTCCTGGTGCCCTTGGTGGAGGCTGTAGTTTTGGAAGCCACAAGTCAACTCAGGTCCCTGCCCTTCTCACAGAGTGGCACGGCAGGGCCACTGGCACAGGACAGCCCACCAGGAGCGCTGCATGATTCCATCAACCCATACCCACATGGCACAAACGCCTCCCTGCAGGAGCCCGGCCCTCCGGGCCTCTCAAGACCTAGCCCAGACCTAGCACTCTGGGTCAACCACAACCTCCTTCCCAGCAGGGACTCTGATGGCCACACCCTGCTGTCCCTGCAGCCCTGCAGCTGGGCGTGGTGAGGGCTATGTGCTGAGGTCCATGCTGATGTCAGCACCAGCTGCAAAGGACAGAGGGTCCTCTTCCCAGAACTGAGCACACTTGCTTCAGATGACCACTTGCAAGGATCCCAACTCACAACCCACCAAGCTGTGTTCTGGCCCCCACACTCATCCCTGCCTCTGCAGAAACAACAGGCACTCAGGGAGTCACAGGTCAGACCTGCAGGCCCTTCCCTCCAGAAAAGGGGTAGCCTCCAGCGGTGTCCTAGGCTGCCAGCTCCAGAATGTTCTCAAGTCACCGGGCAGGTGCATTTGCAAGCAGACAGCTATGCAGATGGTCAGACCATGGCCTGAGCTGTCAGAAAGGGCAGGGAGTAAATGAGCCTCACTCCCCTGAACCTCAGTTTTCTCATGTGTAAAGTGGGGACACTCACACACACCTGAAAGGGTCGTGATGAAATGAATTGAACCAGTGTGAGAATGCACACAGGAGACCGTCAGTACATGTCAACGGCTCTGAGGATCTCCATCCACTCAGCCACCTTCACCTTTGCTGCCTCCACCCACAGCTCTTGGGGCACAGCTCTGGGGGTCACTACAGGTGAGTTGACCCCAGGAACGCAGGTGCAGGGCCACCCAGCCGGCTGCTTTGACAAGTCTTTCAGGAAACATGGCTTTTCACAGTCACCCACAATAACAGCCGCTGCTTTTTGAGTGTTGTGTGGGGACTGCTCTAAGTGCCCCGGAGCGCTGTCTCATTTATCCTCCCAGGGCTTCCAGCAGTGGCCATTTCACCCCCATGTGTCTTCAGGTGAGATGGAGGCCAAGGCTGGCTTCACATGTGTAGCACTCCCCCTCACCCCACAGAGCCTGGCTGGGGCCCTTCGTGCAGGGCAGAGTCTGAGGTTCAGAAGGCCTGTGTGCTGCCTGCAGTCAGAGGCAGCTGACCTGGGGCCAAACTCAGGGTCCCCAACAACCAGGCCCACTCCTGCCCAACAGGCCTGGCTGCCCTCAGCCTCCAGCACCGCCAGCCAGGGTCAACAGCATGGGACCCGCCCTGACAGGAGTCCTGTCTTGACTGGGCCCAGGAATGCTGTTTCACATCGGGCCTGCCTTCCCATGCATCCTCAAAACCCCAGGGCAGGCAGCTGCGGGCCAGACCCACAACTCCCTTCAGGGTTCTAGGCCTTGCCCTGTTGTTTGTTTCTGTGGCTCCCCACTTGTCCCACGCAAAGGCCCTCAAACCCAAGCCCCAGATGGCATCAGAGATGCTCTGAGCAGAGGCGGTTCCATCTGCCTTTGTAAATGAATATAAGCATCTGCACACCATACCTGCCTTCTAAAGGCTCTGAGAAGTCCTGCATCAAGAGACTGCTTGGTTTTCTTTACCTCCACATTCCTCGTGTGTCTTTGTGCAAGGGAATATGTGGGTACACACACCTGACATCTGACAGTTTGGAAGCCCCACTCCTGCTGTAAGGATAACAGAAAACCATGTCACTGTCAGGGAGCTCACTCTGAGCCATGCCCCATCACTCATCTCCACCTCACATGAAGCCTAAGAGATGAAGAGTCAAACCTCTCCTTTATCCTTTCTTTTGTTTGGGTATGTTTTGTAACAGACAAGGAGGCTAGAGTTTGGGGAAGTCCAGCGAGTCCCCTGCATCCCACAGTCGGCACCCAGGAGACCCCTGAGGCCTCCTGGGAACATGGCATTCCATGGGTCAAGGAGGGTGGCAGGGTTCCCGGTGCGGAGAAGGGCTGGGCACCACTTCTCCTTCCTGAGCTTTCTGAAGGCCAGAAGGATGCCACCATGGCTGGGCATGTGGCATAGGGATCAGTTCCTGGGAGAAGGGGCCCCACTGGCCCCACAGCCTTTGGAGGTTGCAGAGGGATTATAATGATTCTCATTGTCATCACTATCAGTATCATATGGATCTAGGAGCTTTTTAAATATCTGTGTGCTTCAATCCCCTGTAGTTACTATTCTTATTAATGCTAACTTGTCCCTTCCCTGGGCCAGTGGGAGCCTCTTCAGCTTGGCTCTGATGCCTTTGACACAGCCCCAACAGCCTTTGAGGGTTTCCCTGCTCCCTAGAAGGTGAGATGTTTCTGGCTCATCTTGTACATTTCCTGCCCTGGCATGGAATCAGTCATTTCTCCAACAGCCTTAGTCCTTAGTGAGAAACCACTTTTAGGGTGCTCACTGCCGCCTGATTGGTCACTTTTTGTGGCCTCCTCAGTGCAGAGATAGCGAGGGTTTGTAGTAAACTTCAGTAAGTGTGGCAACAGGCTCTGTAGTGGCTCCACTGTCCCAGCCCTGTGCTGTTCCCTCCCCTTTAGTGTGGGTGGGACCTGTGACTCACTTCCAGGCATTCGAATATGGCAAAGGTGATGGGAGGTCATCTCCATGTTAATGGTATGTGAGACTGTAGCCCAATTTTCCAAGAAGCAATCTCTCCCATGCCAGCTTTCAGGAAGTCAGTGGCCCTGTCAAGAAGGCCCACATGGCTAGGAGCTTAAGGTGGCCTCTAGCCAACAGCCAGTAGGAAGCTGAAACTGACAATCTCAAGGAACCGACAGCTGACAACAAGCCTTTTACCTGGGAAGCAGCCCCTTCCCTAGTTGAGCCTCTGATGAGACTGCAGCCCCAGCCAGCCCCACATTGCAGCCCCAGCCACACTGCCCCACTCCACCCCTGGCCAGCTTGGTAAGACTCAGAGCACCCAGCTTGGCCAGGCCAGACTCCAGGCCCACAGAAACCATGTACCAGAATCTCTGGGACACATTTAAAGCACTGTGTAGAGGGAAATTTATAGCACTAAATGCCCACAAGAGAAAGCAGGAAAGATCTAAAATCAACACCCTCCCATCACAATTAAAAGAACTAGAGAAGCATGAGCAAACAAATTCAAAAGCTAGCAGAAGACAAGAAATAACTAAGATCAGAGCATAATTGAAAGTGATAGAGACATGAAAAAACCCTTCAAAAAATCAATGAATCCAGGGGCTGGTGTTTTGAAACAATCAACAAAATAGATAGACCACTAGCCAGACTAATAAAGAAGAAAAGAGAGAAGAATCAAATAGATGCAATAAAAAATGATAAAGGGGATATCACCACTGATCCCACATAAATACAAACTACCATCAGAGAATACTGTAAACACCTCTACACAAATAAACTAGAAAACCTAGAAGAAATGGATAAATTCCTGGACACATACACCCTCCCAAGTCAAAACCAGGAAGGAGTCGAATCCCTGAATAGACCAAGAACAAGTTCTGAAATTGAGGCAGTACTTAATAGCCTACCAACCAAAAAAAGTCCAGGACCAGATGGATTCACAGCCGAATTCTACCAGAGGTACAAAGAGGAACTGGTACCATTCCTTCTGAAACTATTCCAAACAAGAGAAAAAGAGGGAATCCTCCCTAACTCATTTTATGAGGCCAGCATCATTCTGATACCAAAACCTGGTAGAGACACAACAAAAAAGAAAATTTCAGGCCAATATCCCTGATGTCCTATTGATGTGAAAATCCTCAATAAAATATGGCAAACTGAATCCAGCAGCACATGAAAAAGCTTATCCAGCATGATCAAGTCGGCTTCATACCTGGAATGCAAGGCCAGTTCAACATATGCAAATCAATAAACATAATCCATCACATAAACAGAACCAATAACAAAAACCACATGATTATCTCAATAAACGCATAAAAGGCCTTCAACAAAATTCAACACTCCTTCATGCTAAAAACTCTCAATAAACTAGGTTTTGATGGAATGTATCTCAAAATAATAAGAGCTATTTATGACAAACCCACAGCCAATATCATACTGAATGGGCAAAAATTTGAAGCATTCCCTTTGAAAACCAGCACAAGGATGCCCTCTCTCACCACTCCTATTCAACATAGTATTGGAAGTTCTGGCCAGGGCAAGCAGGCAAGAGAAAGAAATAAAGAGTATTCAAAAAGGAAAACAGAAAGTCAAATTGTCTCTGTTTGCAGATGACATGATTGTATATATAGAAAACCCCATTGTGTCAGCCCAAAATCTCCATAAGCTGATAAGCAACTTCAGCAAAGTCTCAGGATACAAAATCATTGCGCAAAAATCACAAACATTCCTATACACCAATAATAGACAAACAGAGAGTGAAATTATGAGTGAACTCCCATTCACAATTGCTGCAAAGTGAATAAAATACCTAGGGATACAACTTACAGGGGATGTGAAGGACCTCTTCAAGGAGAACTACAAACAATTGTTCAAGGAAATAAGAAAGGACACAAATAAATGGAAAAACATTCCATGCTCATGGATAGGAAGAATCAACATTGTGAAAATGGCCATACTGCCCAAAGTAATTTACAAATTCAGTGCTATCCCCATGAAGCTACCATTGTCTTTCTTCACAGAATTGGAAAAAACTACTTTAAAGTTCATATGGAACCAAAAAAGAGCCTGCATAGCCAAGGCAATCCTAAGCAAAAAGAACAAAGCTGGAGGCATCATGCTACCTGACTTCAAACTATACGGCAAGGCTATGGTAACCAAAACAGCATGGTACTGGCACCAAAACAGATATATAGACCAATGGAACAGAACAGAGGCCTCAGAAATAACACCACACATCAACAACCACCTGATCTTTGACAAGCCTGACTAAACCAACCAATGGGGAAAGGATTCCCTATTTAATAAATGGTGTTGGGAAAACTGGCTAGCCATTTGCAGAAAACTGAAACTGGACCCCTTCCTTACACCTTATACAAAAATTAACTCAACATGGATTGAGGACTTAAACATAAGACGTAAAAACATAAAAATCCTAGAAGAAAACCTGGGCAGTACCACTCAGGATATAGGCATGGGCAAAGACTTCATGACTAAAACACCAAAAGGAATAGCAACAAAAGGCAAAATTGATCAATGGGACCTAATTTAACTAAAGAGTTTCCACACAGCAAAAGAAACTCTCACCAGAGTGAACAGGCAACCTACAGAATGGGAGAAAGTTTTTGCAATATATCCATCTGACAAAGGGCTAATGTTGAAAATCTACAAGGAACTTAAACAAATTGACAAGAAAAAAAACAACCCCATCAAAAAGTGGGTGAAGGATATGAACAGACACTCAAAAGAAGACATTTAAGCGGCCAACAAACATATGAAAAAACGCTCATCATCACCGGTCATTAGAGAAATGCAAATCAAAACCACAATGAGATACCATCTCATGCCAGTTAGAATGGCAATCATTAAAAAGTCAGGAAACAACATATGCTGGAGAGGATCTGGAGAAATAGGAACGCTTTTACACTGTTGGTGGGAGTGTAAATTAGTTCAACCATCATGGAAGACAGTGTGGCGATTCCTCAAGGATCTAGAACCTGAAATACCATTTGACCCAGCAATTTCATTACTGGGTATACACTCAAAAGATTATAAATCATTCTACTCTAAAGACACATGCACATGTATGTTTACTGCAGCACTCTTCACAATAGCAAAGACTTGGAACCAACCCAAATGCCCATCAATGGTAGACTGGATAAAGAAAATGTGGCACATATACACCATGGAATATTATGCAGCAATAAAAAAGGATGAGTTCATGTCCTTTGCAGGGATGTGGATGAAGCTGGAAACCATCATTCTCAGCAAACTAACACAAAAATAGAAAACCAAACACGGCATGTTCTTACTCATAGGTGGGAGTTGAACAATGAGAACACATGGACACAAGGAAGGGAACATCACACACCAAGGCCTGTCTAGGGGTGGGGCGCCAGGGGAGGGATAGCATTTGGAGAAATACCTAATGTAGATGATGGGTTGATGGGTACAGCAAACCACCATGGCACGTTCTGCATATGTACCCCAGAACTTAAGTATTTTTAAAAAAAAGAAGAAAATCAAGTGATTCTGCTTTTGAAAATTCCTGCTAATGTTTTTCATGCAACATCTCTTTGGTGTGTGGCTCAGGGGTAGAACATTGCACCAGGATTTGCTCACGGGTCTCGTTTCTCTTCCTCCTCCCCCAGCAAATGACGACTGCTTGGAAACTTTTATAAAGGAAGCGGTTGCCTTTGTGGCTGATAGATCTAAAGGTGAAGAGCTTCTGGCCAAAATGATTCAGCAGCAAACCACTCCCCTCCCTAGCACCACGCAGGCAGCCCCCTAGCCCCGCCCCTGCCCCTGTCCCAGAATGGTTTGCAGGGTGGGGTTCCACGCTGTGGCCCCAGCACCCGCCCCTGGTTTGAGACAGCCCACTGCCCCGTGCTACCCGAGAAGGCTCAGCACAGGCACCAACCACTGCCCAGCATTGCCCCGTGCTGCCTGAGGATTGGCACGGGCACCAACCACTGCCCCCAACTGCCCCATGCTGCCTGAGAAGGCTCTGCACGGCCACCCCCGACTGCCCCGCACTGTCCCCACCCGGGCAGCCATGCAAGCGGCTGGAACTCTGCTGGCCTTCTGCTGCCTGGTCGTGAGCACCACCGGGGGCCCTTCCGCAGGTAAGTGGCGTTCTCCCCTGGCCGCTCCCGTGGGGTCTCTCCCTGAGATTGGCCGCTGGTGCCTTGGGTCTTCCCCAGGGCACTTTCCTGGCTTGGAATCCCCACAGGACCATGCGGTGGTAAGAGGTGCTGGGAGTGGTGAGAGGGGCAAGGGGCTCCATCCAGCTGCAGCCACCTTTGGGGGTAGCAGGCTACAGGAATGAAGGGTGTGGGGGCTACCCAGAAGGCTAGGGGCAAGGGAAACGTCTTCCATTCTCTGGTCTTCACAGAGGTCTGAGAAAGGTCTGAGCAAGGCAGATCTCCCGCAGCCCCTCTGCGGGACGGAGGCGACAGGGCAGCCACATGCCTGCGGTTAGCCTCTTCTATCTGATGGCTTGTCCTTCCTTCCTGCCGGCTGCTGTCCTGTGACTTGGCCCCAGGGACCCCAACGATCAGACTCTTTCACCCTTCCTGAAATCCACTCCCTGAGGGTCAGCACTCAGAGGGAGGGGGGACACGGAGGAAGCAGCCACTGCCTGTGCACTGGGAAACGGAGGCACAGTCAGGCTAGGTGATTTGCCCAAGTCACACAGCCAGGGACAACCTTCCCTCTCCCAAAAGGAACTGGGCCATGCCCTCCCTGGCACAGGAATCAGACCAGGATACTGATGGGAACTTAAGAGGCCTTCGCCTCATTTTACCAACCAGGAAGCTGGCATCAGAGGGTTGAGGTGACCCGCTCAAGTCACACGACCCCCACTCAGCAGATGGGGACAGAAGGGGGCTAGAGTCTGGCCAAAGGGGCCCAGGTTGGGGGGTGTGCAGCAGGACCACTGACAAGAGGACAGCCCCAGAGCACCCAAGGGGTCCACGGAGGGTTCTCACCTCCTCCTGGTGAATCAGAATACTGAGGACTCAGTGATGCTGGGGGACAGTGTTGAGCTCCCAGGCCTGGCCTAGGGTGGGTGTTGCGACTGAGTGCCCAAGAGGACAGGGCAGGCTGGAGGAGGGAGGCAGCTTCTGCTCTCACTGACAGGAACATGCCACCACCACGGGCTCTGGGTGGTGCTCAGTGAACATGAAGCTCACCCATGGCCGGCAGAAGGCTGGGGACAGCACACCTGCCCTGCCTCCCAGCTTGGGAGTCTTCTCAGCTCACACGTGGAGCCTTCCACCCACTTCCCAGCCTCACAGGGGCCTCTCCTCCTGGTCCTGTCATGATGCAGCGCCGCCTGCCCACCGCCGTCTTGTGCCCTGCCGCTTCGTGTCTCCAAGGTCCAAGAGGGAAGCGGGGAAGAGACGCACGTTCACCCAAGAGAAGTGGCTCCTTCTCACACCTCAGAAAAGGCTCTCCTGGAGGGGACATGGAGCCGGCTGTCCTAGGGTGTCATGGGATCTAATTAAACCTACTGACTGCTGAGGGGTTTCAGAGCTCAGCTCATCTCATGGAGCAGGCTAGGGACTTGTAGCAGAGTGGTGTTGGAGCTGACGTGCTGGGCAGCTGGCAAAGTCACTTTCCTGGGCTGTGTTCCTGGTCCCTTGCTGGTGTGTAATGCTGCACCAAGGCTTTCCCTCCGTTCCCAGTAGATCTGCTGTCGGCCACCAAACCCCAGACAGAAGCTCCAGAGCCCACGTTCACACACACGGAGCGGGCCCTCAGCCTCAGTCCTATCATCCGTGAAATGGGAAGATAACTGCACCCCATCTCCGGTCTTGGGGAGGCTGAAAAGAGGTGGCTCGGGGAAGGCACAGGCATGGAGGCACACGGGGCGTGGGGTGCTCTCTGCTGGCCTCGGCCCCCTGCTCTCTCCAGTGCAGGACCTTCTGCCGCTGTGCTAGTGACAGCCCCCAACACCCTGCCCACGTGCTGTGATCATTTCTGGTGCTTCCAGCAAGGGCCTTCAGTCTTCGGCTGTACAGGGAGGGTGCTCGGAGGCCCCCAGTCTAGCAGCAAAAGAGATGGGAACCTGGGCCCCAGACACGAGCATGCATCCTGCCTCTACCCCACAACTCCTACAGCCCCTCCACTGCCTCCTCTGAGAATAAATTACAGAGCCTTCCTCATGACTGAGGGGGCTGGGGGGCAGGGGAAGCAACACGGACCCCGAGGGTGGTGCCGTCTGAGCATCTGGCCTCTCTCCACGCCCAGGCACTGAACTGCACAGACCGCAGCGCCCAGTCCCTCAGGGCACCTTTCTTCCCTGAGGCTTTCAGAACCTAGGAAATTGCCACACTAGCTTCCGCCACCCTTTTGAAAAGGACTGTTTCTTTCTCAATCTGATGGGCATCTCTTCTGGGAAGCTCTGCGACGTGCCATGTCACCCTCTGCCCCCTCTACTCTAGCTGCAACGGTCCATCTGCCTGGACAGGGGCCCTGGGGTGAGGGAGCCATTTCGGCTTCCCTCTGCAAGGTGATGTCAGTCCTTACTTCCCAGTAGCAGAGAGACCACCTGCAGCCAGGGACCTCCTGTCTCCTGGGGAGCACTGAGAGCTGCCGCAGGCTGAGCCACCCTCTATGCGGCAAGGTTTGTTTTTCCCAGTGGGGGCATTCATTTGCCCTGAGACCCCTGCTGTGGCCATGTGCATTTTGATGTATTTGATAATGATTACAGTATTGCACATCATTTATTGACAAGTGCTTTGTGTATGTTGCCTCATATATTCTCACTGTCGTCAACATCCTCATTTTACAGGCGAGGACACGGAGGCTCAGAGAGGTTAGGCAGCTTGCCTGAGATCACACAGTTGGTGAGAGGCAGAGCTGGAATTCAAACTCCGGGTGTGTCCCAGTGGGTTAAGGTCGGGACTGATCCTGGGAGAGCTCAGTGTCCTGTCTGTGCCAGGGGCATGTGTGTGCCCTCAAAAGAAAGTCTCCACCATTAGCCATCACACAGAGACCCGAGAGTACAGTGGGCGGGTGTGGCCCCAAGGACCCAGGCTTTCTGAATTTTGATGGTGTCATGTGAGAGGGCTTGGGGTGACGGGGTGAACACCAGCACCCCTAAGCTGGACCTGTATCCCCCAACACCCCAGTTCTCAGGCACAGCCAGGCAGACCTTATGCTCTGGGTGATGGGGGCCAATGGGGCCCCTCCCAAAGGGTCTCCCCACCCAGCTCAGTACTGGCCCACGGAAAGGGCACCCCCTCAGGTGACACAGGGAGGGACACCAGCAGGGACCATCTGCATCCAGCTCTCGGCACCCAGGTCCCCATCTCAGGGACAGTTTCACAAACAGGGGCTTCCCAACCTCTCGGCCACACCTAGAACACTCCTGAAAGAGGGAGGCGGTGTGCAAGGCCAGCCCCTGCTGTGCCCACCCATTTTCCTACTAAAGGCAGGTGGGAAGGGTCTGCCTGGTGTCACCACAGTGATCCCTGTCCATGTTCTCTCTCTTCTCAGAATGGCTTAGTACCAGCTCTACCACCAGGCCAATGCCCCGAGGACAGGAACGTACCCTGCCCAGGGCATGCCCAGCAGCTGTCAGAAGCTGCAGCTCCCTGCTGCCTTGGGCAGAAGCCCTGGCAACTCCCCTGGCACGGCAGCTTCACATCTGCACCCCAGTGCACACTGGTCCTTGGGTGCCCCGATAGGTCTGTGCCCCATGCACACAGCCAGTCAACACTCAGAAACACGGGGCTGCAGCACGAAAGCAGGATGATCGCAGGGTCCCAGGACAAGGAGACGGAGGAAACTCAAATCCATCTCCCCGAGGAGCCTGGGGCCCGGGTTTTTAAGGGTTCTGGAGTGGCGAAGTGTGGAGATCGACTGTTGGAAGGGGCAGCGTGATGTCACAGCACAGGGAGAGGAAGCAGCTGTGTTTTCGTGATGATTCCGTTCCTCTGTGGGGGGGGTTTCCAAACTGGTTGCTGGAATTGGGATCTGAAAAACATCTTGGGCCAGAGAGCAGCCTGATTCAAGCTTAATTATGAGTATCTTTCTGTCCAGAACCTGGCATGCAATTCTTGTCAATGTGCGGGGACGGTTTCATTCGCCTTCCCATGACTATGTGTCCTGGGGCCTGCTCAGCACCTGGTATCATCAGGCCCTGCCCACCCCCGCCCCACCTCCAGCTTCTATGTCTGGAAGCTCCCTACCTGTCTCAGGCACAGCCCACCTCCCCTCCCACCCTGCATTAGAAGCAGTGGTGGGCTGAGGTCAGGCTGCCCTGGCAGGCTCCTAGCACAGGCCTCGCACAAAGCAGGTACCCCCACTCCCCTCGAGCAGGCCTGGTAGGCCCCAGGCATTATTTCTATACAGACGAATTTTATGTGCCTTTTGTTTCTTCTCACAAGCCTGATAGTCCGTGCGTTCTTTCCGTTCATGTCACCCTGGCCATCACCACCGTCACCCTCTGCACCCAGCAGCAGCCTCCAGCGGGGTCTCCTCAACTCTTCCCAGCATGTAGCTCCCTCCTCCCCTAGGTCAGTTCAGCCACCTTCCAGCTGCTACCCCTATCCTGACCCTCTGCTCACCCATTTTACCCTCAGGTTGGCATCCTGTCCTGTGCCCCAGGCTCTGCCTCCCCTCCACTGTGGGCGGGGCCTGTCTCAGAGTCCACCCTGCATCTCCCTTAGCACCTGCCAAACAGTCCTTGAATGAGGAAAAAGCGAGAGTGGTGTTCCGAATTAGTCACACCTGGGTTTAGCCCCCACCCTGCACTCCAAGCTCTTGGTCCCCTCGCCTGCAGAATGGGCATGTAGCAGAAAAAACAGCATCACGGGGCCCTCCAGACAGAGCAGGCGAGGAGGAGAGCACCCATTCTTCCACGGCCCACCTTCAGTGGCACGGAGCAAACCCGAGTCCCCTCCCTGGGGGCGGGGGGGTCCTCTCCACAGTTCTTTGACTCCAGCAGAGGTTCTCAAAGAGCTGCATTCGCTCACCACCTGCTGGGCGCTTGTTTTCTTCCCTGAAGATGACTGGCCTCTCTGGGGTGTTAATTCTTAATGATCAACCTTTCCTTGTTAATTTCTCTTAACAAATCATCCTAAAAATAGGTTTGACTTTTAAACATTTTTAAATTAAAAATTGAGCTTTTAATATCTGTTTAGACAACTGTAAGACAGTAAAAGGTTTAACTTGAAGCCTACATTTTAGGAAACATGTAGTTAAATAAAAATATACCAATTTCAGTATTTCTCATAAGCTTTTTATAACTTTAACACAACCTTTTAGGAACTAACGTCATGAGCTTGAAAGGGAAATTTATCTGAAGTTCAGTGTAAACTGAGTTTCACTTCATTTTTAAAATTCTGTTAATCTCAAGCAAAATTAAATACATTTTATTTTTTAAAAAGTTAATAATGGTTGGCTTTAAGATACCAAGAATAATTATTTTTTGTTATGCTCCTCTGTATTTTTCAAATTTCCTACCAAAAATAGGTAAGTTTATAATCAGAAAAAGTCATAAAATACAGTATTTACAAAGAAAAAAACGGACAGCCATATTAATTATGTGAGGAAAGAAAGCAAAATAATAATAATAATAAAAACACTAATCTCTGATAGCAAAAATACACTGAACACACACTACCCCTTCCACACACACGTCTCTTTCTTTCTCTGCTGTTCAGACGACAGTGATGAGCAGAAACCAAGCTAGTTTCCAGAACAGTTTTTTGTTTTAACTAAAAGCCACATTCAACTTCCTGTCATCAACAAGTGCAGGGACCAGAAGGAGCTGGCTTTGGCACTGGGGCCCCTCCTTCCTGATGGTAACACTGCAGGTCCCGAGGACCCCCCACTGCCAGCACCAGCGTCAGAGTCACCTGAGAGCCTGGGGAAATGCAGGTTCCAGGGCCTCCCCTAGATGGCCAAGCCCAGCCCCTGCTGCTCAGGAACAGAGCGGTTTCTATTCCATCTTCAGAGGCCTAGTCTTAAGCAAAGGCTACGGCGGTTTCAGGGGGGATGTGTGTGACACTAATTACTGTGAAGGACAGTCCCAGGGCATGCCAGTGCAGGACACAGCTATCCAGCAGCACACGGGACCAGCACATGGCCAGCATTCTCTATGGGGTGGGGCGCCAGCACTGCGCTGCTTTCTTGGGATGGAAGGCCAGGCTTCCTTGGCTGCTAAAGCACGAGGCAGGCACAGTCATCCAAAGCCCAGCCATAAAGCTCACCTTCTGGTCCGGAACCAACCACGGGACAGCCACCTGCCAAGCGGCCTCCCTTCACAATGGACACTCTTTACCGGGAAGGGGCAACATTCCCAAGGCCACAGAACTTCTAGTCCCACATCTTCTTTGCCCACTCCTGGCACTGCACCGCCCAGCCTGGGGGTGCCACGTGGTGACCAGAAACCTCGGCATCCTGGCTGTCTACCTTGGTAGGGTCTGATGTGCACCCACAGACATCCAGGACCCAGGAAGGGCCTCTTGCAGACCTCAGGCAGCAGTGGGAATGGCCTCCTCTGGGGCCCTCACACTGAGTTGACACTGACGTCCTGGCAAGGCCTCCCTGCCATGCCCAGCTATGAAGCCTGTCCCCTCCCATTCCCCAATCACCCTGCCCCCAATGCCGTGGGGCCCAGCTTTCCATCCAGACCATAGCAGGCTGCAGCCTCAGGCACAGACGCTAGGGGACAGACTGTGGGGGAAGCCCCCGGTGCTGCTTCCCCATCTTGTATCCAAATATAGGCCTCCTTGATACAGGAAGGGCAGGCTTCCCTGACCCCAACGAAGCTTGTGGACACAGTGCACTGTCACCCACAGGAGTGAAAAAGACTGTCCCTGGAAAGTCAGGAGGCAGTGCAGGGGTATCAGGTGCTGCAGGCTGCCAGGAGGGGTGCCCTCCTAGGGGCTGGGCCTGAGGCTGAGAGCCAGGCAGGCAGAAGGCCTTGAGAAGAGGACAGCCATCTCCTTCCAGTGGGAGGCCCTACCTCCATCCACCGCCTAGAGGGCCAGGCTGGGGCTGACTTTCCCTACCATACTACAAGGCTACATCCCGTACTTAGGTTCTTACCTGTGGGACATGTTCCGCTTTTATCACATATGTTGGAAATAACCCTGGGTTCTGAAAGGGGGGCACAGGTTCATTGCACCCCCTGGCACCTGGTCCTCAGCTCTGAAAATGCAGCAACAAATGCACTGCAGGCGTGTCGGTCGGGGGACAGGTGAGGGGGCAGGTGAGGTGGGAGAGGTGAGGGGGCAGGTGAGGGAGCAGGTGAGGGACAGGTTGGAGGACAGGTGAGGAGGCAGGTGGGGAGCAAGTGAGGGAGGACAGGTGATGGGGGCATGTTGGGGGCAGGTAAGAGAAGACAAGTGAGGGGGCAGGTGGGGCATGTGTGGGGGCAGGTGAGGGAACAGGTAAGAAAGAACATGTGAGGGAGGACAGGTGGGTGGACAGGTGAGGGGGGCAGGTGAGGAGGGACAGTTGAAGTGGGGTCAGGCCCACACAAGCAGGCAGGGGGCAGGTGAAGGGTGGGTGGGGTGGGTAAGCGGGGACAGGTAACAGGGGCAGGTGAGGGCGGGGCTGGTGAGGGGGGAGCAGGTGAGGGGTGGGTGGGGCCAAGAGGCACACGTCAGTGGAGAACTGAGAACCACAGAGGCATGAGGTATGACACCTGGACTGAAGACCCCGCTAACATCAGTGTTCTGTTCTTCGTCTCTTTCAGATACTTGTTCCCAGGACATTATCTCAGGTGTGAATCCAGGATTTCCTAAAACAATAAAGACCAACGACCCAGGAGTCCTCCAAGCAGCCAGACACAGTGTTGAGAAGTTCAACAATTGCACGAACGACATGTTCTTGTTTAAGGAGTCCCGCGTTACAAGGGCCCTAGTTCAGGTAACGGTCTGGGTTCTGGTCACATGTCACGAACAGCCCTAAGCAGCTGAGTTGCTACAATGCGACACCTAGGCGAGCAGGGCGGATGTAATGTGAAGTCGCTCCTGAGTGCAGAACTCTGGGCAGAAAGCAGATGCATACGGGGTTGGAGTGGACAGCAGCAGCCGAGGCCAGCATCCCCAGGGCAAGGCACAAAGGTTACACAAAGCACACGGCTCCCCGGCAGTTACCAGGCCCCTGGCCCAGAGCCCACTAGGCATGGGGTAAGAAGGCGCCAGGGCCCTAATGGGGCTCCTGGAGGCGGGCGCCAAGGCTGACGGGGGAGAAAGCCACTGTCCGAGGAGCTGTCCCTGCTGGGACCAGGGTCCCCATCTGGCCTCACCCCTCACATGCCCTTAAGCCCAGAAGTGTCCTTGCCACTTTCCCCCTGGAGTGCTCACTCACATCCCAGAGTCCCAGAGCTCTGCCCAAGCCACTGCCCTTTCCCCGACTCATTTTTACTGTGCCTGCTCAGCACCCTCCCTCCTAGGGGACCCTCTGGGACACAGCCAGGCCTTGCTCGTCTGTGTCCTGAGAACACCCACTTGCTAATGTGGGACACAGGCTGTGGATGACACCCACCACCGCGTGCTGGCGCCTGGAGGGAAGGGACAGAAGCAGCCCTGTCCAAGGCAGTCTTCACAGTGTTCATGGTTATGCTGGGTCACAGGTCGGGGTGATTTTTATAACCTAATTATTTCTGACAATTGCAAACTTGTGAAGGGCAGCATGCTTTCCTATGAGAAGCGCGCTACAGAAGGCAGTATGGCGTGTAGCCAGGGTCGTCACTCCACAGCCTGGCCTGGGTGACGCAGGCCCTCCCTCCTTCTCCGGGAGCCAGCGGGATGCCCTGGGCCTGAGTCCTCGGGGTTCTCTGGGAGGGGGCTTGGAGGTTGTCCCTCTCCAGCTTGGCGACATTGGGGACAACGTAATTTCCCTAGAGCCGAGACTAAAACCTGAGGAATTTTTCTTCAACTCCTCTGAGACCACAAATGAGAAAGAACCAGGCGGCTGCCATATCCAAGTGGAGAAGGGCTGTCCGGAAACTCAAAACTCCCAACCCCAGGAATGGGGAGGGGAAGCCCACAGACCCCAGGCCTGACACAGAGGCCACAAGAAACAGCCATCAGGGGGCTGGAGTGAGGGCTGCAGGGCGGGCTCAGCAGGGCATGCAGGAGACCTAGTGTGACGTCCCTCCTGAGTGCAGAGCTCTGGGCAGAAAAGAGACACCTGTCTCAGGAAGGGGCACAAACCCCAGCACGGGCAGGGAGGGGAGTGGGAGGGGTCTGCAGGCTCTGCCGTAAGCCGGAAGCATTGCCCCAAGACGCCGGCCCACTTCCCTTCTCCTGGGTGGGCACCTGCACCACTGTCTTGAGGCCCCGCTTGCTAGTGGAGGAGCCTGCCCTCCCTCCCCTGTGCCCACTAACCCAGTCCCTTTGCTCCCTACAGATAGTGAAAGGCCTGAAATACATGCTTGAGGTGGAAATTGGCAGAACTACCTGCAAGAAAAACCAGCACCCGCGTCTGGACGACTGTGACTTCCAAACCAACCAAACATTGAAGCGGGTAAAGCAGCAGGCCCTTCTCTCAGATGCGCCCTCTCTTCCCCAGCCCACTCCCTCCCAGGCTGTGAAAAACACCCTGTCACCATTTCTCTAACACAGCACTCCAAACCTCACCCCTGAGGAAGCCAGGCCTTCCGGACTCCCGCATGACCAAGGATCCGGGAGAACAGGAGGTAGAGCCTGTGCCAGGAGGTCCTCAGACGACATCCTCCCGTCCTAGAGGCGGAGACACAGCTCGGGAAGAGCGTCCTGGGGTGCGGGTGGAAAGGGTTAGAGTAAGAAAAGCTTTCAAACAATCCAGAAATTTTATATATATATATATATCATATACATGTATATGATATATATGATAGATATCATATATAGCATATCTCTGCAGAGAGAGCAAGAGAAAGGAAACATGGCAACATTCAGCAATTATAGAGGTGAAAAGCATATCTTCTTAAATCATTCAAGTTTTCTGTAGGTTTGAAATTTTTCAAAATGAAAACTAGGGGCAGGAAAAGAGCTCCTCTGTGAGGAGCACCCCTCCACGGGCAGAGGGCTCCCCGCAGGGCAAGTCTGAGCTCTCAGGTGTTGCCTTCTGTTTCAGACTCTGAGCTGCTACTCTGAAGTCTGGGTCGTGCCCTGGCTCCAGCACTTCGAGGTGCCTGTTCTCCGTTGTCACTGACCCCCGCTTCTTCAGCAAGACCACAGCCGTGACAAACACCAGGATGCGTGCTCCCTGTCCCCTCCCACCCATCTCATGACCGGCCTCACAGACCCTCTCAGGCCTCTGACGAGTGAGCAGATGAAGTGCCGCTGGGTCACTGCAGGGCAGCTGGAATGGGAGCATGGCAGAGCCTCCTAACAGATTAAATAGATCACATTTGCTTCTGAAATGAACTCCTGTTTCTGAGGCTGCACACCTAGATTCCGGGTCTGGGTGCAGGGGACTGAGTCAATGGAGGGAGTTGTGAAAGTAAGGGATGAGCCCCCGTGGCTACAGGCCCCCAGGAGAGCAGGGTACAGCTCTGGGTCTGAATCAGCGGCAGAGCTGTGGGCAGGGACCCCGTTGGCCACTGGGCACCTTGGCCTGTTGTGATGAACATAGCTGGGAATCAAGATGAACAGCGAGCAGCAGCCATGCTGGCCCTTTTAGGGGAGCATCGGGAGGTGAGGCAAGCCTTACCAGGGATCCCCTTTACCAAGGGTTCTGACAAGTTGAAATTACTTCCTCTGGGGGCCTGACCAGCCTGAGCTGCTAGCTATAACCCTCCAAAGGCCAAAGCCCCAGAAGAGGTGAGCTGTCCACACCAGGAGCAGCAGGGCCACGGCTGTGCCTCCCTGAGGTTCAGGCCTCGCAGGGACTTGCCCTGCTGCCTGAGTGGGGGCAGAGCAGCAGACCACTCCCCAGAGCCCTCCAGAGAGGGCGCCCCACTGAAGATGACTGTGCTGGGGGTGCAGGAGGAGGGAGAGGCCACCGAGGGCTGGAGGGCACCAGGATTGGAAGAAGACTGGAAGAAGTGCCAGACTGGGCCACCTTGAGACCTGGGCACCCCAGAGGACTCTGCTGTGCAGCCAAGGTTTGAGTCAGTGCCCTGCCATGATCCATAGGTTGCGGGGGCACTGCACAGCCAGCCGCTGTCACCCTTGCTCCCAGCTTCACCCGCGCGTTCTCCAGTCACATCCCCAGGAGGCTGGCTCGGCTGTGCTAGCTGTGACTCTGGCAGTCACTAACCTAACCCTTCGGAGCCTCAGTTCCCATTGGTACAATGAGGCCATGTCTTCTGGAATCATTAAGAGTCAACATATGTGAACAACTTTCAGAACTACAGACCACTCTGCAAGTGTAAGCTGATGATAAAAATCTCAAACTGAGATCTCTGTCCTATGAAATGTAATAGCTGAATCTTGATGGAGTTTCTGTAAGGGATAACAGAGGCACACGATGAGTCACCCGATTAAGAGCATGTTAGTAATTCACATTAGAACGAATCTCTTTTATGTTTACAGCAAAAGCATATCACATATTAAAACCTAATAAGAAGACTCTATTTCACACCTCACCATGTCAAATTACCAGATAAAACACAGGAAATGACACTTGCAGACAGAAAATCAACAGCTAAGTCAAAATCAAGACTCCTTTGCTGAAAACTGTGACTAACAGTTTGCCAGCTTCTTTATATTTGTGAAAATTACGCACTGAAAGCAAAGCTCTCTGTTCTCAATTTGAAAAGGGAAGTCTACCTATAAGCCCAGTACATTTACATTGTTTGTATGACAGAATGATTAGGTATTATCTTACTTTCTTTGTATACTTGACATACAAGGTACATCATTTGTTACTAAAAGTATTTCTAATGACCACTAATTTTCTTCCCTATAGAGTCACATAAAAAATTTTGAGTTGTTCATCTGACACAATGTGGGTCACACCAACTAGATAGAATCCCATCTTTGCCTCTGTCCTACTGGTGCTGCCCCCAGGAGCCAGCCTCGAGAAGGGGGGACACACAATTAACCACCAGAATCCCAACTCTCTTCCCCAACATGAGGCCTGGCCAGTGCTGGGAGAATTAACCATCAGACTTTGCCTTCCTCCCAACATGGGCCTTCCGGCCAGTGCTGGGAGAATTAACCATCAGACTCCCAACTCTTTCCCCAACATGAGGTCTTCCGGCCAGCTGGGAGAATTAACCATCAGACTCCCAACTCTCTTCCCCCAACATGAGGCCTGGCCAGCTGGAGAATTAACCATCAGACTTAACCTCTTTCCCCAACATGAGGCCTGGCCAGTGCTGGGAGAATTAACCATCAGACTCCCAACTCTCTTCCCCCAACATGAGGCCTGGCCAGCGCTGGGAGAATTAACCATCAGACTCCCAACTCTCTTCCCCCAACATGAGGCCTGACCAGCTGGGGAGAATTAACCATCAGACTCCCAACTCTCCCCCAACATGAGGCCTGGCCAGTGCTGGGAGAATTAACCATCAGACTCCCAACTCTCTTCCCCAACATGAGGCCTGGCCAGCTGGGGGGAATTAACCATCAGACTCCCCAACTTTCTCCCCCAACATATAGCCTGGGCCAGTGCTGGGAGAATTAACCATCAGACTCCCAACTCTCTTTCCCCCAACATGAGGCCTGGCCAGTGCTGGGAGAATAACCATCAGACTCCCAACTCTCTTCCCCCAACATGAGGCCTGGCCAGTGCTGGGAGAATTAACCATCAGACTCCCAACTCTCTTCCCCCAACATGAGGCCTGGCCAGTGCTGGGTGAATTAACCATCAGACTCCCAACTCTCCCCCAACATGAGGCCTGGCCAGTGCTGGGAGAATTAACCATCAGACTCCCAACTCTCTTCCCCAACATGAGGCCTGGCCAGCGCTGGGAGAATTAACCATCAGACTCCCACCCCCAACATGAGGGGCTCGATCAGCTGGGAGGATTAACCATCAGACTCCCGACTCTCTTCCCCCAACATGAGGCCTGGCCAGCTGGGGGGAATTAACCATCAGACTCTTGACTCTCTTCCCCCAACACGGGGCCTGACCAGTACTGGGAAGAATTAACCACCAGACTCTCGGCTCTCTTCCCCAACAGGGCCTGGCCACCACTCAGGGGAGAGGAGGGCACAGGAGTCTAAGGCCAGCCAGTGCACACAGATGGTCCCGATGTTACCACAGCTATCAGTTCTCTGAATTTCTGTATCATTACATATTTATCTGATTTTTTTCTGACTTTTATTAGTATCCATTTAAAATACTGTCTCTGTGAAGTTATTCCAAACATTTTTGGAGGCACAATCTCTATTACTCTCACAAATACCCAGGAAAGAAAGGAGCAGATGTCAGCCCCATTTCGTAGGCTGGAAAACAGGAGAGAAGTGTAATATCAACTTACACCACCAGGAGTCAACGTCAAGAGCAGATGGCCTAAGGCTGCCTGCTCCCTGCCCGAAGACGGCTGCCTGAGAGGTCCCGCCGCTTCCCTCCTGAGCTAGTCGGATGGATACTTGGCCTTAAAACATCATCCTCACCAAGACAATCCTTACATCAACACCTGATGGAATTAAACTTCAGTACTGTTAATTAAAGTAGAGAAGAAACTCCCAGGCCACACCATCAAAAAAGGTTAATCAGCAGAAGTCAATTTATCATTATTTATTATCAAAATCATGACCAGTGTGTAGACATACTTGTGAAAATATACAGCAACTTGGGGCTTATAACACACGAGCAAAGATGACATTAACACGTGCACTGTTCACATCTTGGGGTCTAGAGGTCAACAACAAAGGTCACAGACAGGACGTTACTAAACGGACCCCTGCAGTAGGTCCCAAATTGCAGAAGCATCCAATTCCAGCATGGTCAGTGCGGAGATATTCACAGAAAGAAACCCAGCAAAGTCCTCTCTGAGCCGCTAGAGTCAACATGCTTTTCCTACACACTATGGAGAGCCCACGTCCCACACAACCCTTGAGAACACAGTTCCAAGTCTTGGCTTACACAGCTCTCACTGCTGGCCTCAACACCTTTGGGCCATCCTCCCTCTGCTCTTCCATTCCCACCCCAATAAAGGTATGACCGCACGTTATATAATAGTAAAGAAGGACTCTGAGGCCGCAGGACAGGGCCACAGCAGCAAACTTCCTGGGCAGTGTGTTACTGCTCCACCCACCTGAGCCCTGTTCCAAGTGCAAGGAGCTTCCCAAGTCCTAGAGAATGATTGTACTTAGAAAGCTTTGTTTTTTTTTTTTTTTTTTTAAGAGAAAATTGCTTCACATGAATTTATCTTCCCGGTGGCAGATATGTTATGCTTCCCTCTAAACAGAAAGATGAGCCCAGATGGGGCCCGGGCATCCTCAAGGGATGAAGCAGCCATGCTCACCATCCCTCAGGGACTGACAAGTGCATGTGGACACTTGAACCATGACTGTGTCCACAGCTCCTCCTGGACCAGGCCTGGTGCCTTAGTGTGAAGACTCCTGGCTTACATGGCAGGGGCAGCTATCCGGGAGGGCTAAACAGCCTGGAGGCTGAGTCTGCAGAGGAAGGGGGACCTGAAAGAGCCCAGGTACAGGTGCCCGTCGTGCTCGTGCACCTCACTGACGTAGGCGGCCACCAGCCCGTCGGGATCATGCAGGCTTCTCCGGAAGGCACCGCTGTCGCTGAGTTCTAGGACGAGGCTGTACCGCGGCACAAACTTCATCACCGTCTCCTGACTAAAGAGCTAGAGGGAAGCACAGTGCAGGGAGAGTTCACTATCTGGCCAAGAATGCTGTGCACAGATCAACCGCGCCGCCCCCACCATCCAGGAAGGGTCTGACTCCTTTCCAAGACAGGGCAGCCCCACAGGGCAGTGCCCCACAGGACAGCTAACCCAGCTCCCACTCCCAGCCCCAGGGGCCCCAAAGCAGACCCCACCCCACCCCTGTCCCTGTGAAGATCAGGCCAAAGAGGCTCCCCAGCACAAGGACAGCAACATGAGCACATCTCTGAACGGCCTGGCTGAACTCAGAGAGAGACATCACATCCAAGGTGGTCACAGCACTGGAGCCAAGGCTCAGAATGACCTCCACCCACCAGACAACAACCAGCACAGCTTCCCTGGAATACACAAGTCTTCTGTTTAGGTTTAAAACATTTCAAATAGGCGAGGTGCAAACGATGGAGATTTGAGAGCAGCTCATGTTCAAAAAAAGGCGAGCAGATCCACAGACCACACAACATGGCTTCCAAAAGAGACAGCAAAATCCCACTGCTTTCATCAAAGCGGGGTGTGTAGATCCTGAGGGATGCCTCCAGGGACGGAGGCAAAAGAGCTTAGACCTAGACTGTGGTCACATGGGACTGCTGAAGAGTTTTAAGCAGAGAACAGATGGCGAGAGGCATGATTTCTGGCAGAGCAGAAGGACACCTGGTCGGAAATTACGACAAAGCACTCCTCTGCCTAAGACCAAGGAATGGAAATTAACAGACAGATTTCTAGCATTTAATACAAGTGGAAATATCCAAACAAGTGTCCAATTAATAATGTCTCCCAGTCACTGGAAATGTTCAAGCAGACAGACAAGTTGACTAGACTCTAGGTTCAACAGCAATAGATCAACTGCATTACAGCTCAAAAAACTCCCAGGGCTTCCCACTACCCACGAAATGCCACCTCCTGCTGTTCGGCCATGGATCCTTCCCGCTCTCCTCTCCTCTCTTCTTCCTAAGAGATCTCATCTTCTCTTACTATTACAACTAGTCACTTTCCCAGAAATCTCTCAAATTGCCATCTCCATTTCCAACACCAGTGCTGTCTCTCACCGTCTGGGACCCATGTCTGCCTGGACTTTCTAATAGCACTTCAAGTTCGACAGCCTCCCCAGCTCTGGAGACAAGGCCAGGACCCCAGCCCTCCCTTGATCCCGGTCTCTCTGTGCCCTACAAGCCCAGCCACCAGTCTTGCCATCTGTTGTGTGTGTCCCTGGCCTGGGCCTTGCCCTGCCACCTCTCCCCAGTCACTGGGACAGCTTCCACACAGGCTCCCACAGCCAGCTAAGACCTGCTGCAAGCTGTTCTCCTTTCAGTAGCTGCAGTTCTCTTTAAAAACATTCTTTGTACTACATCACTCCCCGCCTGAACAACTCCATCAGGAGCATGGGGCTGAGCAGGGTACACGTGTGCAGGGGATGGCAGACCACGGTAACCCAGACCAGCCCATTTCGCTTGGGTAAGGAGGTGTCCCTTCAGGGCGGTGGCCTGGCACAGGCTGTCAGGGCCCACATGGGGTGAGGAGGTATCCCCACAGTGAGGCCCAGATCAGGCTGTGACAGCCCATGCAAGTGAAGAGGTGTACACCCAGGGACAGCCCGGTGCAGAGATCACAGCCCTTGAGGGGAAAGGCAGCCTTCAGCACACGGTCAGGGAGGAAGGGGACAGCCTAGCATGGGGTGCTACAGCCCTGGATGGGGCCATGTGACAGGGCACAGAAGCCACAGATTGGTCACATACAGAGAAAATGGTTGAACAGGTAAACCTAGGGAGCACAATGGGATCCAGGTTTCTCACTGTTAGAGAGGTACAAATAGGGGGAGAAATAAGGGGAGAAAACTTGGATCAGTCTGTGGTGTTGTCATGGTTTTCAATTTACAGATGACAGATGCAGGCATAAGCATGAGCGGTGTGTGTGTGATGTCTACGCACGCAGGCATGTGTGAGTACGTATCATGTGCTTGTACGGCCAGCGCAGTCCCTTGGGGACCTGGGAGCAGCGACACCCAAGGCAGCGAGTACACTTAGCACCCAGATCTCCTCCACAGGCAACCAGGGCTCCTGGGAGAAATGGCCAATTGCAGAGCTGCAGCAGGGACAATACGAGAGGAACCTGGAACAACTTACGTGCTGGAAAGTGAAGAGCTAGCCCAAGACAACAGGACATGCCCAAAGGCCCAGAAGCCACACTGAAGGGGCTCCTCCTGGCCACAGATGGGTAATTTGAACATCAATATCAATGATGACTGTAACATAATCACCATTAAGAACATGGGAAACCATAAGATGGCACTGATGATTACTTACAGAAACCTTCTCTCCGTGAGCGACTCAGTAATGAAACACGAAAGAACCACGTCAAGGTGGAGACACCTGGCATTCCTCGCCTGAATCAGGTGGCCGAAGTTGCCCCACCCCAACAGAGCAAACTGATACTGTGCCCTCATGACAGCCTCATCAAGATGAGCACAGCTTCACGGCTGTACCACTACTGCCAGCGATACGAGACCAGAATCTCAACATGAAAAACCCTACTGGAGGGACATTCTGGGACACAGCTGACCTGTACGCTTCCAAAGGATCAAGGCCAAAACTTCAAACAAAAACGGGCTGAATATCCCCAGACTGAAGGAGATGAAACAGAGCTGACAGCTAAACACCACTTCTGATCCTGGGTTGGATCCTTTGTTATAAAGGACAACAGCAGGACAACTGGCGAAATCTGAATGGGGCCTGCAGACCAGACAGTCACAGGGGAGCTGTGGGCATCTCCTGGTTTCGACCGGTGGTAATGAGGAGAACGTGCCAAACACACGCTCAGGCATCTGCAATGAGTGACAGGACATCAGGCCAGCAGCTAACTCGAAAACAGTGCTGGGAAAAAAAATCCCTTGTACCCTCCATTTCCACAGCTTTGATACTGTCTCAAAATTTAAAAAAAAAAAAAAAAAAAAAAAAAAATCAGGCTGGGCATGGTGGCTCCCGGTTGTAATCCCAGCACTTTGGGAGGCCGAGGTGGGTGGATTACTCGAGGTCAGGCATTCGAGACCAGCCTGGCCAACACGGTGAAAACTCGTCTATACTAAAAATATAAAAATTAGCCGAGCGTGGTGGTGCACGCCTGTAGTCCCAGCTACTCAGGAGGCTGAGGCAGGAGAATCACTTGAGCCCAGGAGGCAGAGACTGCAGTGAGCCGAGATTGTGCCACTACACACCAGCCTGAGTGACAGAGCAAGACTCTGTCTCAAAAACAAAAAACAAAAAAATCTTCAATGACTTGGATTACATTTTGAATAAAACTGAACCTTCTTTCCAAGTCCATGGGGCTGTGGTTCTCCCTCTCACCCCTCCTCACCCAGCTGCAGGAAGATTCCGTGTTCCCTCATGCTTGCAGCCCCCTCCCTAACCATGCCCTCAATCAATGGTACGTCCTCATGCCTACATGTGCCAGACACTGTTGCAGGTGTGGAGGATGACAAATGAACTACGCAGAAAAACACCTGCTCTGATGGTATGCATATTCTATTCAGGGGAAGAGACACAAACAACCACCACTAACACTACCCTAAGCTAAGAGCGCTATGTGCAGATTCTCACTAAATGTTCCCAGCACCTGATGAGGTGCTATTATTCTTTCCACTTAACAGACAGAGTACCTGAGGCAGAGAGTCCAAGTCTCTGGCCCAGGGTCCCACAGCTGGTCTGGCAGCCTCCAAAACCCCTGTGCTAGCCCACCTGCTATTCTGCCTCCCCCTAGGTGCCAGCAGGAACAGATGGTATCTCTGGAGCCAATAAGGCAAAGAGAAGGACAGATTTCTCAACAGATTAGGACTTCCCACACAGTAACCCACAGAACTCACATCACTGAAGACCGTGAGCCAGTCTGAGAATGTGCACGCAGCCCCTAGGAGGGGTCCAGGCACACAGCCCGGCAGCAGGACTCAGCAACTGCTGCCTGTCAGCCCCAGGACCGTAAGCTAGTATTTCCATATCAGTTCAAATAGTCAGTATCAACTTCAAATACCTATTCAGCCTGTGACATGGAGCTTGCTGGAAAAGCAGATCTCTATATTACACAAGCGCCCATGTCAGCAAGTGACCCCTCCACAGTGTAAACGTGCTGAGTTATGATGTGGGGTGCTCCATGGAAGCCACTGGGAAAACGGCAAGCTTTAAAGGCTGGGTTGAAGGGGCTGTTGTGTTGAAGGGGCTGTTGTGTTGAAGGGGCTATGGCTGGCCATTGGTGGGGGTGGGTGACTTTTTTTTTTTTAAAGGGAAAGATTTGGGTGTGGTAGGAGGTCAAAGGGCAGAACTCCATAGAGAAGGGTGCCTGGCAGTGAGGCTACAAGAAGGTAGCAGACAGCAGGCGCGACGGCAGCTGTGGTGACTGGGTTACAGGGGTGGCCACACCTGCAGGGAGGGAAGGAAGGGGCACCTTCCGACTCTTTCCCTGAGGAGGCAGAGAGGAGGGCGGAGAGCAGAGAAGGCCTGGCACAGCCATGGCAGATGGAGGAGCGAGACTGACAGGCAGGCGGATGCCCAGAGCCATGATGGTGAGGGTGGCAATCAAAACACCCAGAAACAGGGAAACCAGAAGAACCAAAGGGTCCAAATGTTTAAATCTGCATTTCAGGATGAAGAACAAAATGTGTTTCTAAGTGTCATTAGAGCCAAATACTACAAGCAGAATTAGATTTTTAAGCTATAAGGGTCAAAAAAATATGATTCAATTCACTTCCATTTTCTTTTTTGGAGTAACAGTTTTTATAGTTACCTTAAAAATCATCCTTTTGATCCAGGGTCTCTCAGATAAGAAATCCAGCATGGAAAACCCAGGGTTAGGGCGGATGGTTGACATGCCGACCCAGTACCCCCCAAAGCTGCTGGGCCGGATGTTGTCTGGAAATCCAGGCATGTTCTCCACAAACAGATCAGCCCCGCCCTTCATCAGGCCAGAAACATAGACTCTGAAAAATTCACCCAAGCAGACAGTGAGCCATAGCCCCTCAATTTAAGATAAAAATTTCAGCCAAGCACCAAGTCTTGGTCCAAATATATATATGGAAAGTGCTCTAACTATGTCCATCATGAACAAAGGCACAGCTGCTGAGAAGAAACCTTTGTGCACAGGGCCCAGCATGAATAGAGGGGAAGCAAGTCGGGGGATGACCAAGGCCCTGCCAGCAGGGGAATGGGGCCCGGGCTGCACCAGCTGGCCTTAAGACACTCCCAGACTACGACTCGCAATGGGAGAAAGAAAAGTGCACCCTTGAATTTTCTTTAACATGCCATGCAGAAGGTGCACTGCTGCCTCTGATTTCTGTCGATCCCACTTCCATGCCCACTCTACCCCGCCATGATGTGCTCTGGCCAGCAACTGACGGCTCAGCTAATCCCACACACACCTTCGTATCCTGGCCATGGTCGTTTCTGCCACCAGGACAAAGTCTTCTGCAGGAGACAGCTGGACTCCATTCGGGAACCGCAGCTGGTCCAATAAAACTTTTACTTCCCTGGTCACAGTATCGTACTCCAGCAGGCTGTGGAACACCAAAAGCAGAGGGTTATGCGGGAGAATCCCTGGCTCCCACTCTGGGCCTTCAGGGCATGGGCCTGCAGAAGGTGACTCCACCTCAACCTGGAACAACAGGCCCTGGGTCCCCTGCTCAAACCTGATTCAAGGCTGGCCCCTGGGGACCCTTCCCCATCCAGAGCAGATCCAGTGTCCCCTCCAGAGAATCCCAAGTTCTCTTGCTGACCTGGGAGCCGGACAGGAGTCCCCCCCAGAGAGGCAACTCAAAGCCCCAGCCTGCCTCCAGGGTTTCTCCTGACTGCCTGGACTTGCACCCTCAGACGGACTGGCCTGTTTTATTTCCTCAGAGAAAACGAAAGCACCTTGTTCCATTCTGTGACATCCATCACCTGCCTCCAGAAGCCACTAAGGTCCTGTACTAGAAGCTGAAATATGATGCTGAAAATACTCCCTTGGTCCCTAGAAGTAACAGGCTCTGCTGAAGCGGCTGGCCTGGCTGGTGAACTCAACAAATGGGAGACCTGGAGCAAGGCCTCACCGCCCGTCATCTGTGCCCTCCATCACCAGAAGCAGGTAGTCTCGTCTTTGCCATTTGCTGCTAGAATCAGTGAAATAAATCTTCCTCCCATCCTGAGTGACCGTAAGATCATTCACAAAGGACATTTTCTTCCCCTCAATGGGTGTCTCGGAGGACAGCAGCAGTTTCACTTCACCTGAAGTTTAAAAAGAAAGAAAAAGATTGACTTGAACTAGGAACTTTCTTTTCAATAATTTCAAAATATTAACCAGCCTGATTTAAAAAGAAAAACTGAAACTTCTCCATGTCATATGTCAGAAGATTCATTCCTTCTTATAGTAAAAACAGTATTAGGTGTTAAATGATTTTTTTTTAGACTAACTTCATTAAAGGCAGAATCTTTTCTATAAAGATGAGGAATTCTTTCTTCTAGGTCAACTGACCTAGAAGGTCAACTGACTTGATAACATATATTGCAAGTGTTAGGCAGGCTGTAGTTCTATTTGAGAAAAATATGACATAGTCTACTCATCTGCTTTTAGAAAAAAAAAGCAGTCGTATAAGTTCTGAAAAATAATAGAAAGAACACGGACTGAGTGCTAAGCACTCTTGAGGTGTGACCACCTTTAAACCTTCACAACAATCCCACGGGCAGGGTTACTATGACCCCAATTTGATGAGGAAGCTGCGCACAGAGCAGTCAAGGGACCTGCAGTCACAGCTGGTGGCCAGCAGAGTGGAATGGCCCCAAGCAGCTGGGCTGCAGGGCCTACATTTGGGCCCCCATGCACTGCACGAGACAATGGACTCCTCCCCAGCAGGAACCTCCACTGAGACACACAGCACATACTACAGTCTGGTCAAGGGGACTCATGAGCAGTCAGGGGAAAGAAGAGGAGGAACTACAGGAGAAAACAGAAACGCAGAGACAAAGGGGAGGGCCACAGAGAAGAAAAAGAGAGAAAACAAATAGACAAGATGCAGAGAGACACACAGAAAAATAAAGACAGAAAGAGGTCTAACTTCCTCAAAATAAGTCCTTTTGAGACCCTGTGGCTAAAATATAAATGCTTGGAGGAAATTAGGGTATGGACCAAATGCAATCATGGGTAGGGAGTTTTCTGGTGTTTAAAACTAGCTGACTTTTGCAGGCAATGCTTTCAGTACTGTTCAGTGAATAAGAAATATCAGAGTCTTTAGCAGCCTGTTGTTAACAAATCCTATTAAGTCTATACATACATATACTGTTTAAAAGATCTAAAATCATCATAGAAGGAAACAATACATTATCACATACGTTTCCAGGGATTTACTTCAAATAGTCCCTTGTATGCATCAGCCACAAAGAGAGTCCCATTGGGCCCTGCACGGATACCCAGGGGTCTCCCACACACAGGCTCATCATCTCGGGTTTCTAGAAAAACAAACAGACGGGGATTGGTAGCTGGTCCCAGATTCTACCTGTGCTGTCCTCAGTATCCAAGTATCTCATCCATCCTTTCCCATACAACATGCTGTACAAGACTATGGCATTAGAGCTAGAACTGCCCTGCAGGTGCTCACTGCACTGCAAGTGCTTACTGTAAGGTGTTCATTGTGGGGTGCTCACTGAGATGCTTATTGCAGGGTGCTTACTGCAGGTGCTTATTGCAGGGTGTTCACTGTGGGGTGTTCAGTGCAAGTGCTTATTGCAGGGTGCTTACTGCAGGTGCTTAGTGCAAGATGTTCATGTGGAGTGCTCACTGAAGGTGCTTATTGCAGGGTACTTACTGCAGGTGCTTATTGCAGGGTGTTCATGTGGAGTACTCACTGCAGGTGCTTAGTGCAGGGTGTTCACTGTGAGGTGCTCACTGCAGGTGCCTATTGCAGGGTGTTCACTGTGGGGTCCTTACTGCAGGTGCTTATCGCAAAATGTTCACTGTGGGGTGCTCACTGAAGGTGGTTGTGCAGGTGTTCACTGTGGGGGTGCTCTCAAGGTGGCATATAGGTGTTCGCATGGGGTGCTCCCTGACGGTGCTTACTGCAGGGTATTCATGTGGGATGCTCACTGCAGGTACTTATTGCAGGGTGTTACTGTGGGGTGTTCAGTGCAAGTGCTTATTGCAGGGTGCTTACTGCAGGTGCTTATTGCAAGATGTTCATGTGGAGTGCTCACTGAAGGTGCTTATTGCAGGGTACTTACTGCAGGTGCTTATTGCAGGGTGTTCACTGCAGGGTGCTCACTACAGGTGCTTACTGCAGGGTATTCACTGTGAGGTGCTCTGCAGCAGGTGCCCTGTGCAGGAGGTGTTGCTGTGGGGTCCTTACTGCAGGTGGCAGGTGTTCACTGGCCGGTGCTCACTGCAGGTGAATTGCTGCAAGGGGTGTTCACTGTGGGGTCCTTACTGCAGGTGCTTATCGCAAGATGTTCACTGTGGGGTGCTCACTGAAGGTGGTTAGTGCAGGGTGTTCACTGTGGGGTGCTCTCTGCAGGTGCTTGTGCAAGTGTTCACTGTGAGGTGCTCCCTGACAGTGCTTACTGCAAGGAGCCATTCATGTGGGGTGCTCACTGCAGAGTACTTATTGCAGTGTTCCTGTAGGGTGCTCTACTGCAGATTATGCAGAGGGTATTCACTGGGGTGCTCACTGTAGGTGGTTATTGCAGGGTGTTCACTGTGGGGTGCTCCCTGCAGGTGCTTATTGCAAGGTGTTCACTGTGGGGTGCTCCCTGAAGGTGCTTACTGCAGGGTATTCATGTGGGGTGCTCACTGCAGGTGCTTATTGCAGGGTGTTCACTGTGAAGTGCTCATTACAGGTGCTTACTGCAGGGTGCTCAATACAGGTGCTTTTGCAGGGCATTAACTGTGGGGTGCTCACTGCAAGTACCACTGCAGGTGTTCACCATAGGTGTTCACTGTAGGTGCTTACTGCAGGGTGTTCACTGTGGGCTGCTCACTGCAGGTGCTTATTGTAGGGTGCTCACCATGGGTGCTCACTCCAGCTGCTACAGTAGGTGCTCACCATGGATGCTCACTGCAAATGCTTATTGCAGGGTGTTCACTGGGGGATGCTCACTGCAGGGTGCTTACTGCCAAAATGGCATGGAAAAAGGTAGGTTAAAGAACTGATGTAGAGTATAATTCCATCATATGTGTGGGTGTGGATGTCTATGAACAAAAAGATGTCTGAAAAGTAAACCACTAAAATGTTCATAATAATTACATCTGAAAAGACTAAGGTGATTTTTATTTTCTCCTTTGTACCTTTGTGTTGTTTGTGTTTATTAAAATGCATCATTTTAATAAAAACATTCCAGCTATTAAAAAATGGTAACCATTAGGTCTATAGACTATCAGTTTTAAACAGTGAGTCTACTACTCTAGTTTTCCAAAATTTGAATGACTTAAGGGTATTCTCACTTACAGGGCTGAAATTCCTGAGACCAAGGCAGAATAACACTTACACATCCGAGTAATGACAAGGCCACCTGCTTTTCCACAGCAGCACTGTGATAACACCTATTAGCCTCTGAAGTACTGCAAAGGTAAACAGGGACCCCAGTAAAACAGTGAGGGGCGAGGCCCACGCAGTTACAAGCAAGGGCCACGGCCACTGCCCAGCTGCAAAATGGGGACTGCAGGTGACTATCAGGCACCATGAGGCCCAAGGACCACTAGGGAAATGAAGAGCTCATGGTGATGTCATGTTCCATCTACTAGATGGTCAGAGGTTCTTTTTCTCCTACAGGTATTCTAGGGAAAAGCAGTTCCACACAGTGATCCGACATCTTTCTGAAAGACTGGAAGAGACACGTCAGGGGATTATCACCAACTTACTGCACGGACCCGAACCAAACCGGGCAATGGTCTCTATTTCACCATTTTCAAGTTTTACAACCCGGCCATCTGCTGTCCCAGTAAACATCACATCTGTTTAAACACACAAAAAGGAGGAAGAGCAATGTTAGCCTAAGAACTGTGACTAACCCACCTTCTCCTATAAGAGGGCTTGTTTATGTGTTCCCCCTGCCCCTCTAGAGGAAATGCCAATTCTGAAGACGAAAGAGAAGCAATTTCTGGGAATACAAAAAATCCTTAAAACTTACAGCGATAAAACTGCGGGGGCCTAGGGAAGCAGCCTGTGGGTGTGAACTGGACTCGAGAGCAAGGGTGCAGCAGACACTCGTCAGTGATGAGAACTGTGAGGATTTTCTCCAGTCCTGAAGCACTCAAGCTGACACTCAGTACTTAGGGGCATGAGTTTATATTCACCTCACATCAGTGTCTGCTACTGATATTGATTATATCCAACTAAAGGGGAAGAACTGCCAGAAATCCTTTAGGAGAAAATTACAGCACATGAAGCACTTACTTCAGCAGCACATATACTAAAATTAGAATGATACAGAAAAGATCAGCATGCCCCTTGAGCAATGATGATACACAAATTCATAAAACATTCCATAGTTTTCAAATGTATATAGTAAACTCAAGGGTAACCACTATAAAAAGTAAAAAAAAAAGAAGTATAACTGATACGCTAACAAAGGAGAGAAAATGGAATCATATAAAACACTCAGTTTAAAACTACAAAAGACAAAAAGAGGGTAGAATGCAAAAACAGAAACACGAATAAGGGCAAAGAATAGAAAACAGTAACAAATATGGTAGATATTAATCCAATATATCAATAATCACCTTAAACATAAACGGTCTAAATATACCAAATGAAAGAGAGACATTGCCAGAATTATTCAAAAAACAAGATCCAACTCTATGTTGTATACAAGAAACCCACTTTAAATATAAAGACATATATAGATTAAAAGTGAAGGGATAAAGAAAGTACATCATGTTAACACTAACCAAAAGCAAGCCAGAGTAGCTGTATTAAATTCAGACAGAGAAGACTTCACACCAAGGAAAGTTATCAGGGATAAAGAGGAGCATCACACAATGACAAAGGGGTCAATTCCTCAGAAAGACATAAGAACCTTTAATGTGTATATGCTTCACAACAGAGCACCAATATGTGAGACAAAAACTAATGAAACTGCAAGGAGAAACAGAATCCACTATCACAGAGATTTCAACAATCTAAACAAGAATAATCACATGATCATATCAACAGATACAGAAAAAAGCATCTAGTAACATCCAACACCCATTCACGATTAAAAGCTCTCAGCAAGCTGGGAGTAGAGGAAAACTGTCTTAACTTGATCAAGAACATCTATTAAAAAATCTACATAAAACATTATACTTATGGATGACAAACTAGAAGCTTTCCTGCTAAGATGAAGAACAAGGCAAAGATGCCCCTGTCACTACCCCTCTTCACTATCACACTGGAAGACCTAGCTAATGCAACAAGACATGAAAAGGAAACAAAAGGTACACAGATTGAGAAGAAAGAAATAAAACTCTCTTTGTTTGCAAGTGACATAATTGTCTAGGTAGAAAATCTGAAAGAATCAACAACAACAAGAAACCCTCCTGGAACTAAGCAATTATAGCAAGGTTGCAGGATATTGCAAGATATTGACTCACCTTCCTTTATACTAACAATGAACAAATGAAATTTGGAATTGAAAACACAACACTATGTACATTAGCATCCAAAAGAATGGCATACTTAGGTATAAATATAACATAATATGCACAAGGTCTATATGAGGAAAACTACAAAATTCTGATGAAAGAAATCAAAGAACTAAATAAATGGAGAGATATTCCATGTTCATGGATAGGAAGACTTAATACTGTCAAGATGTCAGTTTTTTCCAACCTTAATCTATAGATTCAATGTAATCCCAATCAAAATCCCAGCAAGTTATTTTGCAGATACAGATGAATTAATCCTAAAGTTCATACGGAGAGGGCAGAGACCCAAAATATCCAACACAATATTGAAGGAAAAGAATAAAGTCAGAGGACTGAAACTACTCAACTTCAAGATTCACTATAAAGCTACAGTAATCAAGACAATGTGGTATTAGCAAAAGAATAGAAAAATAAATCAATGGAACAGATAAAACTTTTATCCCAGAGACAGACCCACATAAATATAATCAACTGATCTTTTGACAAAGGAGTAAACGCAATACATAATGGAGAAAAGACAGCGTTTTCCACAAATGGTGCTGGAACAAATTTGTTTGCATCTACAGGCAAACAAATCTAGACACAGACCTTATACCCTTCACAAAAATGGAATTCAAATTGGATCACAGACCTAAATGTAAAATACAAAACAAATTCTTAGAAGATAACATAGGAGAAAATCTAGGTCACCTGGGGTATGATGATGAATTTTTAGATATAACACCAAGGTGAGATACATGAAGAAATAAAAAGCGAAACTTCATTAAAATTAAAAATTCTTGCTCTGCAGAAGATACTGTCAAAAGAATGAGAAGCCACAGACTGGGAGAAAATATTTGCAAATGACATGTCTGATAAAGAACTATTATCCAAAATACACAAACAACTCTTAAAACTCAACAATAAGAAAATGAACAACCCAATTACAAAAACGGGCAAAAGGCCTGAACAGGCACATCACCAAATAAGATATACAGATGGCAGTTAAGCATATGAAGATATTCCACATCAAATGTCATCAGAGAAATGCAAACTAAAACAATGAGACACCACCACACACCTATTAAAAGGGCCACAATCCAAAACACTGACACCACCAAATGCTGGCAAGGACATAGAGCATCAGGAACTCTAATTGTTAATGAGAAGGCAAATGGTACAGCCACTTTGGAAACGCTTGGTGGTTTCTTACAAAACTTAACTCTTACCACACAATCCAGCAATTATGCTTTTCAGTATTTACCCAAATGAGCTGAAAACTGAGGTCCGCACAAAAACCTGCACACAGATGTCTGTTCCAGCCTTATTCATAACTGGCAAAACTTAGCAGCAACCAAGATGTATTTCAGTAGGTAACTAAACTGTGGCACATTCATACAATGGAATATTATTCAGTGCTAAAAAGAAATGAGCTATCAAGCCATGGAAAGACATGGAGGAACTTTAAATAAATGCATACTACTAAGTGAAAGATGCCAATCTGGAAAGACTACATACTGTATGAGTCCAATTACATAACATTCTGGAAAAGGCAAAACTATGGAGATGGCAAAAAGATCAGTGGTTGTCATGGGTTAAAATTAGAGGATGGGATGAACAGGCAGAGCAGAGAGGATTTTCAGGGCAGTGAAAACACCCTGTATGATACCATAATGGTGGATACATGGCATTTGTCCAAACCCATAAAATGTATAAAACCAAGAGTGAACCCTACTGTAAACTACAGACTCTGAGTAATAATGACGTATTGATGTGGGTACATCAGTTGTAACAAACGTGCCACTGTGGTGGGGGATGTTGATCATGTGGGAGGCTGTGCATGGTGTGTGTGCAGAAAAAGCATTTGATGAAATGCAACACCCAATCATAATAAAAACTCTTTTTCAGAAAATCTCTGTACCTTCTGCTCAATTTTGCTGTGAACCTAAAACTGCTCTTAAAAATAAAGCCTGCTATAACTGGTGATTGCTCTCTCCCAGCACTCCCCAGAGTTGGTACCTCCCTCCACTGTCAGCAACCTGCCAGCCAGCCCCCAGGGCAGCTTCCAAATGAGGTGGCAGAGACAGCAGTGGCAGGTCCCTGGGCGCCTCCCAGGGGCTCACACCCACCAGAAAGGACCCCACTATGCCTGGCCAAGAAATGTCACCAGCTCACCAAAGAAAGAGAAAAGGCTGGGATCTGGTGACAAAGTACAAAGAGAACTAATCCCAGTGAAAAGGAAAAAGGCAGGAAAGTGCTCTCTTTGGGAGGTAAGATCATTGGTTTGCACTTCAACTGCTGTTAAGTTTCAGTTTTAAATAGCAATATTTGATTTTTCACCAAAAAAAGCTAAAGCTTATAAAATTTACACAAATAAATGCCAATGTCTTTTTAAGAGAAATGCAAAGTTCTATCATGATATTTACTCTTCTTGAAACAATTATGACTTTGACAGCCAAGAAAACAAACCAACTGCAGAAATGGACCAGTCCTTGGGGCCTGTGTCAAATAGCAGGGCCTGGGCAAAAGAAGCTGGTCAAACGTCACTGGAAGAGAGGCCACTGACCGGCCTTGAGAGCACAACAGAAGCACCCTGTGTGCACATCCACAGCCACCTACTGCCTGGAGAACAGAGTGTGTTTTGGAATAACAAGCGGCACTTCCAAAGAAGCTGCTCAGCAAGCCCATACCAGATTAAGTTTTAAATTATCTGTGACTATCTGTGCCTTTCCAATACGAAACTTAATTCTCATTTTCACAAACAGAAAATGCCTTGCTCAAGGTTGCTAGAGATGCAAGTATTCGAACCAGACCCAATTCTAGCTCTGAGGTGTGGGCAAGTGTGATGCAGATGGTTATCCTTAAATGTACCCATCAAAGTGAGCTTTCAGACAGACAAAAAAACAGTGGAAATATTGAGAACCATTTGTCTTCGCTTCACAGTGAAATCTATACAAAGCAAAGGGAACTAAAAAATGCTGTGCTGTCAAATACCTATTTAACTTTGATAAATAAACTAAACATCAGTATCTGTATTTGGCCTTTTTCCTTTCACAACACTCTGAGCACAACAAAGTGCTCCATAGAGATGAACTGAAAACCACCAAGTGCTAAAACGGCATGCAACGTGCGCAGATGAGACCAGCAGAAAGAGCCACTAGGTACTAGGGCCTCCCACGTGATGTCTGGGGTCCAAGCCCCATGTCCGCAGCTAAGAAGGATGTGCAGGGCCCCAGTCCAGGGGCAGTGTGCCACTGCAGCTGCTCCCACAGAAACCGCCCCCTCAGACAACAGACAGCCTGGAAGGGCCCCCAGCTCAGACTTACCCCCGATATGTGCTATGGACTCCGGTCCAATAAGCTGATTTTCAAACAGCCTTTCTGCCTGTCGCAACTTTGTATTTGGATGCAGAACGCCAAGCAAGAGCGGGGGTTCTTTGAAGCTGCAAAATAATGCAGTTCCAGAGATCTGTCCATAAATACACATGTGAAGAAAACCTGTACCAAGCACCTACTCTCGGTTCTTTGATAAAGATGGCACTTTCTAACAACATCCTCAGTTGCCAGAAATAGAAGGGTTAAGAAAAAACTGTTTTAGGATATCAGGAAATGTCACGGTCAAAAGAAATATAAAAATATAAATGTGCTAGTGCAAGGCCTTCAGCAGTCCTGTCACCTGAGAACATCCTGGGGCCTGTGCCCACCCACCCTCCAGCCTCCCCAGCTCCCCACCCCCATCCAACACCTCAGGGCAGCTGGACCTCCTCACCCCTGTGACTCACATAGCCCTACAGCCACCGCAGTCCACCTAGGGTGGTGGGGGGCAGTGCCCACGTTTCACACCTGATGGCCCGGCCTCATACTTCATAAAGACCAAATCCATTCTCCAAAATGCTGCTCTATTATTTTTTTTTTTTTACCATAAATTTGACTTTAACTGATATTTTTTCAGTGACTGGAAACATCCCTATCCTTCTATGAAAAATAAACTTTTTGTTCCCTTCTGGAGAGAAACCATGTCCTTCCACAGAGTGACTGTGGGCTGAGAGGGCTGCAGCTGAGTCGGCACCCGGTGGGATGGCATGCATGGGGCACAGCCTGTGTCACGGCCCGTGTACCTGTGTGAGACACACCAAGCTCTGTCACGTAACAGGCTTCTGCTTCTGCTCTGTATTTTGGGGCCTATCTTCCTGTTTTTGAGTGTGCCATTCTGAAAGCTGAGCCCAGGAGAGAGGTCTCTGTTGGCTGCGATGGTTCCACTGCCATAAACTGAACCCACGAGAGTTGTCCCTGTTGGCTGTGACAGTTCCACTGCCATTCCAAAAGCTGAGCCCAGGAGAGAGGTCTCTTGTTGTTGGCTGTGACAGTTCCACTGCCAAAAGCTGAGCCCAGGAGAGAGGTCCCTGTTAGCTGTGACAGTTCCACTGCCATTCCAAAAGCTGAGCCCAGGAGAGAGGTCCCTGTTGGCTGTGACAGTTCCACTGCCATTCTGAAAGCTGAGCCCAGGAGAGAGGTCCCTGTTGGCTGTGACAGTTCCACTGCCATTCCGAAAGCTGAGCCCAGGAGAGAGGTCTCTGTTGGCTGTAATGGTTCCACTGCCATTCCGAAAGCTGAGCCCAGGAGAGAGGTCCTTGTTGGCTGCGACGGTTCCACTGCCATAAGCTGAGCCCAGGAGAGAGGTCCCTGTTGGCTGCGATGGTTCCACTGCCATAAGCTGAGCCCAGGAGAGAGGTCCCTGTTGGCTGTGATGGTTCCACTGCCATAAGCTGAACCCAGGAGAGAGGCCCCTCTTGGCTACGATGGTTCCACTGCTTCTCTTCCTTTCCTTCCTCATCAGGCTCTTCTACTCAACAATCATAACTCACTTTGTACAAACAACTTGCAATCCCCAGTGGCCCCTGCTTCCTTTCAGTGTCTGGCCAGGGCTACATAACCCATTTCCCAGTGCATTTCTTCACCACTCTTTCCACATATACATTCATCTTTCCTGAGATCAAAGGTCTGCAATCACTGAGGCTCCAACCTCTCTCTCCAACTCAAAACTCAACCTCAGCCTCCTTTTCCAAGGCCAGCCCCCCAACCCAAGCTTCTAATCCCCAACTGCAGATACAGTTCACTCCCCCACCTTAGCCAACTGGACTATCTAAGAAGGCCCAGGTCAGTTTCTCTTTGGGTAGAATGAGCCATCCTGCTCTGTTGAGAAGGGTTAGGAAGAGAGAAGCCCCTCCCTCAACACATCAGGGGACCACCCCCCCATCCGCCCGACGCCCCTCCTTTGGAGACAGGATGTCCTCAGGCCTGGCTCAGGCAGAAAAATGCATCTGAGGATCCACTAGCACACTAGTAATTACAGAGCTGACATTCCTGGGGCTGACTAGAGTCCCCAGTCCTTCACCCATTCTCAATCCTAATAAGCAAATTGTGTGTTTACAGCACCTTGTGCCTTCACTATTCTAAATCCAACAACAAAAAGTTCACTCAGCTACACACGTCAATCTAAGGTCAGAACCGTGTCCTCTACATTCTTAGTGAATTGGATCCAATATAAAGCCTTAATTTTTATGGATAAGACACTATTCAGTTAGTATGTTATATTCACTCTTTAACTAGATATGATTCTTATTTGAAGTTTTTCAAGCCTTACATGGACTAACTCATTTACAATAAGCTTCAGATGGCTTCACCCCATCAGCAGTTGCAAGGGGAACCAGGAAATTACTGAATCAGACAGTACAACCCTCCTGCAACTAGGTCAACATGGAAGTCACAGATCGTCACATTGATGAGAGCCTGGCTCTGTACACTATAGTTATAAACACGAATCTATTTCAGGGGGCCCTACATATACAATACTTTTTTCAAATTATAATGGACTGCATTACTCATAGGTCTCTATTGGTGAAAGGTAACTCAGGAAAAAATGAACACTAATTATAGGTTTTGTAGAAAATAAGTTACTTATAAAATTTAAATGAGGTAACTGAAGCTCCATTCATGTGTATTTTTGCTACTTGAAATGAATTATGGTTGACTGTCTCTAATGATTATTCAGCTTCTCTAATTTTGAATTTTTGTTTTTGGTTTATGCAGTTTTTTTAAAACAATGACAGGGAAAATACCATGCATATTTCCTGAGTAACATCTAATTCAGCATAAAAACCCAAGTACTAAAGAAATCACAAAACTGCATTTCTCCTAACTTACCTTTCAGATCAGACTGATTTAATCACCCTCCTTTCCTTGGGAATTATTTCAGCCTATTACGTTTTGTCAAGCAACCCCTCCTGAGGACTGCGGGGCAGCCTACCTGAGAGGCTGTGGATCTATAGGAGATTCCAGCAGCATCATGGCTCCAAGCAGGGGAACAGTGAGAGAAACAGCCAGCATCAAGAAGGTCACTCGGAAAACTCTGCCGCTAAAGGAGCTGCCAGAAATAAAAGATACAAAAGCAATCAGCTGAGTCTCAGACAGTGACAAGGTTGGCCGGTCCGAAAGCCCTCCCAGCAGGAGCAGGGACACTCATCCAGTTTCTCCACTGCAAGGTGGCCGACCTCTGGCCTGTGAGTAAACTTCAGCACTGTTTGCTAGGATTGGCAAACACACTTTTGTTGTTGTTCTTCTTTTTAATCTTCCAGCTTCCCCTGTGTGGGATACGTTGGATCAGTTACTTTCCAGATCTTGAATCCTCTAGCAGGGTTTTAAAGAAGGCAAACTCAAAGAACTGATGAACACAAAATGTCATGGGGAAAAAGAGTTCTAATGATGTAAATGATACACACGGTAATTCTCAAAATCTACGATTTCCCGTGCATGGATTCAAAGCAGCAACACTCAGTACTGTGCAGCCCTAAGATTCTCACAGATAAAAGAGACAACTAAATTCTTGAAAGAAATGGAAACAGAACAACTTCCTGAGGATCCAATTCCCCAATCACTTTTCCCAACCTACTTTTAAGAAATCAAAAGGAAATCCCAGCTCTTCAACCTAATAGAAGTCTGACAGATACTGACAGTTATCTACACAGGATCTATTAAATTATAATTCAAAGTCACCACTCCTAAACCCTTGGGAAGCTGTGAAAGCTTCCCTGGGAATCCTGGGTGAAGTTTTTGGACAAATGACCAGTAGTGCCTTAAATATCTCTGAACCAATCTTCAAATACAGTATTTCTCACCTGGCAAACAAGTGAAAACATTTAGCCTCTTCCTACTAATAAACCTCATAGGATCATTACTAGCTTACATGAATTGAACTCAAATATACTAAATGCTTGACATTAATATTAACTTAAAACAAATAAAATCATGAGTTCCTAAGGTAGAATTTTTTTCTTCCATCAAAAAAATTAAAGTGTTGACAAAGGAAAAAGACTCACACTTAACAAAACAGACTTGATTTAAGGGGGCAGGGTTTGATTTTTGACAGAAGTGTAGTCTTCTGCCACTTAGACGTGTTAAACTCTGTTCCGGATATGGTGTAGAAACATATAGGCCAAGTCCTCTTTCCCAACAACCAGCCAGGGAACTAACTGCAGGCCAGTTTCTCCACTCCAAAACCCACAGTTTCCCCCAGTGTGAAACGGGGTGTTCGGCAGGGTAACTTCCTGAACATGCATGATTTTAACAAACGAATAAAGCAGAAAAGAAAATAAATCCCTCTATTTCTACTGGGGTAGGTGGAAATAAGACAAACGAAAGACCAAGGGGAAGAAGAGGGAGCAGCTTTCACAAAGTGTCCCTCGCGTGGACAGCACCTCTGCAGAGCACTGGGTTCTGCCACCAACCTGAGTGGGCAGGAAACAGAGTCTCCCCAGAGCCTCCAGAAACAAAGCCCTACTGACACCCTGATCTTAACACAGCGAGACCTGCCCAGGACTTCTGACCTACGGAACTATTATATAATAAATTTGTGTTGTTCAGGACACTCATTGTGTAAATTCTTAATGGCAGCCATAAAAATTAACAGTTTTCTAATAAACTAGTTTCCAGCACCCTAGAAGTGGGGTGTTGCTGTAACAAATATCTAAAAAAATGTGGAAGTAGCTTTGGAATAGAGTTGTGGGTGAAGGAAGGAAGAATTTTGAGGAGCAGCACAGAAAAAGCCTAGACTTCCTTGAACACAGTAGTAAAACTATGGATGTTAAAAGACTCGGCTCATGAGGTCTCAGAAGGAAGAGAGGAGCATAGCAGGAAAAAACCATCGCCTTGGAGAACACCTAACTGGGCACAAAGACTGTTGGCACTGCTGGGGAGGGTGCGGAAGGAGGTCAGGAGCATGGGATTGGAAACTGGAGCAAAGTGGATCCTGTAACACAGTCGTAGAAAGCTTGGTTGAATCATATCCTGCAGTTACATGGAAAGCAGAGCTTCTACACACTGAAACTGGACCCAGGTGAGGACATTTCCAAGCACAGTGATCAAGGCAAGGCCCGGTTTCTCCTGCGGTTTCCTCCTCCAGAGCAGAACAGGCCCGAGGGCAGTGTTAACCACTGCCTTCTTCCTTTGGCATTTCCCTTTGCTGATGAGAATTGTGTGTCTATTTTTCTTCTAATAATCTTCCAAAAATGAATTTTGTCCCTAACTTCCTCCTCTTCACTCGTAAGGGGTTCAGAGCTCACCCCGTACACTTGAGGCCAGGTAAAAATGCCACATAGACAGTCCTTACCCCTTTTATTGGGAAAGGAGGTGGTCCAGGCCGTACAAACCCAAACAAAATGCCACAGACCCAAGCAGGGAGAGGCCAAGAGAGCCCAAGTTCCTAGAAGAGGGCAGGTGAGAATGAAGGGAAAAGTCAGGTCAAACTCTCCCTCCCAGTCCTGTCTCCAAACCCCAGGACCAAATAATCTTCTTCTAATGTGACTGACTTACATCAGTCAAGGGTATAAGCACCACAGGCATAAAAATGTCTACAAAGCACAGAACTATGACTTGACACAATGGCAGGCTCAGGCAACCTGAGAGGTCTGCAGCAGGGAAAGGAGTAAGGGCCAGGAAAAGAGGAATGGCAAACAGTCAAAATGAGAGTGTGCCAAGAAATGCGCTTTACGTGGGCAACCAGATGGAACCAGGTCTCTCTCTCTTTCACAAATGAGGGAAGTGGGCAGGGAAAGGCTCAAGCGGCTTTCCCACAGACAACGCAAGAGCTGAAAAAGCGCGACTGAGAGCCAGATGTGACTCTATGGCTGCAGTCACCATTAGAAGCGCTGCCTGCCAAGAGCAAGAGGAGGGAGGGGAGGATGCCCAGACCTAGAGCCCTCAGAGCTGGAGTTCGAAAGCTCTGTGAAAATTCATGGTGATTTGCCTATTCTAAGCATTTCACATAAGCAGAATCATACAATACGTGTCCTTTCATGACTAGCTTCTTTCATTCCGTGTGGTTTTCTAGGCCCATCTAAGTTGCAGTATGTATATGTACATGGTTCCTTTTACCAGTTGATTACATATGTATATACCACAACTTGCTGCCCACTCATCTGATTTTTTGTTTTTTAAATATAAAGACACGGTCTCAGTATGTCGACCAGGCTGGAGACTCCTGGGCTCAAGTGATCCCCCGTCTCAGCCTCCCAAAGTAGCTAGGACTACAGGTGTGCATCACACCTGGCTAATTATTTTACTTTTTGTGGAAAAAACATCTTGCTACATTCTCCAGGCTGGTCTTGAACTCCTGGCCTCAGTCTTCGCACCTTAGCCTCCCAAAGTGCACGCTGAAATGAGTAGGCATGAGCAACCACGTCCAGCCCCACTCATCTGTTGAACATTTGTGTGAGAGGGGAAAATGAGAGTGATTACTTAATCGGTACAAGGCAAACACCTTGCTTTTACGGGGTGATGAAGTAGTTTTGAAAGCAGAGAGACCTGGTGGTTGCCCAACATTGTGAATACACTAAATATCACTGAACTGTGCACTTTAAAATGGTTAATTGTATGTTATGCGAATTTCACTTCAACTAAAAAGAAAGGTGACAGTGACAAGAATGTTCTAAACTTAGATTGTGGTAATTACTGCAAAACTGGCCATTATACTAAAAATCACTGATTTGAACATTTTAAGTAGGTTAATTTTATGGTATGTGAATTACATCTCAATAAAGATGTTAAAAAAAAAAAAAAAGTCAGTGACTCCACTATGCAAACTGCCACACCAGTGGCTAGGACACTCTTCAACCCAAGTGATTTTCTTGAAGTGACCTAAAGTCTTCCAACACAACAGAAATGAAGTACTTGTACAATAAAGCAGGGCTGGTTACAAGTAAATGACAGAAACGCTTCTGACAGTGTGAATCCCAAAGAGAGACAAGCACACGGAAAGGTGGATGGTGAATATGTGTGGCTGCCAGCCCTGAGAGCTGCCCTCACTGCAGTCTGGTACTGAGTCCAACAGGGATGTTCCTGTCCTTAAAGGAAGCTGATGCCCTCACCCACCCCACTCCCAGTAGAGGAGAGTACCTCTAGGGAAGGTGCATTGTATTTTCACCTTATGACCGTCACTACAAAAAGTAACAATCTGGCCAAAGCACTACTTTGTTTGTCCTTGCCTAACCTGATTCTACCTAAGGCAGATCTTCCTCATCTGTCTTGACTCCAACATTGTGACCTCTACTTTACGACACTGCAGCTTACATTTTTAAAATCTTGATGTGGTAATCTGATTCAGAGCTGGTGGCACCCCATTTAAATATCTGGTTGCCCCTTCACACAATGAAGTCTCAATTATGTCCTGAACAAAAAGTCCAGCCAGGACTGAAAGCCACGGGGCTTACAGCCAGAAAGGAGGCCAAAAGTCCAGAGACAAAGATTTGTGTCCCAGTGCTGGGGGATCTAGCAGTAACACTCTCTTAAAGCTGGAGAAGTATTTCAGGCAACTGTTCCCAAAGGCAGCCAACTTCTGGATGGGTTCCATCAAGATGACCTGGGCCAGAGATTCTGGTTTGGTAGGTGCAGGGCGGGCCTGCGAACTCTTTCATCCGTTGTTCCTCATGTGCAGCTGGACACCACTCACTCTATCCAGCTCCCTTCCCAGTCAAAACTTCACCAACATCTCCCCAACCTCACCCGATCAGCATCCAGCCTCCACTGGAACGTTCTGTGCTCACATAGTAGAAATACTAGCTTAAATTTAAACAAAACTCCTTGAGCAGCACTGTCCAATAGAACTTTCTGCAATGATGGAAATACAATAGCTACTAGCCATGTGTGCTTCCTGAGCACTTGAAATGGAGTTAGCTTGTTATATAAACGAGGTAAGCCCAGCTCCTGGACCCCTGCTCTGGGTGCCACACTTATTTTAGCCCAAGGTTCGTTAACTTTTTGGCAGGCCCTCGTCAGTGTTGCTTCCTGTAAACTCACAGTTAACTACAATTATTCTGTCTTTTCTTGGTGTCTGCCTCCCTCTTACTCTTTTTTTAACTAAAATAAAGGACACTGTATCGATCCCTATCCATTTTCACTGACAAAGCACTGCAGGTTCCCAACCTGTGCTGACACATCCAGGAACGCTGGCAACTTATTTCCCAGGTGCAGTCTGAGAAATCAGTTTGTTTGCCCCAATCTCTCGGAAGAGCCTGGAGGGATGCCCATCTCCATGAGGACATCTGCACCCTGAAATTGCCTACACTCTCTAAAGGCAAGAGCACAACCACAGTGATGCAACAGGATTTGACAACTGCTGTTGGCTGGGCTGCGATTTACACAATCTTCCGTAGATTCACCAGCCACTTTGGCAGATTTTGAAGGGTATGCTCTAACTCTGCACACAGGACATCAGGGCCTTGGGTCCTGAACTGAAGTCCAACAAGCAGACTCCAAGAGATCAAAATTTACCTGTGATTGTTGTGGAAAACCTGATAGCCCCAAATCCATGAGATACCAGCAATCTCAAGTGTCAAGGTGATCCCTGAAGCCTGAGAAAGCCAAACAGCATCAACTCATCTTTTTTAGTGACAGCATCTTGAATTTGTTCATTTTTCACAATCCTTTAAACTGGGGCTCCTAGATTCATCACTTTATCCTTGAAAAAAAAATAAGAAATCAAGAAACAAGTTTAAAAAGCTATCTGAAAATACACACCTGGGACAAAGCTGAGACAAACACTCCAGCTGCCTGACTCCTCATGAACTCCTGAATGCCCCATCTGTTTCTCCATACTTCCTCCCTTACTCTTCAGTCTTCAAGAGGAAAAAGGAAAATGGACCTAGCAGAGACTTTTAATTAGACTAAAATCCTTCAGTTTATTGTAAAAGCAGAATTATATGGAATTTAATGTACTGAAATATATTAAATCCTCAATGTATTTATTCTGCATCCCTAAAGAGTCATATACGGACATTAAATAGTTCTCTTCCTAGATAGAACTGTGTTCCAAAGAGAAAGGAACAGTTCCACAGAATACAATTAAGTTTCTAAAGCATTTCGGGAAATCAATGTCAAATAATAATTATAAGCTTGCACTGGTATGTTAAAGTGCTTAGCTCATCTATGTTCCACACTAAATAAAAGAATTTACCAATCAAATTCTCCATTATATCTTAAATACAGTAATTCAAGAGCTTTGGCATAAAATCTTATTTCCAAAGCATAATTTAAAAAATATACTTCTCAATCATTGTCCAGCTGCCGGTTCTATCCTTCTTCATTCATTTCTCTTTTGACTCTATTCTCTGTAACTTCATATAAATTAACTCGCACACACAGACCTCAATGATCTCATCGGCAAAACAAAGCAAACACCCACTTTTCACGCCAAGAGTTGGGAGACCAGCCAACGTATTGCTAGGGGTCCCTACCACTGCTAAAATCTATGTCTTAGTTCTGTCAGTTTAGTAACATGTCTTTCAAGGCTTCCTTTATTCTATTTAGCACATCTAAAGTGCTAAAGTTTATTCTAACAGTTTCGTATTTTTACTTCTGAATTTAGATTCCTTTACTTCACCCACTATACACAGGCTTCCCTGGCTTATGTTGAACCCTTGAGTTTTAAGGTAATCAAGAATACTATTACATGAACTACTAGAAATGACCACAAAAGAAATGAAAAATATAGGAGAGCTGCAGAAGAAAAATAAGAAAAACAGCTACATATTACAATAATAACCGCAGAAAGGAAGGGTGGTGACAAGACCTCACTTTGAAAGAGATCATTACAAATATACAGAAAAGGGATAAACAAACAAGGACAAACACAGGGAAACAGGAACAATGTTCATGGACAGGGAAGTCAAGGAAATAACATAAATGTAAAAGGCACACTGGAAAAGATCAAGCAGTAAAAGATGACTTTAGAATCAGATTTACTTAGTCATTATGAAAGAAATCCCCACAGAGAACCTGAAAAAAACAATTAAGTCTACTGCTCTGCCCTGGGGCCAGAGGTGTGAGCCAGCAGACTTGAGAGTTGGGACCACCTAATCAGCGCTCTCAGGGGCTGTATGCCCTGGTTTTCAACGCACTGCACCTAATGACAAACTCAGGCCACTGCTCTTTCATTTCTCAGGTACAAATGGCTTGTCTTCAAGATTTCCGTAGGAAAGTGTTGCCAATTCTCGCATGTCCATTCTAAATGGCTCCTCAACCATCAACAGATGATTAATTCACAGTAAGTAGGGTGACCAAATTGTCCCAGTTTGCCCAGGTTTAGCACTTAAAGTTCTACATCCTTGGAAACCCCAGTACAGGGCAACCCAGGATGGTTGGTCAGGATATATGGGAGCATCTTCCCGATCTTTTCACTGGCCCAAGGTCAACTATCACCGCAAAGTCTTCTCTCTAAATTGCTTCTCTAGAGCCTAAATGCTCCTCCCTGCCATCATTCTCCTTTAAATGTGTTCCTCTCATCATCAGTCAATAAACTCAGTCTACAGGGGCAAAAACTGTCGCTCATTCATATGTACCCCACCACCTTCGGCACATTACTGAACAAATATTTCCAGTATTTCTATCAAATATAAGTCAATCTGTTCCACAGCTTCAAGCTCGGTCTATGGGGCCTCTTGATTCTCCCTGAAACTTAAAAGTTATGAAATTTAGCACACATAATTGAAAAGCGAATTTTAAGTATCTTACATTGAAATCTATATTTGCGGATCATGATTCAGTTTTTAGCTAACAAAACATAACATTCTTATATTCTAGAAGATGGTAGAGGAGGCTAAAGGACAAAACCTGGTATTTCTGAGGTGTCAACAACTACAGTTTCCTATGTTTCTCCATCCCTATCGGGAAAAACTGCAAGGCTGAATTCTCACAAAAATTGCCTACAATGTCACTTCTGTTCTCCACTCTTTCCAAGAACCGCGGTGAGGACTGGTCACGCAGCGTGAGGGGGGCAGGTGCAGAAGAGCAAGTGTAGAAGCCATCTCTTCGCCGGATAACGAGGCAGGACCCCAGCATCTCGTGGGACCTCCTCCCTTCGAGAAAGTGGGAGCGAGGGACCAGGAAGACGCAAGACACTGGCCAGGTAGCTGTGCCCAGGGGGATCAGATGAGCCAAAGGAATGACAGCGCGAGGGGAACGAGGGAAAGGCGAGGAAGCAACCGCGCTGCAGGGTGGGGCAGGAGTGAGGGGAGGGAAGGCGCAGGAGCGGCGCGAGACGGTCTAGGGTCCCGGAGAGCCGAGGATAACGCCGCGACTGGGCGCTGGGTGCACCCGAACCTCAAAGACCCGGCAGGTACATCCGCCTTGTCGGAGTCTGCTTCCTCCTCGGAAAAATGAGTTTTCTGGGGGGATGAAACGAGAGGGCTCGGACAAGGCGCTCTGCACCACATCCCCAGGTTACTGTTACTGCCGTCGCCGCTGTCCAGGAGGATCGCCCTCTACTCCTCGCGGCCCGGCTCCAGCGCCCGGTCTGGGAGTCCGGCCTACCTGCCGTCCTTAGCCTCCGGGGCCTGGCCATCATCGTCCGTGACGACCTGCGGCCGCAGAGGCCGGCGCTGTCGCAGCCCGTCCGCCTCGCTCATGGTATGAGCGCCAGCCTGCCCAGCAGCCACCACCCCGCAGTGAGCAGCAACGGCTCACGCTCCAGGCCCGCCCTCCCCGGCGCGCGGAAATGACGTTGAGCCCAGGGACCAATCCGCAGCGTTGTCCCGCCCCTTCCGGCCTCATGGGCGGGCGGTCTCCAGCGCGTCGCTCTTCGGCGCTCGGAGGCGAATTTTAAGCGCCCGGGAGCGGCGCTCGGAAACCGCTCAGAGCGAGCACCGGGAGCTGCTGAGGTCCCCGCCCGTCTCGGACTCCGGAGCTCAGAACACGAGTGGTTCCACCTCGGGCTCGCCTAGCTCAGTCCCTGCGCATGCCGCCTTCGTCTTACGTTTCTGAGGACGGGAATGCTCATGACGCACTTGGGAATTGCTGGCCCGAGATGTTGGCCACTTTTATCGTTAGAGAGGATGGCGCTGTTTATGAAATGTCAGCGACCCTGCTCTTACGGGCAGCGTCAAAAATAATGCATTCACACCCTTGGAACGAAGTCACCTCTGCCTGAAAATTACGTCCTTCCCCGACTCATCCGGTTAAGGGGAAAACGGGCTAGAAAATATTTCCCTCTGGTTAAGGCCAGATGTTGAGTATTAAATCTTTTTGTGACCATTACAACAGACATTTGATAAAGTTTATTAAGTTTTGATAAAGTGTATTAAGGGTTACCCTTAAGCAAAGGCCAGGTAGAAGTAGAAATTATCACTAACGAAGTTTAAGAAAGCATAGAGTGGGATCGTTCTTTCAACAGTATTGCAGTGAACCAGAAATGTTCCCAGGTGCTGGGAGATGATGGTGGGCAAATCACAGACAAGGCAATTAGGCTTATGGAAATTAAGCTAGTGGGAAAGATGACTTCAATCAGACCATCGTCATAAAATAGACATGTAAAATTATCAAACGTAATAATTGCTTGAAAGGGGAAGAATTGGATCTTGTGAGAGCATTTGACAGGCAAAGGGATTGAAAGAGAAATCGAATCTGGAGGAAGTGACAGGGAGGATTTCCAGGCAGAAGAAATCAAAGCCTGTTACCAGTGGCACGAGGAATCATGTCTGGAAAAGCCACGTTCAAAATGCAGTGTTACTAACAGAAATAATTTCCTCTTGGAGGCATTCCTGACAGAAACATGCCATTACCTTTTTAAGTGCTAGATGGCACTAGAATTCCATGTGAATGTTTTTTATTTATTAATTCAAAGAGCTGAAGAACCAGCTTGAGGGAAGTGGAGAGCTGTGCAAATCCAGTTCTCCAGAGATCCCAGGTAATAATTCAAGTCTCGGCAACATTTTACTTCATTCTGTGTCATTGAGAATAGCCAGTACAGCCATTAAATCAGGGATAGTGTTAACAAAGTGCTGTATGGTCTGACACCTTCTTGCCTGTCTGGACTGTCCCTCTTGCTCTGCAACCCCCATTTCAGACACTCAGGATGACTTACCATGTCTAATCTCATGCCTGGCTGTCTTTGTCCTTGAGGTTCCTTCTTGCTGTGATACACTCTTCTTCACTTCCACTTGGCCAATTATTTTTATCATTCAGGACCCACTTCAAGTATCCTTGCTGAAAATTCTTCTCCCGGTTTCCCAAGCAGAACGTCTTCCTCTTTGTCTTCAAGGCACTTTAAACACACCCCAGCCGTAACATTTGAACCCATTGCATTGGAGCTATTTGTGTTCCATGCCCAGTGTTAACGCCCATGCACTGCAAACACCCAGGGACACATTCATAAGAAAAATAATGGCAGTAGGTTGGGTTTACTGAACTTGCTGCAGCAAAGAAATACACCAGAGGACCTGTGAGGCTCCTCAAAATGGGGGAGTCATGGGAGAGTCCTTGTGGGGTTTGGGGGCTGGAGTTAGTCCATAGATAGTCTTGCTGGGGATTGGTCAGAATCTGTTAACAAGGGGAGTCACTGGAGGAACCAGCGACCTTATCTCTGGGATATGTAAGTCCATTCGGAGTTACCAGGAGGTCAGCTCATGGGCGTATCATGAAGCACGTAGGTAGTTGGTGTTAGAGTGGTCTGAGCTAGATCATTTGTGCTGCATAGCACAGGTTCAGTACAGTTTTTCTGTTTTCAAGTGATGGTGAAGCCTGCTTTGATTGTTGTATTTGTTTCAGTTCTCAGTTCTCCCACCCCACCTTCCAACCCAGCTGCCAACCAGACCAAGTTTCTCATCGTACTGAAGCCAATTATTGGAGTGGGACCACCATGATTAATTTAATTAGGTTTCTCAGCGCCACTGATATTTTGGGCTAGATAATTCTTTGTTAGGAGGTGGAGGGCGGCCTCTCCTGTGCGCTGGTGTTTCAGCAGCATCCCTGGGCTCCCCCCACTAGATGGCAGTAGTATCCCACCTAGTCGTGATGATAAAAGATGTTGCCAGACATTGACTGATAGCCCCTGGAGGACAAAACAGCCCTCGGTTGAGAAGCACTGGGTTAGACCAACCAGAACCCACACCGAACCCTGGCATTGGGGATGAGGCTCACTTCCATTGGAACACTGGCCCACGTGGAGGGCATTTATCTCAACAAAAGCAGGCTCTGCCAGCATGGAAGAAGAAGCGCATGATGCTGGCAGGGAGCCCACAGTGTGCCTGGCAGTTCAAACCAGAAGCAAATCCTACTTCTAGTCCAGTGCTTTTTCCCAGTCCCATACTGTTTCAACTCCTTCCACAGAGATCTCCTGAAAGGCTGCCAGGTGCCAAGTGCGGTGACAAAACAAGGGTGAAATACAGTGAGCCAGCCTGCACAGGCGTTATCATCTAGGAGGGGAGAGAGGAAGTGTAACGAATGACCACTATAAAGCACTGCTGCAGAAGAGCCACCGCATGCCTTGGGCTGCGAGGAGGAACAAGTGCCATTAGATGGGACTGACCAGAGATGGCTTCTTGGAGGAAGGGGATTTGCACCAGGATTTAGATTAATAAGATTATAATTGGGGGATTAGGGTGATAGAGAAGGACAAGAAACAGGCTAAGAGGGAAGAATGTGGTGCCCAGGGATTGTTAAACAAGGGGGCGATGATCCGGGATGGACATCAGGGTTACTGAGTGATCAAGAAAGAATAGCCACAAATATATACACCTGTTATGTACCCACGAAAACAGAAAATAAAAATAAATTTTTTAACAAAGAAAGAATAGTCTGAAAAGGGCAAAGCAGGGTGGGAAGTAGCTGATCCCCTTCTTGCCCATAAGTCCAGGAGAGCACAGAAGACACTGCCAACTCAGAAAAGGGTTGCAAGGGAAGTTGTTCTGTCGTGGTGGGAAGCTCTGGTTTTAATTCAGGTGGGACAGTGGAGACAGTAAAGTTAGGCAATGTGGACTAGTTTGTTCACCGCAGGAAAAGCACCTTAGAGATCGTGCAGCTACAGGAAACAGACATCCGCCAAAACTGGCAGAGGATAAGGGAGGGATACATTGGAAGGATTTGGGGATACCTTATGGAACTCAGACTCAGAAAGTACAGCCAGGCCTCACAGGGACTGGAACAAAGACCTGGCAACACAGGGGCAGAGTCACCCTCTGCCTCCTGGTGCCTCACACTGTCCTGTCTCTGCACCCCTCCGTGCTCACATGGCACACGCTGCTGGGCTGGCCCCTTCTTCTCTTTTGCTGCCCTCCCCTGGAGAGCTGGAAAAGATCAGTGTTACTCATCCAGCTGTCAAAGCTAACACAGCCATAAGCAGTATTTTGGCACAAGATAAAAACAGAAATATAGAGATTATTTTGACCTTTAGGAAAGTTTTTGCATTTCTGATAAAAGGGACAAATGGGACTAGCGCTGCCCCTTCTTCTGCCTGGAACCCAAGAGTTAAGTATGGAGCAGCAGCATCTTAAAACCACAGGAATACACCTTAATGTCTAAAAAACACACCCAGAAGAGCCTAGGTCCTTAATGGTGCCCCTGAGCTGTTCACCAGAGCCAGCAGCCACCTACCTCTGGGCTACCTGTCACATGAGAGAAACAGTCCTTTATGCATTGAGGCAGCTGTCAGGGGAGCAATTTGCACAGCCCCTCAGGGCCAACAGGCTAGCATTGTCTGCCTGGATATGTCCATGGTTTAAAAAAAAAAAAAAAAAAAAAAAAAAGCATTGCCTAAGCCCAGCTCTCCCTGGCTCTCCCATTTCAAGTATCCCACACCAACTAACTATGGTCTCCTTCTCCAAGTCTAGATTCCTGGACTGAGAATCTGATGTTCCCAACTTTGGTGAGGCTGATGATCCATGTTAGAGGACAAGACCCCGTGGTCCATTACCATTCCATGGGAACAACACAGCAGCCTCGCTGTTGTAGGCAGAAGGGCAGGACAGGCTCACTGAATGCATGGTCACCCCATGAGAAGCAGGGAGGAGCAGAGATGAGCATTGAAGAGAGGCTGGCCAGGAAAATTGCCCTAATTGCCTATGAGGAGGATTCTTAAGGTTGACCTAGACTTGGCAGGAAAAGTGCTCAGGAGGAAAGATGTTCAGCAGTCACCTCCACTATGGGCGTGGACATTCCTGTCTGTTGTTGAAAAGTGAATGGCCAGTCCCTTGGTTCCCTTTGGAATCTTAACACTGACATTTCATGATTAGCACAGATCACTCATTAATCATGTTTTATTACATCCAGAAACCATCTCCTGAGAGTTATTATACTTGATCCTTGAACAACATGGGTTTGAACTACGCAGGTGCACTCATACAAGAATGTTTTTTCAATAAAAGTTACACCTGCCTCCCCTTCCACCTCCTCCACCTCTTCTGCCTCTGCCACCCCTGAGACAGCAACAACCCCTCCCCTTCCTCCTCCTCCCAGGCTACTCAGTGTGAAGACAATGAAGATGAAGACCGTCATGATGATCCACTTCCCCTTCATGAATAGTAAAAATATTTTATCTTCCTTATGATTTTTAATGGCATTTTATTTTCTCTAGCCTAGTTTACTGTAAGAATACAGCATATAATACTTAGGACATACAAAATATGTGTTAATCCAATGTTTACAGCTATCAGTAAGGCTTCCGGCCAACAGTAGGCTATTCATAGTTAAGTTTTGGGGGAGTCAAATGTTATATGTGGATTTTCAGCTGGACTGGGGGTTGGCACCCCCAACCTCCACTTTGTTCTAGGGTCAGCTGTAATCATTTTCATTTTGATGATTCCTGTCCTGCTTTTTTTCTGATGGTTGAAAAAACGTATGCATATTTGTAAGAGTTCAATGTTTCTTTGGCTCTCAGTAATGAAGAGATGAGTTGTTTGGGTGAGGTAATGTCTGTCTTTAGGAAGGGAATTGGCCCAATGTGTTTGTTCATTCAGAAGGCTGTGTGGCAAAAGTTTGGATCTATAGGAACAGAGAGACTAAAAAACCCAAGATTACCCAAACTGGTGGCTCTTACCAGAAAAGTTCCACCCTGTTGCAAAAGAAGTTGGCAATGTTAATTATCTCAAAAGTTTTCCAAACTCAGGTGCTTACTGGTAACCTCCTAGGGTATGGGACACCCAGATCTCTTCTGTCTTCTACTTCTGGGCTTGTTTAAGGTAGGCTTCTTGCCCTCTGGCTTGTCACCTCCATGGCCAGGGGTGACTCCCTGTGGTCCACTTCCATGGGCACTAACCAACAGCTTTTCTTGTATCTGGAATAAAGACTGGCACAGGTGGGAACCTCAGTTTCACGATTAGCAACAGCCACCAGAACAGAACCAAGTGCAAACTCAGGCACCCACATGTGGCAAGTTTGGGGGGTAATGGCATTCCTCTAGCATGGCTGATAGGGAGAAAGTTGACAGGCAGGCCTCCACTCTCCCATGGCCTTAGAGGGAGAAGAGGCAGATGGACAACTGAACAAAAGCATGACTCTTCTCCCCTAGACAGATAAACTGAGCCTGTCTTCTCTGTTTCTTCCCTTTCTGCCCTCCAGAGAGCAGGGTGGGTGAGGACCCCCTCATTTCCTCACTCTGATGTTTGTGAACCAAGGCAGCAGGAAGGAGTGCTTTCGTGTCCCACATATGGCATGCCTTCTTCATAGGTCTGCCCTGTGCCTTCTTAGCAGTTCATTCCCCTCCCGCCACTGCGGAACTCCAGAGCCTGGGCCAGCGCCTTTGTCCCCTGCCTTTCTCCACCAGGCCAAAGCTCTGTCTGTCCCACACATCAGCTAGGTCAGTGTGACATCTGTTCACTCTTCATTCTACAGATATCACTGCGCACTTGCACATGCTGGGCACTGCTATAGGCACTGGGGATTAGGATTGGTGTTATTTGCCATGTTTATCAGTATGTGACTACAGATGCAAGCTCTGAACACCCTCACTTTCACTTCAGTAAGTGCCACAAAGCTCCTAAGTCTTTATAGGGAAGCAAATCTGGAACCCAAGTCATTTATGAACTCACAGGAGGAAGGTCTCCTGAACTCAGTAACTGACTTTAAGCATTTGCGCTTTCTTAGGGGCCAAGTTTCTCGCTCCACTCTTTGTTTACATGCACACATCAGAGAGGCAACCCTAAGGAGACAAACACCTTCTCCTTCCCTTCCCACGGCTCAGGTCCTGCTTCTCCAGTTTCCTTCCTCTGAGTGCCCTGTGCCAGGAGGCCATGACAGTGTTGGGCTCCATAATGAGAGTGTGGGCACCTTCACAATGGCAGCAGCTGGACTCAGAGGCATTCCACGGAAGGGAAGAGGAGCTGTGTATGCCAGGCAGCAGAGGCAAAGGCTTCAACTGGGCATCATGAATTGTGGCTGTGCTTGATTGTGTCAGCCCAGAGGGGCCGAACTTTAAGACAGTGGCTCTCAACTTTGGCTGCATGTTGGAATCATCTGGAAAGATGCTTGCGTGCCACCCCAGAAATTCTGGTATCACTAGTCTGGGGTACAGCTTGTGCATTGGGAGTTTTACAATACTTTTAAAAACTAAATTTGAAATAGACTAACACTTTAAAAAGCAAATAGGAAATAGAGAAATACATACAGCATTCCAATTTGGGGAACCTGAGTCCACTGTCTCTACGACTGGAGACCTTGGAGAATCACTGCCACCACCACTTTGCACTGGGGACGTGAGGGACTGCCCGCCTGCAGGAGACACCTGAGAGGCAGCTCTGGGCTGGGAGGGGCTGCAGAGATGCAGGTGAGATGCTGACGAAACACCCCTCTCCTCTGCTGGGCTGGGACTCTGCAAGGCTGTGATTTAGCCATGGGGACACAGATTATGATCAGGAATGGGTGGGGGTGGCATCTGAAATGCTGATGTTTTGTATCATGACCTTGAAGGGGGTTACCTGAGTTTTGTTTTACATCAGCTTGTTAAGCTATATATTTATGTACACTTTTCTGAATAAGCTTGTACACTTGTACACTTTTCTATATAAGTTTGTTATATTCCATCCCCTCCCCAAAAGTCTAAAAAATAAAACAAAAACAAAAAACCTATTACCTAGCTTGAAAGTTTTCTCTATCCAGTCCCTATCTTAAGTTGAAATAGAACTTAGGCTTGGTCAGTGATCTCCAAACACTGGTTGACTGGACCACGGCCTGGCCGACTGTGCAAAACACATGGGGAGTTGTTAGAATTTACAGATTTGAGACCCCAGCCTCCTGAGAGTGGAAGGAGTTGAAACAGTATGGGACTGGGAAAAAGCACTGGACTAGAAGTAGGATTTGCTTCTGGTTTGAGCTGTGAGGCACACTGTGGGCTGCCTGCCAGCATCATGTGCCTCTTCTAACATGCTGGCAGAACCTGTTTTTGTTGAGATAAATGCCCTCCACGTGGGCCAGTGTTCCAATGGAAGTGAGCCTCATCCCCAGTGCCAGGGTTGGGAGTGGGTTCTGGTTGGTCTAACCCAGTGCTTCCCAACCAAGGGCCATTTTGTCCACCAAGGGACATTTGTCAATGTCTGGCAACAATTTTTATGATCACAACAAGGTAGGATGCTACTGGCATCTCTGGGGGGAAGGCCAGAGATGCCGCTAAACATCAGTGGAACATTATGCAATATTTTCCATTTAGATGATGACTAATTAGATAGTTCAGACTCACACTCCAGGATGATGAGCCTGGTGTGTAACCACTTTTTTTATACAAGGTCTTACTCTGTTGCCCAGGCTGGAGTGCAGTGGCACAATCAGGGCTCACTGCAGCCTCAGCCTCCCAGGTTCAAATGATTCTTCTGCCTCAGCCCTCTGAGTAGCTGGGACTGCAGGCATGTGCCACCATGGCCAGCTAATTTTTTTTTTTTAATTTTAGTAGAGATGTTTAGCAGAGGTCTATGTTGCTCAGGCTGGTCTCGAACTCCTGAGCTCAACCAGTCCTCCTGCCTCAGCCTCCCAAAGTGCTGGAATTACAGGTATGAGCCACCACACCTGGCCTTGTAGCCATTTTTCCCCTGGGTGTGTATGCTGCTCCCACAGGAGAAAGTTGAGATGCCAAGTAGTATTTCTTTCTTTCCATTTTTTTTAATTTAAGTTCTAGGGTACGTGTGTACAACGTGCAGGTTTGTTACATATGTATACATGTGCCATATTGGTGTGCTGTACCCATTAACTTGTCATTTACATTAGGTATATCTCCTAATGCTATCCCTCCTCTGACCCCATGACACGCCTTGGTGTGTGATGTTCCCCTTCCTGTGTCCAAGTGTTCTCATTGTTCAATTCCCACCTATGAGTGAGAACATGCAGTGTTTGGTTTTCTGTCTTTGCGATAGTTTGCTGAGAATGATGGTTTCCAGCTTCATCCAGGTCCCCACAAAAGACATGAACTCATCCTTTTTTATGGCTGCATAGTATTCCATGGTGTATATGTGCCAAATTTTCTTAATCCAGTCTATCATTGATGGGCATTTGGATTGGTTTGAAGTCTTTGTGAATAGTCCCGCAATAAACATACGTGTGCATGTGTCTTTATAGCAGCATGATTTATAATCTGTTGGGTATATGCCCAGTAATAGGATGGCTGGGTCAAATGGTATTTCTAGTTCTAGATACTTGAGGAATCACCACACTGTCTTCCACAATGGTTGAACTAGTTTACAGTCCCACCAACAGTGTAAAAGTGTTCCTATTTCTCCACATCCTCTCCAGCATCTGTTGTTTCCTGACTTTTTAATGGTTGCCATTCTAACTGATGTGAGATGGTATCTTATTGTGGTTTTGATTTGCATTTCTCTGATGGCGAGTGATGATGAGCATTTTTTCATGTGTCTGTTGGCTGCATAAATGTCTTCTTTGTGGTCTGTTCATATCCTTCACCCACTTTTTGATGGGGTTGTTTGATTTTTTCTTGTAAATTTGTTTAAGTTATTTGTAGATTCTGGATATTAGCCCTTTGTCAGATGGGTAGTTTGTAAAAATTTTCTCCCTTTCTGTAGGTTGTCTGTTCACTTTGATGGTAGTTTCTTTTGCTGTGCAGAAGCTCTTTAGTTTAATTAGATCCCATTTGTCACTTTTGGCTCTTGTTGCCATTGCTTTTGGTGTTTTAGTCATGAAGTACTTGCCCATGCCTATGGCCTGAATGGTATTGCCTAGGTTTTCTTCTAGGGTTTTTATGGTTTTAGGTCTAACATTTAAGTCTTTAATCCCTCTTGAATTAATTTTTGTATAAGGTGTAAGGAAGGGATCCAGTTTCAGCTTTCTACGTATGGCTAGCCAGTTTTCCCAGCACCATTTATTAAATAGGGACTCCTTTCCCCATTGCTTGTTTTTGTCAGGTTTGTCAAAGATAAGATGGTTGTAGATGTGTGGTATTATTTCTGAGGGCTCTGTTCTGCTCCATTGGTCTATATCTCTGTTTTGGTACCAGTACCATGCTGTTTTGGTTACTGTAGCCCTGTAGTGCACCTTGAAGTCAGGTAGTGTGATGCCTCCAGTTTTGTGCCAAGCTGTATTTCTAACAGCTCATTGTGAGTGAGTGAGTTCAGGGACACATTTTGTAAGATTCCTCCTGAGTCCTGAGATGTAGTCCAAGTTGTCTGTCACACCAGCTGACTCAGTCAAATACTTGTATTGGTTCTTGCTCCTTCCCTGTTCTACACCGCTCATTCCTCACATTTGTTCCTAGAATCACATCCCTAAGTAACGTACCTGCATGTAAGCCTTTATATCAGGCTCTGCTTTCCAGGCAACCCAGGCTAAGGCAAGAAATACAGAAAATAGAATGCAAGAAATTTCATTGTATGGGAAGTTGGGGTCCTCAACAAAAGAAGAGAGAATAACAAAAATGATATTTAAAGAGATAATGGTTGAGATATTTCCAAAATGATGCAGACATCAATACAGATCTAAGAAGTCCAAAACTGATACAAACATCAATACAGATCTAATAAGTCCTGCAGAACCCAAGCAAGATTTTAAAAAAAGTCAAAAATAAAACTGCAAAAACCAAAGACAAGGAGAAATATTAAGAGCAGCCAAAGGAAAAGTGGTAGATTACCTTTAAATGACCATTCGTTAGTTTGACAGCCAACTTCTCAACAGAAGCATGGGAAAACAGATATCAATGGAAATGAGATCATTGTAGTGCTGAAAAAAATAATTACCAGGCTAGAGTTATATACCCAGTCAAAATATCCTTTAAGAGTGGTCATGAAATAAAATACTTCCAAGTAGACAAAAATTGAATGAATTTCTTATCAGCAGACCTTTATTAAAAGAAATGACAAAAGTCCTTTCAGGCAGAAGGTTAATTATTCCAAATGGAAGTTTGGAGGTATAGAAGAGATATCAAAAAATGATAAATATATGGGTAAATCTAAGTTAATATTGTCTATATAGAACAATAATAAGATGCATACAACTATAATAATACTGCCTTGTACAATTAAAAGAGAGAGAAAACTAAAATGCATGATTTATAAGTTGGAAGAGAGGTTTATATGTTGTTAAAGTGAGTTCTTAAAGTCTTTGTATTCACTGGAAATAGGGTAAGGTACCAATTAATATTGAAGACTGCAACTTATAATCTAGGGTAACAATTAAAATAGTAAGAGTTTATAACTTCAAGCTAATGGGGAGAAGGCAAAAATTAGAATAATAAAAAATAGTCACTCTAAAGGAAAGCAAAAAAACAGAACATAGAACAAACAGGGCAAATAAAAAGTACTGAGTTAGATGCTGGATTTAAACCCAAATATATAAATAGTTACATTAAATGTAAGTAAACTAAATGTATAATTTAAATGGCAAAGATTGCCAGAGTGGTTTAAAAAACCAAGGTGAAGCTATACGCTGTTTAAAAGAGACACATCAAAAACATAAGGCTACAATAAGATTAACATTAAAGGAATAATCCACTGGACACAGTGGTTTCCCCCTGTGTGCCAGCTACTTGGGAGGCTGGGGTGGGAGGATTGCTTGAGCCCAGGAGTTTGAGACCAGCTGGGCAACACAACAAGACCCTGTCTCAAAAAAAAAAAAAAGAAAAGAAAAGAAAAAGAAAGAAAAGAAAAATAAAGGGATGGAAAAAATATTCCATGCAAATATCAACAAAAATAAAGCTGATGTGACTATACTATTATCAGACGAAATATAATTTACAGCCAAAAGAAAACATATTTAGAGATAAAGGGGGACGCCTCTTTTAGAGTCAATTCATCAGGAAGTTACAACAATTTTCAACAGCACCTAATATACAACAAATAGATAAATACATAAATAATTGTGCTAGATAAATATATAAATAGATAAAGTTTCAAAATGTCCAAAGCAAAAACTGACAGAACTAGAGAAAAAGAGAAATTCACAGTGGAAGTGGAGACTTTTAACAAGTCTGTCTCAGTAAGGGATGAAACACGTGAGTAAAATGAGATGGGACATGGATTTGAACAACATGATCAGCAAACTTGACCCAGTGGATACGTAAACAGTCTTCTACCCAGTAATTATGGAATACTTCTTTTCCATCTCGAATGGGACCTTTCTGAAAATAGGCTGAGGCATGCAGCAGGCCTCAACAAACTTCAGAGCACTGAAGTCATAGGAGAGCATACTCTCTGAGCACAGTGCAAATAAGCTAAACACCAATAACAAAAACCATAAAATAACAAAAACCATAAAATAACAAAAACTAAATGTTTAGAAATTTTAGAAATAGGCTGGGCACGGTGGCTCACACCTGTAATCCCAGCACTTTGGGAGGCCGAGGCGGGTGGATCACCTGAGATCAGGAGTTTGAGACCAGCCTGGCCAACATGGTAAAACCTCATCTCTACTAAAAATACTAAAATTAGCCAGGCATGATGGTGTGCACCTGTAGTCCCAGCTACTTGGGAGGCTGAGGCAGGAGAATAGCTTGACCCAGGGAGGTGGAGGTTGCAGTGAGCCGAGATCGTGCCACTACACTCCAAACTGGGTAACAGAGCAAGACTCCATCTTAAAAAAAAAAAAAAAAAAAAAAAAAAAAAAATTAGAAATATTTTTCCAAACAATCCATGATGCAAAGAAGTCATAATGTCAAGTAGAAAAGCCAGAACTATACCCCCAAAGGGCAGGTACCTCTGCAGACCTGGCCCTAGCACAGGATATCTGGGAGCAGGTTGGACAGCCAGTCTGTTTGCTCTGCAGCAATTTCTTTGTGGAATAGCAAAGGGGTATTGCAACAATGCCAAATAAACACAGAACAGGATCCTAGAAGCTGAAGGAGGAACCCTTGCCCAGAAGCCCTGGAGCAGCTCTGTTTGTTAATTATTTCTGTAGTAACCAAGGGAACATTGGTGAGCTCCCCACAGAGTAACCACAGGTCAGCATCAAAGTAGGCAAGTAGCTGGCCAGCAGTATTTCACAGCATCTTTGCTTTTCTTCCCGAATCTGCAGTTTGAGAGAGGCGGCTTGCCCTGGGAACTCTGCTGAGAGGGCATCATGCAGCACAGTCCAGAATCCCTTTCTTTTTTGTCACACCCTCTGTACAATATGAAGTAGGAAAGTTGTATTCGTTTGTATTCGTTTACTGCTGTAACTAAATATCATAGGCTGAGTGGCTTAAACCACAGAGATCTGTTTCTATGGAGGCCGGGAAGTATAAGATCAAGGGGCTGCCAGATGGGTGTCAGGAGCAGAACCAGACCACTGAGATTCCACTTCTGTGGCACTGATTCAGTGTGTCCTGATGAAGGACCAGCCCACCCTAGCAAAGGGATGACCCAGGGACTGGACCATGCTCCTCATGCACGCTACTCAGAGCCAGGTTTGCTCCCTCGCTCTTGCCAGTGCTCTAGCCCAGTGCCGCCCGTGGCCTCCAAGTGATGGTGGCAGTGCACCTATCTGACCTGCTATGCATGGCCTCTGGGCACTTGCAATGCAGCTACTGCAGACTGGGAACCAAATTTCTACTCTGTTTAAGTTACAGCTAAATGGCCACGTATGGCTGATGCATCAGTGCAGTCAGCCATCCTTGGTAAGGCACGTGAGCTCACCAAGGAGCAGTCAGCGCTGTGAGTGTGAACCCTCCAGGAGAAAAGGCCCTTTCCAATTTTGTCCGTAGGATTATATTCAGGGGGGAAAAAAAAAAAGAGTAGCATTATTGGACCAAAAAAATCACCACAAACAGAAAATGAACAAAATAAAGCTTTATTTGAACTCCCTCCCCTACAGATCATTCAGATGCCCGGGACCATGTCCAGATTCCTCTCAGCAACATGGAAAGCTAAGCCATTTCACAAATGCACAGCCATAGCTAACCTACAGCCCCCCATGCCCAGGGCACAGACCTTTGTTGCTAAGTCTGTAACAAAAGAGCACCACTCAGTATTTGTGTGCGCTGCAGCCAACACCACCTCCTGGGCATCACAGGCTCACTCACCCAAGAGGCCGGCACCGCCATGGCTGAGTGGGTACTCAGTAGCCCAGACACCCCCCCAACACCGGCACTGCCACAAGGCCCTGAGGGGTAGACTGTGCGGCAAAGAGGACACACTCTCCCTGACCTAAGGGACCCGGCTCACTGGGCCTCCTTCCCCTGCCAACCACCAGCTCCTGCATGCTTAGCTGGGAGGTAAGCACCCACTGGTGGCATGATTTCCATTATCTTGCTAATGTTGACAGCACCTAAGTCACATTAAAACAGAGAGAGACCGGATTCAGATCTCCAAGTCTCATCAGTGGGCCTCAGTGGTTCTCACCACCCCAACCACAGAGCGAAGGTCAGGCAGCGTTTACCAGGACTTGGCTCTGACCAAGTTAGTGCTCTAACAAGTCACCTGAGTTTCTAATAGCTTCCCTGAAGAGCCCACCTATTTGGAGAGTGTTGCCTCTCCTATCAAGAGGCATCTGGGGGCACAAAAATCTTTCTGGATCACAGCTTGAAGAAACAGAACATGATTGGAGTAGCTTCAGAACTAAGGTGGCCACATTCACCCCATCACTTAGGAGTTAGCTCCACTATACACAACCAAGCACAGGAGAAACAGTCACCAGGAAAGGATGCTGGAGGCTTGGAAGTTCTCAAGGGAGCTGTTTAGACAGAGGTACAAACATCTCCAATTCAGACTTCCAAATACACTAACAATAATTAAAAATGTGGCCTCTGATCCTCATGTTTCCCACCAGTAGAGGCAAAAAAGGAGATTTTCATAACTATATGTTAAAAAGAACATGTTCAAGTAAATCCACACACTACATGTGAGTGTTGTATGCTGTTCTTCCACAATACAAAAGTATAAAAATACGATTTCTGCCCTTTGTATCTAGACACATCTGGAGAAAACATGGTTGCTACTAGCTAACTAGCTCTGTGTTATCTGAGCAGGCGCACTATCCCAGGGCCTCACCTTCCTGTGCTGGCTCAAGAGGGCAGAGAAATGGAGATGGCAATGCCTTTTCCTTCCAGGAGACCAAACTCAGGAGGACAGAGCCAACCCTAGCATGTTGCATAGCCTCTCCACGGGTGATACTCCTGGGACCTCCAATGGATGGGAGAAAGGGCTCTCAGCCCAGCTTCACGTGAGGGCGGTGTGGGTCATGTGTGGGGTGGGGGCTGCTTCTGGGACTTAAGAAGATGCCAACCTCAGGGGTACCCTCTGGGAAGGACAAGGCAGGGCCTGGGTGCCCGCCCTTCCTAAGAGCCCCTCAAAGCGCCAGCTCACTTAGCAGCAGCCTGCTTGTCCTTGCACTTCTGGTAGGCACTCAGGATCTCTGTGATGATGCTGGGGTCCTCCAGGGTGGTAGTGTCCCCCAGCTCCTGGGCCTCACTAGTGATGATCTTCCTCAGGAGCCGCCGCATGACCTTCCCAGACCTGGTTTTTGGAAGACGTTTCACCACCTGGCAAGGAACAGGCACGGTATTAGAGCGTGGATGATGCCCAGCCTCCGTGCTAGTATGGACTGCATTGAGATGAGAAGGGCTCTGCTCAGGGGGGATGCCCTCCCGGGGATCCACAGTGGATGTCTAAGCCTCCACCCCCAGAGAATGGTGAGGCCTGAGGTCTTGGCTTTATCCTCCCACTATCTGGACCTAAGCTGAAACCCCCCCCGATGCCCTCTGCCAGGCAGGGTCCACCCAGGCTGGGTTCACCCCATACTGCCGCCTGTCTGTCCTGCCACTGTGCCACGTGCAGGCACCCAGGTGGCAGCAGGTCCAAGCACCCACTGGATGCCTCATCTCCATTCCCTGACCTGGGACTTAGCGGGTTTTGTCTTATGTAAGAGGTGAGAACTACTTAAGAGAAAAATTTTGTCTTAGTGTTTGAAAAGCTAACATGGAGCATGCTCTAACAACTACAGCCCATTCACTGCAAATGGCAATACATTAAGAGCTGTTGTTTGGGATCTTTGACAGTCACTCTGTCTTTTGAAATAGTTCAGTTCACCTAGGACGAGTCCGGGTCTCCTGAAACTCTGGTCACTTGGCCAAATGTGTCAACTCTCGTAATACCAAGTGGAGCCTGGCCCTGCTGCCTCCGAGGGCCACCAAACCCAGAGTCACTGCGTGCAATGTTCATAAAGGAGGGAATGAAAAACTGAGGGCTGAAGAGGCAGCCCAATCCTCCCCCGATTCTGACCCCCTGGGGTGGGGATCTGCGATCTCCCTCACTGCCACCAGGAAAAGTGCTCAGGAACCACACAGGGGCTGGAGAACCCTGGTACTGTCCCCATGTTTCTAATGAAAATCCCTAAGATTCTTCACCAGCAGCCCCATTTCTGTGACTAGCCTGCACATGCCAACATACTAGAGCAGAAGCCTGCCTAGGTGACCTCCTGAACAGGTGAGCTGGCTGGGCGTGGAAGCCTACGTGACCTCCTGAACAGGTGAGCTGGCTGGGCGTGGAAGCCTAAGTGAACTCCTGGACAGATGAGCCCACTGAACGTGGAAACCTGCCTAGGCGACCTCCTGGACAAGTGAGCTGGCTGAGCTTTTGGAGGTGCTAAGCTCTTGGAGCTACATCTCCTGCCCTCTCCTCTCCCTCTGTGACAACACAGCGACCCACCAGCCTCACCACCAGCCAGGAAAACCAAACAGCTAGTGTCAGTTTTGATGGTAATTGGAAAAGAGTAATATGCTCCTAAAAGATCATTGTCACTTAACAATTGTGGGAAGCACAGCAGCACAGCCCCACCTTTGTGGGAGGCCCACTCACCAGGATCTCATCAGGCACAGCATATTTGGCGATCTTGGTGGCCACCATGGACTTAAGCTCCTGCACCACCACATCTGAGTCACCTGCACTATCTTTCACCACAATGAAGGCAAAGGCAGCTGCAAATAAAGTCAAGTTTGGGGATGTATTAAATACTAGACAATGAGCCAACTCCCAAAGCAGGGTGCTATGCACAGACTGCCAGAAATCCAAAGGGCTTCTGAATTCTATGTTAGGGACATTGTAGCAGCTGGTTTCTTTAGTTGCAAACCCAAAGATGCACTTCAGTTTCACGAAAAGTGGCAGCGATTCTAACAGCTCCACAGATGTTCCAGGTGAGTGCACGTGTGTGGCTAAGAGCTTGGCATCTCAACTCTAATGCTGACTAACTGTGTGTGACCTGGGACATGGGACCTCCCCTCTCTGTGTCCTCATCTGTCAAATAACCCATAATGTGGTTTGATAGAATGAGACTTCCAAGAGAAGGTGCACAGATGCACAGCAAGTGGGCACCAACAGCCTTTGGGGGCGTGTGTGCAACATGGTACCATGGGCCAGGGTGGCTATTTCAGTTCAATTAAATCAGCAGCTCCCCGGCTGCATGAGCCACACTTCAAATGCCATTCAGCACCATGCACAGCCAGAGGCTGCCACCCTGGACAACACAGACGTGGGGCAGCTGAGAGTTCTGCCGGGCAGCACTGGCCAGCCCACATTTTAGCATAAATACTAGGTTTTGTTTTTCAGTACCTGGCATGTTCCGGGAAGGGTTCACACTGTGAAGAGGGATCTAATTTGATTGCTTTCCATATAAAGAGTCGCTTGTCCCAGCGCCATCCCTGACAGCCTGCCCGTCCCCACTGGCCTGTAAGGTGCTCTGTCTCTCCCACGAAGTTTCTATATATGTGTGGCTCTCCTACTGCTCATCTGCCCCAGTGCCATGCCACCTTCACCCATTCTTCCCCTGGCATGTAGCACCTAACTGTGTCGTTTCTTCAGTGATCATCTTTCTTGCTCTTTGTCTGTCTCTCTCCTCTACTCTCGACCCCTCCAGCATGCTAGCTCTATGGGGGCAGAGACCTTCTCACTCACTGCTGTGTCTGCAGCATCTAGAACCATGCCTGGAACACAGGAGGTGCTCAAAACATGGTTGTTTAGTGCATGAATGGATGATTGGTTTTCTGAACAAGCTATGATCTGTAAAGACCTACAGCCTTTGCCTGAAAGCCCTTCCCATATCCATGTGGCAAACTCCTATTCATCCCTCAAGACGCAATTCAGCCACCTCCTGCTCTGTGAAGCCTTTACCCATTAATCTAGTTTATGGCACATGCTGTGCGGGAACAGCTGTCAGTCCCTCTGCTGCCACCCCACTAGGTTGTTAGGTCTTTGAGGGAAAGAACACTGTTTTTCTCATCTTGGTCATTGATATGGGATCAGAAGTGGGCCTGGGCTGTTGAGTTCTGAGGATGGTGCTGGAGGGAGGAAACCCTCCACATGGGTGGAGGAGCCAGTTAAGAGCCAGGAGGAGGCAGGCAAGGCTCAGGACACTGGAGACAAGAGAGACAAGAGCCTGGCCAGCAGCACCAGAGGCTTGCTGGGTCTACCAGGGGCTGCCCTTTTTCAGAGCTGGTGCAAAACAGAGAGAGTGGGGACAAATACATGATACTCACAGGTGGCTTTACAGCCAATCAAGAGCTGTTCGTCAGCTCTTCATAATTATAGAATCGATACTCAAATTCATTAGAAATCAGGAGAATCATCATACCCATGATACACAAATTCTCCCCACACATCTGGCAGACATTAAGAAGCCTGGCAACACCAGACTTGCAATAGCTCCACACATGCAGAACGTGCCCTGGGCAGCAGCGTCCACAGCAGACCATGCCACAACACCACCCCAACAGACCTAAGGCTAAGCTGCTCTATGAAAGACAGTGATTGCGATGCCCAAACGTTTGTCTAAAGGTCACTTCCACTGTCCTTTCCTTGATCTTGCACTTACTTTATGGAGTTCAATACAGGGGCTTCTGAGCCCCCAGACACAGTGGACCATGCACGGACCCCTCTCAGTGTCCCCAGGGAGTACTGGCTCAGCCACTGGACTCAGACATAGATGCGGCTTTCTAATCCCAGGACACCCCAGTGCCCTGTGGATCCCCAGCCCAGAGACGTGAAATGCAGGAGTACCCAGAGGAAGGGCCCAGGCTCCTGTCAGAGCGAGGTTTGAGCACTAAGTTATCCTAGACACATCTGAGAAACTGTCCTCATCTCCGTCCTCTCTGACCCTCCTGATCACATATGGACGTCACTGTGCAGGGGTCCCCACTAGCTCTCTCCCACATCCCAGCCTTACCAGCACAGTCTTTTCATGGCAACTGAAAATGCTGTTTGTAAAGCACTGAAACAAATTCTCAATCTTGCAATGGGTCAATTTAAAGAAAGCATTTAAGTAAATAATGGAACAACGGCACATAGAAGTACAGGGAGACAGGTGACATCTGGGACACACTCTGACACAGGGTGGCCTCCCAGTGGGAGGGCAAGCCGGACCCCAGGCCACTGGGCAGGGCGGGAGAAGCCAGTCTGCCCAGCAGTGCCCTGGCATTGGATCTGTGTGTGTCCAGGTCACGCCAGGCCAGACAGTGTGCCTGGATGGACCTGGCATTGCAACACCTGGGTGCTCCCGCCCCTTCCCAGACCCAGACACTGAGAAGCTGGCAGACTCGAAACAAAGCGTGGCCTTGGTAAAGAAGACCATTCTAGTCCCTCATTCTGCATTCCCCCGGCATGGCGCTGTGCAGTGGGAACCACAGGTCAGATTTGTCCAAAGAGTCCCAGGGCAGCACACAGCCTGCACGCTCCAGAGCACACTCCAGCACACACGCGTGGTGGCTGCAGAGCTGGCTTGAGTGCGATGACCAAGCCCGTGAGGACACATGAGGCTGGACATTTTCTCATAAACTCCCTGTAACAGGGCTGGGCGATGTCTCCACCAGATAAACCATGGACAGAGGGGGAAACTCCCGCAGCTTAGCCAAGCCCAAGTGGGTCACGGCCACTGTGGATGCGTGTCCTGGAAGGACAGCAGAACCAGGGCATTTCAGAAACCTGACCGAACACGAGTGCTGTTCAGGCCCCTCCCCTGCAGTTTCCACTTGAGAGAGAAGAACACCGGGAGCTTGGCCCACAGTATCCCCTATCACCCCACTCTCCAGAGTCTGCTCCTCGTATAGAGGTGCCCATAATGGGCATGGGGTCAGGAATCAGGGAGGAGCTCTTCTCCAGGACACTCACCTTCTCCTTTGATGTCGTGGGGGTAGCCAATGACAGCACTTTCCGGCACTGCAGGGTGGTCGGCCTGCGTACAACAGAGAACAAAATGACAAAATGTGGCAGCCCCTGGTGCTAGAAGTGACTCGGACCAGGGACTCCCACCCGGACTTGCAGGCCCATAGGGGCATCATGGAGGTGCAGGAGTGAAGGGGGAGGCCCAGCCTGTGCTCACGATGGCGTCCTCAATCTCTGCGGTCCCCAGCCGGTGGCCACTGATGTTGATGACATCATCCATCCGCCCTGTGATCTGGTAATAGCCGCCCTCAGTTCGGTGAGCCCCGTCTCCAGTGAAGTAATAGCCTACAACAGCAGAGAAATTCAGCACCAGGAACCCTGAGCCAGGACCCACGTCCCCACCTCACTAAGCATGAAGCTCTGCAGCCCAGCACACAGCTGCAGTCTCGCCCATCGGCCCTCCTTGCAACTCCGATGCTTCCCTATGTTCTAGAGCATGGGCAGGCGGCTCCAAGACATCGAGACTTCGGGGAGCAGAAGGTATACAAGCAGCACTTCCAAGACGCTTCTCCAAAACACTGAGTCTTGTTTACAAGCTTGAGACTGAAAATGACTGGTTCCAACAAGACAGAGGAGATAGCATTCATATAAATTTCCAACCCAAGGGCCGGGCGCGGTGGCTCAAGCCTGTAATCCCAGCACTTTGGGAGGCCGAGATGGGCGGATCACGAGGTCAGGAGATCGAGACCATCCTGGCTAACACGGTGAAACCCCGTCTCTACTAAGAAATACAAAAAATAGCCGGGCGAGGTGGCGGGCGCCTGTAGTCCCAGCTACTCGGGAGGCTGAGGCCGGAGAATGGCGTGAACCCGGGAGGCGGAGCTTGCAGTGAGCTGAGATCCGGCCACTGCACTCCAGCCTGGGCTACAGAGCGAGACTCCGTCTCAAAAAAAAAAAAAAAAAAAAAAAAAATTTCCAACCCAAGGACAAAAAGGGAAACTAGGAAAAAAGAAAAGTAAACTGGAAGAAAACTCCCAGCCTTGGTGACAGTCTTCCAAGGTACTTCTCCACCCTCCCTCCCCAGTAGCTAACAGGATCCTACCACGGGCCTGGCTGCAGGGCAGGACTTCACACCCACACCTAAGTAGCCCCAAGAAAGTCCCCGAGCAGGGAATCACGCCCACTGTCAAGATAAGGAAAGCCAGGGAGGTACAGCAAAGGAAGAGGGGGTGGGAGTCAAACTCTGGCCTCGGGAGCGCCTGTTCCTGGCCACTGTGCTACGCTGCACTCAAATCCCATTAAAAATGTTTTCTGAGAATAAGATTCTAGCAGTCAGCTGAAAAGGAATGAGAGGGTCCCTGACAGCCTGCTCACCTGGGTAGGCCTTGAAGTAGGCGTCCACAAATCGCTGGTGGTCGCCATAGATGGTCCTGGCCATGCCCGGCCAGGCCTGAGAGATGCACAGGGCTCCGGAGACGTTGCTGCCCTCCACGACGCTGCCCTGTAGACCCCAGACATGCACATGAGAGAGGGCAGGCTCTGGGTGACAAGTGTGCCAAAAAATGACAAGCCCTGCCCTCAAGGGAGCTGTCCATAGCTCTCCCCTCTGCCCCGAGGAGGGCCCCAAGCCGCCTGTGTGGCCGCTAGCCAGTGCATGATACCAGTGCAGTGAACGCTGTGAGGTCAGCAGCCTCCTGCCAGGTACAGACCTGGGCACACAGGAGGGAGCTGGGCTGGGCAGGCAGGGATGAGGGAGGGCAAGCACATGGCCCCCATGCGGGGAAGGCCCATACACACCTTCTCATCCATGAGGACGGGGACGATGCCAAAGAAGGGCCTCATCGCCATGCCAGGGAGGATTTCCGCCCCTTCTTCTGAGGGCCGTGGTGCGATGCAGATGCCACCCGTTTCTGCAGGTACGACAAGGAAGAAATGCAAGATCGGCCCGGACCCAGGGATATGCGTATCCAGAGTGGGGGGTGGGTGGGACTGTCCCTATTGTGGGCAAGGAAATGCCTCAGGGGCACAACGATCTTTGAGGCAAACCAGATGTGAGTCTGGTGCCCTCCACGGCGGATATGAGAAGGAACCCCAAGTTGGCCTCAGCCCCAGGAGCTCTGGCGTCCCACAGCCAGGTACAGGCCCCCTCGCCATGTCGGGGCCTTGCTTGAAGTAGGAAAGGGCAGAGCCCACCCACCTGCACATGAAGACGGGGGAAAAAGAATTGCTTCTGGGCCAGCGCCTGTTCGACACGAACCCAGCAACGAAAAAAGATGCCCTCAAATCCTGCCATCACATTATTTCTCTGGCACTCGCCTCTACCAGGGAAATGCCCCAGGGACTCAGCTAGAGAATCTCTGCCCCAGGTTTTCCCAAATGGATGGGACTGTCCCATGGGAACATCTCATTTTCTGGCTTGAGGATAAGCCCTCAGATAGTTACATTCATTACATCTGTGGTGGTCTGTCTCCCCAAGCATCCTAATAAGTCAGATACCCAAGAGAAGGGGGGACAAATCCAAACAAAATGTCACAGGAAAAATTCCTTTTCTCACTAAAATTTAAATTTAGACTCACGCTTCCTTAGAAGATAGGGCCTGTCTCATCAGATGTTCCCCTGTTCAGAAAGGGGCACTTGGAAGGGACACGGCCCTTGAGCTCCTGCTGCACACCAGGCCTTGGGCAGCAAGCTGGGCTGTGTCGCCTCAGTTCACCCTCACCCAGGCCCGTGGGGGGCACCCCCACCTCACAAAGGAGGAAACCGAGACTCAGAGAAGTCGTGACATGAGGTCCCATAGCTGGGAAACAGCAGCCAGGCGACCTCGGAGTTCCCTCACTCTAGGTCCCAGGGTTTCCGCAGTCTCGGGTGTTGACGTGTCTTCTATTGCACCTGCTGTTGAGAGCTCGGACCCCAGTCCCAGCCTCACACCCGACCCTGCAGACCCAGCACTTAGACTGGAACCTGTTCCCCAGGCCTCCTCACCTGTCTGCCACCAGGTGTCCACCAGCGTGCACCTGCTGTCCCCCACCACCCTGTGAAGCCACTCCCAGGCCTCACAGTTGATGGGCTCTCCCACTGAAACCACACAGGAAAGAAAAAGATGTTAACAGGCTGCAAATAAACCTGAAACCAAAAGTAAGTTTTGTGGGTTTTTTTGTTTTTCTTTTTTTGTTTCGTTTTGTTTTGTTTGGTTTGGTTTTTGTTTTGTTTTGTTTTTTGAGACCGAGTCTTGCTCTGTCGCCCAGGATGGAGTAGAGTGGCGTGATCTTGGCTCACTGCAACCTCCACCTGCCAGGTTCAAGCAATTCTCCTGCCTCAGCTTCCTGAGTAGCTGGGATTACAGGTGCCTGCCACCACACCCGGCTAATTTTTTGTATTTTTAGCAGAGATCGGGTTTCACCATGTTGGCCAGGCTGTTCTCAAACTCCTGACCTCAGGTGATCTGCCAGCCTTGGCCTCCCCAAAGTGCTGGGGTTACAGGTGTGAGCCACCGTGCCCAGTCAAATAAAGAGATTTTTAAGGAGAAAACAGCTCTGTAATGTTTTTTTTTTTTTGAAGAACATACAAGGAGACCTGAAAATGCAGTGAGACATATCATATTTATGGTCATCAAAGAAATGCACATGACTGTGACGTATTTTTATCATTAGATGGTTGAAAATCAAAAAGCCAGCAAGAATGTGGGGAAAACAGGATTTCACAGACACCAATAGGAAGGTAGTATGGTTCAGCAATTTTGGGGAGCAATCTGGATGTTTCTCTTAACATTTAAAACTCCATACATCCAATACAACTACTTTGAGCAACTGCTTGGGACAGAATCTGCTACGGCGGAACACCTCAAAACATGACCCCTGACGTACACCCCACAGAAATGACTGCAGATGCCACCAGAAGTGGCCATGTAAAGGGTGTCCTCAGCAGCTCTGCTCATGCCAGAAACCACACACATCCCTCAGGAGTAGGTGGCTAAATACAACATGGCACGCTCCTGCAGAGGAACGCCACACTGCAAAGAAGATGGCGAACCTCCACGACCCACGGCGGCATGGGTGAGTCTGAGGCACGATGCTGAGAAAGGGAGGGGTGTGCTGCGTGATCCCACCCAACTGAGGTTCAAGTGCAGCCACATCTGTCCGTGGTGATGCAGGCTACACTGTGATCACGGCTCAGGTAACTCCCGTGACTGGCAGGAGCCATAAGGGGGCCTCTGGGGACTGGGAATTTCTGTAGCACTTATACATGTAAACATCTCTCAAGTTGAACACTTAACATCTGTACCCTTTAGTATACATTATATCTCAATAGAAAGGAAAAAGATACACATACACCCTAGCATTCTCATAATGTCTACCTTATGACATTTCCACACCAGGCCAGCACTCAGCCAGAACTCTCCAGGCTAGATGCGCTGTCACTAAAACACTGACATATTCTCGTGCTGATGTTTGCTCCTTGCTCAGGACCACTTACAACCCACAGCCTGTCCCGGCAGCGGCCGCCGCATCAGTGCTGCATGATCAGTGCTGGCCACATGGGCGGCTCGGTGTCTTATGTGTCACACCTGCACTCAGAACATCCACAAGGGGCAGGGAGATGCCCTGCAGCACTGGTGGACACGCTGGGACACTGCGACAGCCTGCACCCAGCCACGGGGATGTGACCACACGAGCCAGGGCAATCCCCACAGCAGGGCAGATCCATGTGGAAAAAATGCAGATTCTACGATCTTAAAACAAACATTACAGCATAATAGCACAGTGTGGTGACTTTGGTGTTAAAGAAAACATCATTTAACAGAGCCGCAATCCACTACAGGAACTGAATTGCGGAGACGGGACCGAAGGCGCAGGAGCAACAACACCTGGAGCAGAGGTCAGGGAAAATCTTAGCTTTTTTTTTTTTTTAGAGAGACAAGGATCTCGCTCTGTTGCCTGGACTGGAGTGCAGTGGCACAATCATGGCTCACTGCAATCTTGACCTCCGGGACTCAAGGCTCCTCCCATCTCAGTCTCCCAAGTAGCCAGGACTACAGGCATGTACCCCCACGCCCAGCTCCTAAGGACATCAGCTTTAAGTTCAATGCTCCAATTTCTTCTTTTCACAAGAGCTTATCCATGTATTACTTATGAAATTGAAAGTTTAAAAAAGCTTTGAGAAATACACTTCTAGGGGGAGGGTCTTGAGTAAGTGGGATTCTGATGACTCAGTGTCGTGAGGGCTGATCCTAGCTGCCTGGAATGGGTCTGGGCTCTGGAATTGCACTGACAAGTATGCCAGCACAGTGCTGGCCCTGGCCAAGGTGTGGAACACACTGACCCCCAGCACTGCTCCAAGGTGCTGGGAGCCTCAGGTGCAAGACATCACAGGACGCCGCACTGCCTGCCAGCATTGTATACCAAGAACAGCACAACAAGGTGTGTGATTAGCACCTGGCCTCCCGCAGGGTTCTGCGGCTAGCACCGGTTATGCAACAGGAATAGGAATGTGCCTATTGACCAGCTAAATACACAAAACCCAGCTGAGCCTATGCTGGGGGCTGGCCCCCTGGCTCAGAGGTGTTCCAGGTCTGTGGGGACAGAGGCTGCTGGGATACACATCACACTCTAATGCAGCTGCCAGAGCACACCCCTTCCTGAAATGCACTTAGTGTGGTACCCCTTGTCACTGGACCCTGTGAATCTTCCTTCAGCAGACAAATCCCATGAGTGTATCTGGAAAACCAAATCTTGGCCTTCAGCCCTGTCCCCACCTAATGCCTAGGGCCCACTCATGTGGCCCTGCTGACAACACCTAGAGAATCTAGGAGAGTGTCTATGGCCCTGACCACCCCACTGTTTGTTCCCAGTTCCCAAGCACTGTATGGCCCAGAATCACACGGGCCTCTCAAGCCCAGCTCCAGCATGCCAAGAGAGACCACCCAAACTCACCACTTGCTGTGGTTTCAATGTTTGTCCCTTCCAAATCTCATGTTGAAATGTAATTGCCATTGTAACAGTATTAAGAGGTGGAACCTTTATGAGGTGATTATGCCAAGAGGTTTCTACCCTCATGAGTGGGACTGAGTTCAACTTCCTCTTGCTCTCTCTCACCCGCTCTTTGCCCTTCCACCGTGGGACAATGCAGCAAGAAGGCCCTCACCAGATGCCAGCACCTTGATGTGGACTTCCCAGCCTCCAGAAACGTGAACCAATAAATCTCTGTTCATTATAAATCATCCAGTTTCAGGGTATTCTATTACAGCAGCACAAAGCAAACCAAGACACACCATCTGGAAAGGAGCTCCATGCTCTTTCTGAGAAGTGGAGGGACAGTATGGCAAGGGAAGCAGAGTGAGCCAGGACCCTAGGACCTGCTGAGGGTACAGGGTGGGTGCCTAGAGCCCATCAATCAGGTGGGGGGCAGAGTGAGTTTTACTGACTCTAGAACCAGGTACTGGGTTCAGCACAGGGTGCCCTACTTGCTGAGTGACCTTGGGCAGGTTCGCTGACCTCTCTGTGCCTCCTCTTCCTCCTCTGTAATGCGAAGCAATATCTGCTCTTTGCTCAAAGGATGTGAAGATAAAGGCATTTAATACATATTTGCTCTTATTAATAGTATTCAAACCCCTCCTGCTTTTTAATCTAGAAAGCTCTTTGAGAAAAGAAGGTTTTTACTGTTAAGGGGAAAATAAGGGAAAAGAGGAGGAGGAGTCATTGGATGCCTGCTATTCCTCAGGAGCTCTCCCCGTTAATCATCTCCATGCTAAACATTACACTAAGGCTCACATCTGACCCTCTGTGGCATCCTCACCACCCTGCAGGTAGGTCTCATCCCCATCTCACATTTGAGAACAAGTGGTGAACTCTGCAGGGCACAGCCCCAGCTGCAGTGCCTCTCAACCTGTGGCCCAGATGCCCGCATGGCCTCGTGGTCACCCAGCAGTAGCAGAATCACATGTTCACTGCACTCCCTTCCCAAGGATGCATGTGGTAAAATGGGACACTCTTCCGTGGTCACTGCCCTGCATGCTTCCCCAGTGAAAAGCCACCAAGCAGGTGGCTGACCACATGTGACCACACATGTAAAGGCAGACATGAAATGTGGCAGGGACAGGAGAGGGAACAGCAGTCACCAGCACCCAGTCCCTCCCAGCACCAGCCCGAAAGACAGACACCGCCGATACTGTCGAAACCATGACATCGTCACCTTTCCAAAATGTTTCCACGTGACTTGGCAATATCCATCAACATTACCAATAGGCCTAAGCTTTGAACTGTCTGCCTGGAAACATCTACAGTAGCAGCAGGGCAAAAGCGCAGGATGGTATCCACTCCACGGACTTGGAGACAATCAAAAGGTCTAAGGACTTGGAGACAATCAAAAGGTCTAACAACGGGGCAGTGTTTAGCAAACTGTAGTTATACTATTATTATTATTATTACTATTTAGAAGACTGAATCTCACTCTGTCACCAGGCTGGAGCGCAGTGGTGCAATCCTAGTTCACTGCAGCCTGAAACTCCTGGGCTCAAGCAATCCTCCCACCTCAGCCTTTGCCACCACACCCAGCTAAGTTACACAATTAAATCCCATGCAGCCACTAAAGAAATGACTTGGCCCTTAACTTATTGAGTGGCTAAGTATTCCTAATGAAGATTAAGCTACAGAAATTGGGCACAGAAACGATGGCACAGAAAATGTCTGGAATGTTTTTCCCCAGACTGGTAACTGCTGCCAGCTCTGGGGAGGGGCTTATAGGTGGGAAGAGGTGCTTTCTACCAGATCCAGTCTGGCGTTGCATGAATTCACACATACAAAGCCGGGCAGCTTCATGACTGAAGTCCTGCTGAAGCGCGTATTGGCTCTGAGGGTCTAAGGCAAGTGCACCCTCTCCTGCTGCAGGGCAGGCCACTCACCTGACCCCAGGGTCCGCAGGGAGGAGCGATCGTACTTCTTCACCCAAGCATCACCGTATTTCAGCAACAGCCGGACAGCCGTTGGAGCGCCATAGAACTGATTGATCTTCAACCTCTCTACTGTCTCCCAGTACCGACCTACAGAAAGGCCGAAATTCACTGTCAGCAGGAGAGCTGACATGATCTACTTTAAACTTAGAGATCAGCCAAGACTTCCTGAGTGCTGGGCATGTGCAGAAGTGCATATGTCCATATAAAAAGGATCCCTCCCAACCCCCCCCGCAGTGAAAGACGGAAAGAAGCCCCATAGGACAAGTCTCCAATGGCGGCTGTCCTCCCAGCACTCCGCAGATCCATGGGTGGCACATTCAGCAACAGTCTTCACCTGGCTTAGGGTGATGGCCTAGTTCAAGGCGATACTATGTGGATTTAATAACCCGTGGAGCATTAACACAGAGCTTTCACTCGGTCACACTTACATGGGCTCTAAAGTGGTGACTGGGGCTTCCCCTTGTGACAGCAGAGCTGCCACTGTGTGTGTCCCAGGGAGCAGGGCCATATGCCCAGCATGCACACCCCTGATTCCTGTAAACCCACCACCCACACCATCCCCTCCACATGGGACACTGAGCTTCCAGGGGCTAAAGTGGTGGCCTGAGACAGCACCTGGGCCATGGCCCTGAATCCCTGGTCTTGCCCCTACAACTTCTTCCTTGAGCACACCCAGACCCCAAAGGCAGGGATGGAGCACTGGGAGGTGATAACACAGTTCGTGCACAGTTGTCAGCGCCATGGAACGCTGTGGCAGCAGCCTTTGGGCAGAGCCACCATGGTCTTCTTACATTAAAGCAAATATTTGAAGACACTGCTGTGTGGGAGGACGATGCCCAACGGAGCCAGACTTCACCTTGTTTTCAAAGTGATCTCAATGTAATGGAGATGGTTCTAGGCCATGCATAACATGGTCTGAGGGATGGCCCTGAAAGTTCAAGGGGCAGGGCTTGGGAAACAGAAGAGGCAGGCAGTTGGTCCTAGCCTCGAGAAAGGGCTGGATCTGGGCAGGTGGCCTACAGGTGAGAAGGATACCAAAGTGATGGCCCGAGGCTGGCAGTTTAAGTCAGAGGGCAGGACTACAGGAGCAGGCGCCTTGAGATGTCCTCCAGCACCAAGTCAGACTCCCTGCTGCTGCCCATCGGATCTTTCTGAAGACCCGGTGCCTGGCCCCACCGGGTATCTCAACAGCAGGACCTGGAGAGCCACACCCTCACCAGAGCCCAGGTATCCCCCTTCCATGAGCCTCTCCACAAGCCTCGAGCCTCAGGCTCTCTCCCCTGACACCAGCATGGGGTCCCAAACAGGGTTCACCATCCTTACCAGCATTGGGGTAAACTGGGGTGCTCTCAAAAAGGACACTGGTGGCTCCATTGCAGAGAGGCCCATACACCACGTAGCTGTGTCCTGTAATCCAGCCAATGTCAGCCACACAGCCGAAGATGTCACCTGGCCGGTGGTCGAACACAAGCTGCAGAGACAGGAAGGGAGCATCAGGAGCTTGTCCCCCCACTCCACCATGTTCACCAGGTCACTAGGAAATCGGCATGCATATGCTGCAGGCCACAGCTGTGAGAGGCAGCTGGCTCATCAAACGGCCTCCAGCAGCAGGACAGGTGGGAACACTGCAGAGTCCGTCTAGTTGTATGTTTAACACGTGGACACCTTTTTGCATTGCCTTACGCCACGATTTTTTAAACCTCTTAAGAACTACAAAAAATAAAAGTCAAAAAGGCCAAGAATGGCATCAAGCATCATCAGCTTCGAGAAGCATGAGAGGACAGACATCCGAATCCCCTTTATTCTTCCACAGCAGCTCACTGGAGCCTGATCCCATCTCAGGATCCAACTGCCCATATGCAGGAAACACAGAGGGCAGAGGGACAACAGGCACAACCCAGACCAAAGGACACCAGAGAAAAATGGCTGGACACGACAATGGCCAAGTGTAAGGAAATGGGGGAGCATAGGCTTAAAAGGACTTAAAAGACATATCAACAATATTTTCGGCCGGGCTCAGTGGCTCACACCTATAATTCCAACACTTGGAGAGGCCAAGGCGGGCGGATCACTTGAGGTCAGGAGTTCGAGACCAGCCTGGCCAACATGGCAAAACACTGTCTCTACTAAAAATACAAAAAAAAATTTAGCAGGGTGTGGTGGCAGGTGCCTGTAATTTCAGCTACTCAGAAAGCTGAGACAGGAGAGTCACTTGAACCCAGGAAATGAAGGTTGCAGTGAGCTGAGATCACACCACTGCACTCCAACCTGCACAACAGAGTGAGACTCCATGAAGAAAAAATACATATTTTAATGGGCAACAGTAAGCTACAGTGCCCATGGACACACATATGAGCCACAAAACTATCAAAAGAAAAACACAGGGCAGGGGCGCAAGACGCATCAGGACCTGTTGGACGGGGCTGCAGCCACATGGGCCTGGAAGGGGCTTCTGAGAAATGGGTGGCCTTTCACCTCTTGACCAAAGTGGCATTTGCCTTATAATAATTCATTAAGCCACACATTTAATTTGGGTGGTTTTCTGTATCTGTTCTAAAAAGAGTTTTAAAAAAATCTTTGGGTGAGTGGCCCTTAGTGTCCTGCTGCCACGTTACATGGTCAGATTCTCTGGGAGTTTCTAGACAGTGCAGTGGGAGCCCGAGGCAGCCAGGGCCCTGAGGAGCTGTGGGGTGGGGAGACTCGAGGGGCCCTGCCCCAAATAGGCCAGGAAGAAACACTGACCTCTCACACCTACAGGCCTCGCTCTGCAGCAGGAGGACTTCTGGCCCTGCCCCTGCCTGGAGCCCTGCCGAGGGCCCAGCACCGCCCCGCACAGGCCTGTACCTTGTGGGTCAGGGCGGCATAGAGCAGGTAGCCTGCCTGGGTATGGACGATGCCCTTGGGCATTCCAGTGCTCCCTGAGGTGTACAGCATGAAGAGCACGTCCTCGCTGCCCATGCTCTCTGGGGCGCATACAGGGTCCTCCTTGGCCATTTCCTGGAAGGGACAAGAAACAAAGAGCCCACTGAGGGCACTCAGCCTCTCTGAGAGCACCACTCCCCCTCCACAGCAGGACTCTGCACACAGGATTCAGAATTCACCTGCTCTGACCTGTCCAAGTTCAATTCCAAATGTGGAAAGGACACAAAACAAAAGGGTGGGTGCAATCATTTGTGTTACAGTAAGTGTTCCAATCTCCTTGTCGTATTGGAGTTTTATCTTCCCAGGCAGTACTCAAGCTCACCAAATACCACAGAGGAATCCTGGGCACCTCTAGGGAACCCAAATTGAGAACTACAACCCAAGAAGTCTCAGAGCCAGCTAACTTGATATGACCTCTCCTCAAACTGTGCAAAGTGAGGTAACCCACCTGCTCCAGCGGGATGTCCAGATCCCCCATGTGGACCTTGTTGTCTGTCCTGTGAGCCACCAGGACACGCTGCACGGTGGGGCAGTGCTTCACAGCCTCATCCACTATTTTCTTCAGCTCCATCACGCGCCCACCCCGGAGTCCTTGGTTGAAGGTGATAACCACCTTGCACTTGGCTAACAGAGACAACACAGACATTTCTGATCAGTCTCCTCCCGACTTTGGCCCTCATACCTCTGACTCACATAGGACATCCAGGCCTAGGACTGTGAGAAACTCAGTCCAATCTTGAGTAAAAGACTCGATGGAAAAAGTGAGGGGCTGTCTGCTCTCCAGCCTTTGTGTGCCATGAAGAAGCACCAGGCCTTTGTCCAGTTCTGAGGCTAAGGGGAAGGAACCAGAGATAAATTACTTTGAAGCTCAACTCTTCCTCCTTGAGTCAGCAGCATAAAGACAATTTGCCAACCAGACTTCCACCTTTCTCTCCTGTCTGCCCAGGAGCAAACCCCAGGAAAGGGGCCATCATGCCATCTGCAGCAATCAAGGTGACAGAGAAACACCGAGAGGCAGAGACCAAGAAAGCTGGACAAACAGAGGCCAAGCCCAAAGGTGTCCCATGTGGCCAGGCCCTGTCTAGAGTGACATGTGTGGGCCAAGAGCCTTCACTGTCCAGAGATCAGAAACTACACCCCAGTGGATGATTGGGAGCTAACTGCCCTCCTCACCTGCAGGAGAAGGCCCTCCTGATCCCACACCTGCTCTTCAATGACCAATGGTGCTCAGCCAGGCCCAGGGGGAAGCCAGGAGGACCCTAGCTTCCATGGTTAACCTAGGGGGAGGCCCAGAGCAGGGAAGAGGGGTACACTCACAATGGGCCTCAAGACCCCAGGAAAAGGAGGTGTCTGCCATGCTGTTCCCCAGTGCGGGATGACCCAGAAGAATCACAGCTGCAGAGGGTTACTACACAGCCCCTCAGGAAGAGCCTGGGACAAATGTCCAGCTGTGACCCTGACTGGCAGGGCCTCACCCACATCCCTCAGGCCTTTCAGTCATTTTGCACCAAAGGTCTCTTGCAGAGCTATGGACAGAAGTGCTTGGGAACCCTCGACCAATGACTCTCAATAGTTGGGGTACAAATCCTCGACCACCCTTTGGTGGGTACAACTCCCCACCCTTTGCATCGAGCCATTTGAGGCATGTGTGCCACATTCCTGTCCAGAGCCTCTCTGCAGATGAATCTCCGGTCACCCCCTGTGGCCTCACTCACCACTGCCCTACCACACTTCCAAGACAGACTCTGGTCTCAATGTTCCCTTTGGGAGAGTCCTACCTAAATAAATCTGAAAGCACTTTTGCACAACATGCCCACCCTTTCTCCTCCTGAGAGCCCTGGAGATGTCATGGCCATGAAGGTTCCCTGAGAATTCTGCAGCACACACAGGACCATCCAGGGGTCAGAGAGATACTCTAGGCTGCCACCCCTGCCTGGCACCAAGAGCCATGGCTACACACATTCTTTGCCCTTCAAGCTTCAGCGATAGCTCACCTGGGGAAACCAAGTCAGTTGGGTGGAGCCTATCAGAGACTTTCCAGACCTACATCCCCGAGCAGGGGTTGGTCCAGGCGAGCCCCCTATGGGCGAGGAAGGGAGATAGTGCAGCAGGAAGGAATGAACCTTTCTCAAGGGGATGGGAGACAAAGAAAGCTCATGGGGATGAGGATCTTTCATGAAACAGTGACCCCAGCCCGTGCAACATGCTGAAACCACACTACACAGCAGGCAGTTCCTTCTCTGCCTCCCAAGGCACACACCTCGCTCCTGACTCACACCTGTCCAGGGCCTCCCTGCCCAACAGGCTCTCCATGAGAGGACTCCAGGAGGTACCCAGGAGCTTCTGAGCACCATAAGCATGTCTGGCCCACTGGTGCCCTCCAAGGCTGGGCCACAGCATGGGTGCTGGCAGGAAACACGTGCCACTCTGGGAGGATTTGACTTTCCCTCCCTGGATTTGAGCAGGCACCAGCATCTGCGTTCATTTTCTGCTGCTTCCATAACAAATGACACAAACTCTGTGGCTCGGAACACTCATTTTTAGCTCACAGTTCTGTTGTCTGGACAGGCTTGGCAGGGTTCTCTGCTTAGAGTCTCACAAGGCCAACGTCAAGGACGGGGCTGGCTCCTATGTGGTGGCTCTGGGGAAACATCCACCTCCAGGCTCATTCAGTGGTTGGCAGAACTCAGTTCCACGCGACTGTGGGATTAAGGTTGCCCTTTCCTTGCTTACTGTCAGCCAGGGGTCATTCTCAGCGACTACAGCCACCACCTGCCCTGGTTCATGGCCCTGTTTATCTTCAAAGCCAACAATGGCGGGTAAAGTTGCTTTGAATCTCTCTGACCTCCCCTTCTGCTTCACTTCCTCTGCCTCTACTGGGAGCAAGTTCTGTGCATTTAAGGGCTATGGGATTAGACGGAGCCCACCTGGATATCCCATTGCCTTACATCTGCAAAGTCCTTTCACCATGCAAGTGACATAGCACAGCTTCCAGGGGATTACAGTGTGGCCATCTGAGTGGGTCATTATTCTGCCCCCATAGCCTCTCTCAAAGCCATTCTCCTGACCTCTATCCTCCCCTCCAACACTCTCTACTCCTCAAGCAGCCTAAAGCAAGAGGGAAGACAAATGAAGAGGGATGGTCCAAGCCTGGAAGTCAGGCCAGGGGACGGAACTCTGGAACTGCGCCTGCTGACTGAGGTGGCTGCCCAGACATGTGATACCCTGGCGGTCAGACTCACAATATGCACCCACCTCCCAGCGACCAACTGAAGATGGCTGCACATTCTTTCACCTGCTCTTATAGAGAAGCCGGATCCAGGTCTCCTCCCCTTGAATCTGGAATGGCCACAGACTGGCTTGGCCAATCTAGTAAGGCAAGAGTGATGCCAGGCCTGTGCCAGCCTGGCCTGTAGGACACTGGCAGTTGCTATTTCCTTCCTCTTGGAGCCATGTGCTGCCATGTGACAAGCCTGACTGCTGAGGCTGCAAGGCTATGAGGAAGCCCAAGTCAGCCACGTGTAGAGGCCACATGGAGAGAAAGAGAGGCCCGCCAGTCCCCAACCCTTCAAGTCAACCTGACTAATGTCCCAGATGTCATGGAGCAGAGAACAGCCATTCCCCGTCCCCATCTGATTCCTGTTCCACAGACCCATGAAATAAAATAATAAAATTTATAGTTTTCAGTTGTTTTAAGCACTAAGTTTTGGAGTAGTTTGTGACACAGCAACAGAAAATCAAAACAGCCCCTCATTGACTCAAGAGGACATAGATACCCATCTTAATAGAATCTTGTCCCCAGGAATCTGGCACCTGCAGAGCTGCACAAGGAGGCTGAAGGATATCAGGGCAGAGTCCTCTTCAGAACAGACTCCTGGCCCCTGCCCTCTCATGCTTGGTTGTTTAGCAATTCTGAGGTTCTGGGAGCACCCCAGCATCCAGCTACTAAATCCCCATATGCTGAAGTCACCAAGAGTCAACTGCTATTGCTTGTTTCAAACAATCTTAACAGAAGCACTGGGTGACCATGGCCACACTAGCAAGAGAGGAAAGGGGCAGCTTAGCATAATGCTGAAAGCATGAACTATGGCGGCAGAATGTCTGTGTTCAACTCCTGGCTCTGTCACTTACTAGGTATTTGACCTTAAATAAGTCACTTAAACTCTCTGCGTCTCAGTTTACTCATCTTTAGAAAGGGAACAGTAACCTCCCAACAAAGAAAAGACCAGAACCAAATGACTTCACTGGTGAAGTCTATCAAATATTTAAAGAATTAGCAACCAATCCTTCTCAAACTCTTCCAAAAAACTGAAGAGAAGGAGATACTTTCAAATTCATTTTATGAGGCCAGTATTGCCCTGATACTAAAGCCAAAGATTACTATAAAAAAAGAAAACTACAGACAAATATCTCATATAAACAATGATGCAAAACTCTTCCACCAAATGCTAGCAAACTGTACCCAGCAGCATATTAACAGAATACACCATGACCAATCAGGGCTTACCCTAGGAAAGGTGGTTCAACATGCAGCAATCAATCACTGTAATACATCACACTACTCCAATGAAGGAAAAAACACACCTCAATTGACACAGAACAAGCTTTTGACAAAATCCAATACCCTTAGATGATCAAAAACTTAAAACCAGGAATAGAAGGGAACTTCATTGATAAACGGCATCTGAAAACCCACAGTTAACATCATATTAATGGTAAAAGGCTGAAGCCTTCCTCCTAAGATCAGGAACAAAACAAGGATGCCCACTTTTTACCACTGCAATTCAACATTATAAAAAGTTGTTGCCAGAGTGATTAGGCCAAAAAAAAAAAAAAAAAAAAGAAAGAAATAAAAGACATCCAAATTGGAAAGGAAAAAGTAAAACTATCTCTATTCACAGATGACATGATCTAATATGTATAAATCCTAATGAATCCACAAAAAACTATTTATTAGAGCTAATAAATCAGTAAATTTGCAAGATACAAGATCACTATGCAAAAATTAGCTGTATCTCTATATATTAACAATGAACAATATATAAAGGAAATTAGGAAAACAATTCCATTTATAAAAATTCATAAAAGAATAAAATACTTAGGAATAGATTTAGCCTAGGATATGCAAGACTTGGACACTGAATACTACAAAATACTGCTGAAAGAAATTTTAAAATACCTAAGTAAATGGAAAGATATTCCATGTTTGTGGATTAATATTGTCGACATGGCAATACCCTCCAATTTTCTACAGATTGAATGCAATTAAAATCCCAACATCTTTTTTTGCAGAAATAAAAAAGTTAATCCTAAAATTCCTATGAAAATACAAGAAACCCAGAAGAGCCAAAACCATCCTGAAAAAAGAAGAACAAAGTTGGGAGACTCACACTTCCTGGTTTCAAAACTTACAAAGCTACAGTGCCAAAACAGTTTGGTACTGAGAAAACAATAGATAGATAATCATATGGATAAATGGAAAGAATAGAGAGCCCAGAAATAATCCCTCCCATATATGGTCAAATTATTTTCAACAAGAGTACCAAGTCCACTTAACAGGGAAAAGAATAGCCTCTTCAACAAACGGCACTGGGACCAACGGATAGCCATAGGACAAAGAATGAAACTGGACCCTTACCTCACACCCTGTACAAAAATCAGCTCAAAAGTAAAGACCTAAATGTAAAAAGGTAAAACTTAAACTCTTTGAAGAAAACATATGAACAGGGAGGCCGAGGCGGGTGGATCACGAGGTTAAGAGATCGAGACCATCCTGGCCAACATGATGAAACCCCGTCTCTACTAAAACTACAAAAATTAGCTGAGTGCAGTGGCACACACCTGTAATCCCAGCTACTCGGGAGGCTGAGGCAGGAGAATCACTTGAACCCAGGAGGTGAGGCTGCAGTGAGCTGAGATCATGCCACTGCACTCCAGCCTGGCGACAAAGCGAGACTCCATCCCAAAAAAAAAAAGAAAGAAAAAGAAAACATAGGAAAAAATCTTCACAACATTGGATTTGGCTATGTTTTCTCAAATAATACAGCAAAGACACAAGCAGCAAAATAAAAAATAGATAAATTAGACTTCATTAAAATTTAGAACTTTTATACACCAAAGTTTACTACTGAGAAAGTGAAAAGACAACCCACAGAATGGGAGAATATTTGCAAATTATATATCTGATAGAGGTCTAATATTCATAATATATAAGTAACTTACATACTCAACAACAAAAGACAAACAAGCAATTAAAATATGGGCAAGCAGCTTAAGTAGACTTTTTCCAATGAAAACATACAAATGGACAACAAGTACATAAAAGATGTTCAATATTATTCGTCATTAGGGAAATGCAAATCAAAACCACAATGAGATACCACTTCATTCTCACCACGACAGCTATAATTTTTTTAAGTGAAAAACAAGATGCAGAGAAACTGGAGCCCACATATACTATTGGTGGAATATGTGGTGGTGGAAATGTAAAATGGTACATCTCCTTAGCACAACAGTTTTGCAGTTCTTTGATAAGTTAAACATGGAATTACCACATGAGTCAGCAAGCCCACTCATAGGTACACATCCCCAAAATTAAAAGCAGGTGTTCCTATACATGAACATCCATAACAGCTCTATTCACAATAGCCAAAAAATAGAAACAACCCAAATGGCCATCAATTAATGAATGGATATTACTCACCTATTAAAAAAATGAAATACACGTGCCACAACATGGATGAATGGAGAATGTCTGCTTAATGGGTGTAAAGTGTACATTTTGAGTGATGAAAAACTTCAGGTATTAGTGATGCTGATGACTGCATAACACTGTGAATGTACTTAATGTGACTGACTTGTACGCTTTAAGATGGTTACAACAGTAATTTTAGGGGAGGGGAATAATAATAGTGTTATTGCATAAAATACCTATGAAGACTAAGGTAAATTAAAGGACATAACCTTTGTAGAGTGCTTAGAACAGTGCCTGGTACACAGTTGGTATTACAGAGTTCTAGAGAGAGGAAGAAAAAGAGAAACAGGTGGCAGCATCAACCTTGAACGTGGGGGAGGAAACCCTGAAAGGAAGTGGAAGGGCTTCCTAGACTTTTACACAGAGGGAGGTCAACAGGGGTCTGAAAACTCTACCCACTAGTTCTATTTTCTATGAGACACAAGAGTTCTCAATGGCCCCTAGAACCTGGCACCTGCCTTGCAAAACCAGCTCGGAGGACTCCCTCCAGGAGATAGCAGGGAGCAGAGATCAGACTGCATGGACATAGGGCCACCATCCCGACACTCAGTCCTTTGACAACAGCAAAACAAGGAAGTTATTGTTCTGCACAGTGTCCAAAACACACTGACCCACATGCAGACAGAAAGACCCCCTTCACCTGACTCCGGATCCCCAAAGATGGTCCACCCCTTCGCTCCTCAGGATAGAAAGCTTCCAGTTGTTGACCTGCGGGACCTTCCCTGTGTGTCTCCAGCGTCATCCCACCTCCACACTTCCTTCCTGCTGCACTACACCCGCCTCCACTAGGCGCTCATGCTGCGCTCCTCCTCCACTTGGCCTGTGTCTCTGCTGTTCCCTCCACCTGGAACTCTCCCTTCTTCACCTGGCTAAATTCAATGCACTCAGATCTCAGCCCACAGAACAAATTCTCATTTGGCCATGTGCCTGTCCCTAGTAGGATCTGTCATTTGTCTGTGTGACATTTTATTAATGTCTGCACTCTGCTGGTCTCTACACTGATGGCCAGGCCCCCAGGAACAAGGATCAGGGAACTCCAGGATTCCTCCCTCCCCACGCCCACCTCCTCACCATCATTGATCCTCCCAGCCAAGGACGCCGCACTGAAGCCAGCAAAGATGACTGTGTGGACAGCTCCGATCCTGGCACAGGCCAGCATTGCTGCCACAGCCAGTGGGGACACGGGCATGTAGATGGCAACACAGTCCCCACGGCAGACTCCATGCCTCTTCAGCGTGTTGGCCAGGCGGCACGTGGTCTCCAGCAGTTCCCTGCAGCACAGGGAAGAGAAAGCCATCAGAGATTGAGGAGCGCCAAAACGCAGAGCAGTTTGGGGTGGAGCAATACTGCAAATGTTATGTCATATACACCCACCCCAGTGCCAGGATAACAGGCACTTGAATACTTAATGCATGGAAAGTACTTTTCCAGAAAAAGAAAAGTTTTTAACATTTGTAGATTGCTATTGGCAGAGATTCACTGCCACATTGCTAGGGTGACAAGGCTATCCTTAAGTACACTTATGGCAAGGTTTTGTTAAGGGAACAGGAGTGTAGGGGAGCATTTTAGAATCAATTCCATCTTAAAACTAGCAAGGCACATTCTTTGCCAGTCACGACCCACAGTCCTAAGATGTTTACAGCTGAGGAAGCAGCTTAATACCTGCAAAGGCAAACTCTTGCAACAACAGAATGTCCAGATGCCCCAATATTGCATAACATATGCTTTTAAGATGATTATAGGCATGCTTTGATGTACTTATGCACTAAAATGCCAAGGATAGCTTTCTTTCAATCAACAAAGTAATAAATGTCACTTTGTCAGCCTACCCGGAGGGAGACATAGCTTTGCTTTTACATAGATAAGACCCCGATATAAGAAATAAACAAAACAGAGGCATTCCTCCTCTTGCTGAGGAGGCCCTACTATGTAACTGAGAAGCTTTCAATAAACTATTTCTTTTCACTGAGCTCAGCCACTCGCCTTGGATTTCCTTCCTGGCAAGATCCAAGAACCTTCTCCTGGGATCTGGATGGGGACCCCTTTTTCCAGCAGCAGCTTCTCAGGGACCACAAGTGTCTGAGGCATAGATCATCATGGTTCCAAAACTTCTGAAAATGTTTGCCTCCAAAAGAAAGACTGATCTCATAAGACATTTAGTCGAGAAACGATAGGTCCCAGATTTCTGAATCAACACAGTCGAGGGGCACCAAACAATGCCCTCAGCGGACAGGCCCCCAGGCCCAGAGAGGGTGGACCCCAGCTCTGCAAAGCCACAGTGAGTCAGGAGTGAAGGCCGCACGCAGGGCAGCCACATCTCCCTGCTGCCCCGAGACAGCACGGGCAGGTAGAGCAAGCACCCTGCTTTCTCTTCAAGCTAGGGGACCATGGATGAGGGGAAGGGAAAGCACTGGGCACCTGCCCGGCCCCCATGTCGTCCCCCACGTCGCCTACCTCTACGGGGTGTGCGTGCCCTTCCTCTCTGGCCACTCTGGGGCCTAGCACCAGGTTTACCCGCCAATCAGGGTGCAGCATCTCTCTGGGCAAGCTGATTGGTTCAGGGCTGACACGGTGACCCAACCTGGTCCAGTCAAAGTCAACCATACTCAACTCTGGGAAAACCTGGAGCACGCGAGAGCTGCCCACTTGCCCGCCATGCAGCGAGAAGTGGAGGAAGTGGAAGCGATCCCAAGGTTGTCTTTCCTTTCCGGGCCTCCTCATCCCTCTGAATCTGGACCTGGCAATTGCATTAACCACTTTCCCACTCTTGCTGTACTGACTTTAATTAATTATTTGCAATAAAAAGAGCTAACACATAAGGAAGAATGAGGGGAAGCTAAGGCCCCTTCTCTCTAGGCGGGGCAGGCCACCAGCCCGCAACCCTTGCCCTCTGCAGAGGCCCAGAAAGCAGACCCTCCTCGGGCTTGCAAGGCCCCTCGCAGCATGTTTGCATAGCTCTCCTCTGTTCAAAGGGTAGTCAAGGAAAGGGCTCCCGAGAACAGTGAAGCTCAACGAGGCCACCCGGGAAACCACAGCAGAATGAAAATGAGCTCTCCGCATCACAGGCAGGGGCCTCAAGGAGGCCTTTGTTTCTTCCCAAGGCCATCTGCAGAGGGGACCACATGAGAACCAGCCCGCAGTTCTCCCCACAGCCAGCACGCCTGCCCAGCCTGGCTCCAGCGGCCTCTTCTGTGGGATTTCATCGTTTTTCCTTCAGGCTTTCAGAAGGAGGACAAAGGCGCCATTCAGTGGCGCCCCACCCACCCCTTGCCAAGGTTTGTGATAAAAGACAGAACACTCCCCAGGAAAACCCCCAGCACCAAGCTCTACAGAATCTAGGGCTCAGCAACACTCCTGCTACTCCGGGGAGGAGGCTGGGGTGGCCTGTGACCAGCTGAAGAGGGAGCCGTGGTCAACAGCAGGGAAGAGTCACTCAACATCCTCGGCCAGATTCCGTTTTCATAGCTCTGAGAGCTTAAGCCTCACTGCTACGAGAGATGAAGGCTTGAATGTATGCTCAACAGTAAATGGCGATGAAATTCAGTCCCTGTTCTGCAGACGGAGGGCAGCAATCTGAAGCCAAGAAAGGACACCAGACTGTCCCAACAGAAAGGCCTGGGGTAGCTTTCTGTAGTAGCTGCCTAAGCATGAGAGCTTATCTTTCTGAGCTGCCATGTGACCATCTGAGAAAGAGCAAGCACCCTCCACCTTGTACAGCTGTCACAAGTATTAATAAAAAGCAAGACCGACTTGGAAGTCTGCCAGACATTCAGCAGGAATTGTCTTTCCCGTCAGATGGAAACTCTCAGAAATCTGTGTGTGAAATCGTTTTCTAAAATGACAAAAATCAGCTAACTCACTTCAGTGAATTCCTAAGATGTTAAAAATCCCATTCTAGGCGCCTTGGGAGTGAGTGGGGTGTTTGCACTGGAGAAAGAAATTGACAGGGAAAGTGTCCTCCAGGAGCACAGCTCCGATGGGGAAATGACGGCACATGTGAAGGTGTGCAGGGCACTGAGCAGCTCAGCTTGGTGGTATAGCCACTGGGGGTGGCAGGGAACGGCAGCAGGGAGAGCTTTCTGGGTAGATAAGCTGTTGGGAGAAGGACTGGGGCAGAAAGAAGAGTGGATTTTCCCTATAGGGGCAGACGTCACCCAGTCATTGGAGCTGGACAGCTAAATGACAGCCTTCAGGGAGGGTCTAGAGACGAGGTTTCCCTGGAAGACTGAGGCCTCAACATGGGCCCAAGAGCTGAAGCAGGGTCTGGTGAGTCCCACACTCTTGCTGCTGAGTCCAGAGGAGAGGCTTCTGATAAAGGATTTGATCCAGGTAAATCTCAGAGCCCTCTCCCTTCCTATATTCTCTGCTAAGAGAAATACCTCGGCAAAGAAGTGGAAAGGATCCTTGAAGTGGAAAGGATCCCTTGATGTCAGGCGGTGCAGCCTCCTTGGGGTTCTGAAATCTGGCAGCCACATTTTGGCCCACAGCAGCCCAGCCTCTGCTTAAACATCACACTGCCAGAGCTCACCTCATGGGGCCACCTCTCTGTCACTTTGATAGGGAAACAGTCTACCAAAAATTGGACCAAGATTTGCAACTCTTCAAACTCTACCCCTTAGTCCTACCTCAGACCTTTAAAGCTTCCCAGAATAAATCTAATTTCTCAATGACAGCCTTTCAAATTCCTGAATATTCCCCACCCCTCATCCTCTTGGAAGCTTTTCCTCCCCCAGGTTCTCTGGTCCAGCCCTCCATGACGGCACTCAATCTCGGTAGACACCCCCAGACTTCCAAGTGAACCCCCACATTCTCATGCTGCCTGCCCAGAGCTGAATGTGGGTACCCAGACCCTTGACCTCAATTCTATATTTAACCATGTTTTTATTTTTAATTTTTTTTTATTTTTCTGAGGTGGAGTTTCGCTCTTTTTGCCCAGACTGGAGTGCAATGGCTCGATCTCAGCTCACCGCAACCTCCACCTCCCAGGTTCAAACGATTCTCCCGCCTCAGCCTCTCGAGTAGTTGGGATTACAGGCACACACCACCACACCCGGCTAATTTTGTATTTTTAATACAGATGTGGTTTCTCCATGTTGATCAGGCTGGTCTCGAACTCCCCACCTCAGGTGATCCACCCACCTCGGCCTCCCAAAGTGCTGGGATTACAGGCATAAGCCACTGCGCCAGGCCGACCATATGGATTTTTAAAATACCTGACAGGTGGCTCAAATTCAACATGAGATCACTAACCTGCACCCTCCCAACTCCTAATACATGTAGCAGATGCCCTTTAACTAGGGCTTTCTCATATTATGGCCATGGAAATGTTTTGTGTTTTTTTAAAGTAGGCTTTCCATTTATCCCAATCTAATTCTATCTCAATTTCTCCCCATCTCTCCAGATGACTTTTTTGGTTGTTTTTTTTTTTGAGATGGAGTCTCGCTCTGTCACCCAGGCTGGAGTGCAGTGGTGCCATCTCCGCTCAACCTCCACCTCCCAGGTTCAAGGGATTCTCCTGCCTCAGCCTCCTCATGAGTAGCTGGGACTACAGGCGTGCACCACCACACCCAGCTAATTTTTGTATTTTTAGTAGAGACGGGTTTCACCATGTTGGCCAGGCTGGTCCGGAACTCCTGACCTCAAGTGATCCACCAGCCTTGGCCTCCCAAAATGCTGGAATTACAGGCATGAGCACCTTACACACCAGCAATTTTTGAAGCCTGGATTTTTAAGTTTAAACTCTCATTTTTCATTAGCAATATCCTCCAGACATATATTATTGGAAAATATGGTCAGCAAACCTAGATCTTCAAATCATCGAAAAATAAATGTTGTTCAAGTAAGTGATCCTGCCATTCCAAGTACTCAGCAACTATTTGAAAGCACGTTTTTGGATATTCATAATTTCTCAGACTTCCACAAACCGAAATGTTACTGTTTCTGTATCAGAAAGATAACGCAGCCACTCAGTGACTGATGCCTTGGGCTACAGTTGCAGGAAACAGTGGCTTCCTCACTACCTGCAGGATCCTCTTTTGTGGCGCCCTAGCAGGTCTCCAAAGCACGGGGATGTGCAGCTTTCTAAGTCACTAGAATGAGTTAGAGTTTTACTTTTAAGTCCAAGAAGAAATACAACACTTGTCGTTCAGGTACCGAGCAGGATATTTAAGTTTGTCTGCAATGTAGACTCTGCCGGGTCAAGCTTTTGGTGTGGATGTATGCAAATGATGTGCAGAAAAACACAGATTTGGTCTTGTGTTCCTGGTGCTCAACACTAGGAAAATGCTGACTGGCCTTGGGGAAGGAAGAAGACTTATTATCAACTCTTAACATCAACTGGGAATAACTTTTATCAATGCTAAAGATATAATCTGACTGCAAGTAATTGTGACCAACATGATAACTGCCTGAACTCAGACGATACAAATGCACCACTACCCCCCACCCCCCGCCTCAGAATTTAAAATTAGTCCAAAACAGGAAACAGCTGGAAACAGAGTTCAGAGAAAAGAGAAGAAGAAATGCACTGGTATTTATTTTTTCATCTATCTTTCAATCGGAGCTAGCTTCGTCATGGTTAATATTGAAAGTATCTTTTTCTCCTAGACATTTCCTGATGAGGGCCCAGGGTAAGTAAGTCCTGTGTGTGCTGTCGTGTTTAAGAAATAAACAAATTGAGGCTGGGCATAGTGGCTCATACCTGTAATCCCAGCACTTTGGGAGGCTGAGGCAGGCAGATCACTTGAGGTCAGGAGTTCAAGACCAGTCTGGCCAACCATAGCAAAACCCTGTATCTACTAAAAATACAGAAATTAGCTGGGCGTGGTACTGCACGTCTGAATCCCAGCTACTTGGGAGGCTGAGGCAGGAAAATCGCTTGAACCGGGGAGGTGGAGGTTGCAGTGAGTTGAGATCCCACCACTGCACTGCAGCCTGGGTGACAGAGCTAGACTCAAAAAAAAAAAAAAAAAAAGAAAAAAGAGAGAGGGAGGGAGAGAGAGAGAGGGAAAGAGAAAGAGAAAGAGAAAGAAAAATTGAGAATGCATGATTGCTTACTGCTTACCATTATTCTGGCACTCAGTATTCATGAAATAAACACTAGCTAACAGACTTCTTTGTTGTCCATCAAGTACAAGGTCTGCTTGGGTAGAGATTTGGGTTTTGCTTATTGCCTTCTTCCCAGCATCCACCTAGCTCGTATAAGGTACTCAATAAATATTTGTTGAGCAAATGGGCACAGCAGGTGAACCTGAAGTGGGAAGGACCTCAGCCAAGAGCGACACCCACTCTGTAGACACCCTGTGTCCTCCTTCCCCTGAGGTTAGGCTGTTGTCACCTTGCATCACGCTGGCATGAAAATGTGCTGCTGCTCTGAGAAGCAAATGGGAAGGACCCCCCTCTGAGAAACCAGCCTACGGATACTTTTCATTTTCTTCTGCCAATAAGGGAAGTAAACCCAGGTAATTGTCTTGATATGTGAAGGCCTCTGAAAGACACGAAGCATTTCCCCGGGCTCAGTCACTTCTCTCCAAGCACTGGTGCTGACGGGGGCTGGGGGAGGTCAACTCCATGGTCTAGATCCAAAACTTGAAAGGACATTCCTATGCTGTCTCTAGAATTTGATATTTTCTTCTGCATGCTGTGTTAGGAAGATAGAGGTAGTAAGAGAAGAAAGGATCAGCCTTAGGGAAGGGAAGCCTGGCAAGGCAGACCCCTTCCCACACAGGAGGAGCGTGGAGGGCCACGCAAATCATGGATGGCCAGCTCGTGTCTCATGGACCCAGGCTTGGGGAACAGACTCCTTCCCACCTGGCAGACTCCTCTGGCCCTGACATTACTGTAGCCACTGACTGTCATTCAATGGTGGTAAGATTTGCTCACTCTGCTCTTTACTACCACTGAGAGAACAGAAGACCAGGAAGTCAGCTAGCAGGGCTCATAAACCAAGTATGAAATTTCTTACATCATTATTTGATGTCATGGCCGTGACATTTAGCAAAGAGAAGTTGCCGTGAAAACATAAAGTGGCAGCCGCACTTGAACGTGAATGGTCCCCTGGGCCAAGGTGAGCCCAGGCACAGCGAGGGCCCCCAGGGGACATAAGCTGAGATACCAGTAGTGATGCCAGCTCAGCCAGTAACAAGATCACTAAAGCTATGTGTGTTCTAAATTCCTTATGGAAAATGAAAGTCTCTTCCCTGAGGATTTGCTATAGACTCTGCGGAAAGTACTGAATCTGCAAGTTGATCACTCAGGAGTCTCATAGGAGGCCAAACAATGACGGATCAGAGAACAGGGCTCCCAACGCAGCACCCCACACCACTGGGGCCTGAATTGTCTAATCTGTGAAATGGCCTAATAATAGGACCCACTACCAAGGTGGTCGTGGGGACCACATATGAAGTTACAGACACCTTTGAAGGTGACCTGTAAACAGTGGCCATAATGACTGCAGAAAATACAAGACATGGGAAAAAGAGAATTGTTGAACACTGATGGACCTTTAAGAAAAGTGGGCACCTCAGGTGCTGCCTTCTCAGGAGGGCAGGTGCAAAATGCTGGCTTGCCTTATGGAAGCTGCTGTCTCCGTGTCACCAACTCAGGGCACATGCGCCTCAGCTGTGTGAATGCCTTGCAGGAAGCCCTCACCTGCACAGCCCGCCTGCTCCATGCCCCCAAGGCGGGTGCTGAGGGCAGGAGTAGATCTGAGAAGGATGCAGAGCCTCCTACATTTGGGGTTGCTGCCAGTCTGGGGGTTCCAGGCACTCAGCCCGAGGCCTGTGCTTCCAAAAGGCCAGAGGGAAGGCAGGTCCACCCCACATGCTCTGCACAGCCTACCACCATGTGCCATGTCATCCCGTCACTGCTCCCCTGCTGGCTACCCAAGCTTCTCCAGCATGTTTGCCTGCCGCTGTGAGCACAGGAAACCTCCTCTCCAGGCCCATGGCCTCCTACCTCTTCAACATCCGGGGGGTGTTCCCTCCCCCGCCTCTCCTCCCACCTGCCCTCACCCCACCCCCAGTTCACAGCCCCATCTTATGGAATGAGGACAGAACAGCTATCAAGCAAGTATCCTGTACCCAGGGCTGCTCCCATGAAGCAGGTTCCCATGGAGAACCCACTAAACTCTCACAAAAGCCCATGGGCTCCGAGCTCCCATTCCCTTCTTCACTTTCCTGATGAGGAAATTGAGGCACAGAGAAGTTGAGCCACTTTCTCAAGGCTATTCAGCTGAAGGAGTCAGGGCTGGATTCAAACCCAGGCCCAACTCCAGGGGCCTTGCTGTCAGCCAGCTCCTCAGTATTAGAACCACTCCTATTGCAAAGGCTCCCAAACTTCAAAAGATTTGCCCTCTGCGAATGCTATAATTATTCATCTAACATATTTCTTGAGTTAGTTTACTTTTTTAATATAAATTGATTCTAAGAATGAACCAAAGGCTCTGAACCTGAGGCTGATTCTCTGTTCAAAAGGGAAAGTTAGCAAGAAAAGTGCCCAAAGCCCCCACACTCATGGGGGTTCAACTGAGCCTTTCTTCTTGTCATCAGAATGGAGGACAGGGCTGAGGGTGGGTGTGGAACGGCGTTTTCCTTCATCATTCAGTGTCTGGCTCCTCGCTCAGGGCCATCTGCCCAGGGCACACCTCCCCAGGCACAGTCAGGTCAAATCCCACATCCTTAGTTTTTCTTTTCTCCTCTGACCAGAGCCCAGGATGCGGTCAGCTTCTAAGAAAGCCTTGTAGGATGGAAGTACCAGGCCAGCCTCCAGAGAAGCTCTGTCCTCATTCCTGTTAACGCCTGGTTTTCCCTTCGACCTCAGCACTTGGCTTTGGCCCAAGTCTTTCTGGAAAGGAAGTTCTTTTTCCAGATACAAAGCCCAGCTCACATGACTGCAGGAATCAGGTGTCAATGCCTGAAGAACTTGGGAGGCTCCTGCAGGCTGGCAGCCCAGGACAAGAGCACACTGGGGGACTCGGGTCCTGGAAGCCAGCCCTGAGAATAGCTGGTTCCCTGGCAGAACATTCACCCCTGGCTGGACAGACTTGTTTACCTCCTGGGAGAAAGCCACAGAAGTGAGTCCTTTCCCTAGTGGAATTTGGAAAGGGATGTAGGTTTTAACATTCTGTAAACATTCACTTTACCCTGTGGTTGAAAAAAAAAAAAACACAGGAGATTTTGCAGGTCCCACTCCAGGTTTGCACGCCCCACATGCCCTCTGTTCCGTCTCTCTGAATGGCTCTACCAGAGCCCATTCGGCTGCCACAGACACAGCACAACACAGGGCAGCCAACTTCACACAGAACGCTGCAGAGCCTGGACGCAGGTTGGGGGTCCTTCTATTTATCAGGCCTTCCTAGAAGTCCACAGAACATTCCAGATTAACACCTAGAGGAGAATAAGCCCTGGAGGGGAAGTTCGCAGACATAACCACACAGGTGGAAATCCAGAGAGCACAGCCGCTTGGCATACCTGCCTCGGGCCCAGCAACTTTCCCTGCTTCTTGGCAGCAGCCTAGAGAAGCATCAAACTCCTACAAAGAACAGGAGGCTCCTGCTCCCCAGTGCTGTGCTTGATAACAACCAGTTTCTCAGCAAAAGAAGCCCTGACTTACAACATTTGCCAGTGATCACTGTGCCAAATATTTCCACCACTGATTTTCAGCTCCTGATAGGGCTGACTGGACAAGGCGTTGGGAAGATATGCACACACAACTACTCTGTGGAGCCCGTTCGACACTAACCCCAGCCTGGGAGCCTGCAGCCCAAGTACCCAAACCACCGAGCCCCAGGAGCAGCCTCCTCCTCTTTCTTTGCAGCCACACCCCAGAAGCTGCCCAGATGCCCCACCCCAGGCCACCCTTAAAGTTCACTGGAACTAATTTTCCCCTTTATAAAACAATAATTGTTAATAATTTATGATTTCATTCCTTTTATTTAATGATTATTCATTTAATGATAAGTAATTGCTGATAAACCCTGTTATTTAATGATTATTCATTTAATGATAAGTAATTTGGCCAGGCGCGGTGGCTCACGCCTGTAATCCCAGCACTTTGGGAGGCCAAGGCGGGCGGATCATGAGGTCAGGAGATCGAGACCATCCTGGCTAACACGGTGAAACCCCGTCTGTGTTAAAAGTACAAAAAATTAGCCAGGCGTGGTGGCGGGTGCCTGTAGTCCCAGCTACTTGGGAGGCTGAGGCAGGAGAATGGCGTGAACCCGGGAGGCGGAGCTTTCAGTCAGCCGAGATCGTGCCACTGTACTCCAGCCTGGGCGACAGAGCGAGACTCTGTCTCAAAAAAAATAAATAAAAATAAAAAAAACTTAATTTGGAAGGAAGGGGAGGAGCAAAAGCATGCAGCTTTTTTTAGTCCACCCCTTGTGACCTCAAGACCACAATCCCTCTGATCCTGGGTTTAAGATGACATGGAGGGTCTGCAGAAGCTCGGGGCTGGGCTTCCACAGAGGGCACCGTACTCCCGGGCATAAGGCCAAGGGCTGAGAGCACACCCACACTCTCTCCATGGCAGCCCTTGTCCCCAGGCCACCTCACATGGCCTTGCAGCTCATCCCTGTTCAAAGGCACTACCCCAGGGATGCTGGAATCTGCACCAGGCTGAATACCCTATTGGGAGGGGAGCCCTTCCACAAAAGTGGCCCCATTTGCACCGGGAAAACATGCCAGAAACCATACTAAATGTTAGCCTGGAAAACTGTCCCACAATTTAGTTGTGAAGTCCAAAAAACTAATGGGTTTCTAATGTGAAGATAGAAGACTGTTCTTGTTGAAAACGGGCTGGCCTGCAGGCAATCCACATGAGATGGGCCACCATGGGTAGAATGAATACATCAGGGTGAAGACCAGAGCCTGTTAGTTACAGCAGATTTTGAACAGCTGTGGTGGCCAAAGGCCTTTGCACACTGAAGTGACTTTGAGGGTTTGGTCACCTGCATGAGGAGGAAGGACTGCCAGGCTCCATTTGAGTGGCCTGGGATCTGAGAAGGTACAGGTGGGATCCTTCTGTCCTAACAGTGGGTTGTGGAGCCCAGGTATCAGCCCAGTCAGGTTCCACAACCCACCCGCTGGCCTAGAATTGCCTGTGGTCACCACAGCGTCTTCTCCCTCTACATCCACGCCAGCCTGGCATCCTCCACCAGAGTCGCCCTTGCTCCCGAGGTTCTGCCTGTGAATCAGCATCAGACAGCTGCGCATGGGAGTGCCTGCAAGGCGTGCTGCTGCTCTGCTGCTGCGCAGAGCGGCTAGAGGATGCTGGGTTTCCTGGGGCAGCCCCACTCGCTGTGAGGGTGCCGAGACACAGGTGAACCAGAAGCAATGGTGGTTTCCCGAGTCCTGGACCCAAGCTGCAGGAGAATGTTTGGAAACTCAGCAGTGCCAGTGAGGTCTCTGGAGGCCCTTCTGATTGTGCCAGAGGTCGAGGCTGAAGGTCCCCCCAGAGGCTGCTCTTCCTACCTCCCAGGGATTTGGAAGCACCCTGCCTAAACTCCCTTTCCACTTAAAAGAACAGCGGTGATTTCCCTTTTTTACAACTGAATCCTGACAGATTTCTGACGAGCCATTGCTGCGGCATTCCCAGGGATGCATTTTCAAATACAGATTCCCATGACCTTCCCAGAAACTCAGAATGGCCCAAGCAAAGCCTGGGTACTGTCTCACTAGAAACCCTCCCCAGGGGACTCTGAGGCATGGCCTGCAGCTGGAAATCACTGCTGTAAATTCCAGCCAGAGTGACACAGTTGTTAAAGCTGCCTGGCAATTTCCCTGGCATGTTTGGAGACCATGAGGAATTCCTGAAGACATTCATGTCTGAGAAGATCCCACGTGACCACTTCTGAAGTCCCTGTCCACATGGCCTGTCTCCCTTGGTCGAGGCCATTCCCCTAAAGGCTTCATCCACGCAGAAGCAGCAGGGAGAGTGGGACTGTGCTGGCCCGAACAGGGGGCAGACACATTCACCATATCTGCAAGCGGCCCTGAAACCTCTCTCCAGGCTTCTCAGGGGAACTAGACTGGATTTGTGGATGGGAAATTGTCAAGTCCCCACCCATCCTGACCCCCTACTGTCACAATGTTCAGATGAGGTCAAGACAGCCACAGGGAGGGTCAGGAGAAAGAATGACAGGGGAGGCCCCTGTTGCAAGAGGCCAGCAGCACCGTGCCACCACCTCCTGTCCTGGCACCAGTAACTCCACAGCCTTTGATCCTACCTCCTCTAGCAGCCGACCCTCAGTCTCTGAACCCTGCACAAGGGGTCCTGGAGTCCTCTGGCATGAGCCCCCTAAACCCCAGCTGGTGTCAGTGCCTAATAAGTGTCTACTGGTCCTCTGAGGCCCCAGACACCTGGAAGACGTGGCCCTGGCCAGCAACAGGGCATCCTGTCTACATGCAGTGGAGTTCGGCCTGGGCACACCAGGATGTTTATTTAGAGGTGTGTGGAGGGCCAGAAGCCTCAGCTGCAGAGCCCAGGGGTCCCATTCAGACCTGAACTCCACTTCTGATGGGACTATAGACTCCTCAGTACATCCACCACAGTCAGAGCTGGGGAACCTTTTCAGCTGCATGAACTCCCAAGTTCCTAAAGCTCTATGGATACCAGAGTCCCCAGCTTTAAAAATCAGGGTCCCAGGCAAACATCAATATGAACTGAAATCCTTGGTGTCAGCTCCTGCCCAAGGCCAGACCCACAGAGGCAGTGTAAGGGTGGCAAGGCCAGACTGGACACCGAGGAGATACCAGGTGACTTGAGGAGGATGGAGGGCTGGTGCCCCATCCATCCAAGGCCTTGTGTGCAGGCCTGTTGCCAGGAGTTAGGGGTTCCTGGGCCAGCTAGGAGGTCTAGTCCATCCTCACCCCACTGTCGTACCCCACCCGGGGCTGCACTGGGCACCCTGCCACAGGGGCACACTCACTACTGAATGGGCTTTGGTTTCCATTCCGTGCACTGGACCCCACATCTAACCCACGGTGACACCTTCACTCTGTGTCTGCCTAGCAGGGGAGGAGGCAGTGTCAAGGGCAGGAACTTGGGAATGAAGATGTAGCCCCTCCATGGGGAAGGGATGGGGGTGAACTGAGCTGAGCTGCAGTTCTGGACAGGTGAGAAAGTTTCATCCACTGGCCCCTGTGCTGCCCACACTGTGCTGGTGGGGACTGGACACGGGCAGGACTGAGGGACCCCACAGTGCAGCCCATAGCAAAGCTGCAAGTCACTCACCCCCTGCCTAGTGCCTGCAGAAACAGGAGGGAAAACGCAAAACAGGAGCCACAAAGCTGTGTCCTGGTCCTCACAGACTCATCTCCAGGCGTGACCCTCCCCCTAGGGAGGCTGTGCCCCCACCAGCCCACGCCCCTCCCCACCTCCTCACCATCACCCGCTAGCTCCCACCCCTCGGCTCTGCCAGCTGTTCCGCCCCTTCCCAGAACTGGGCCAACCCCAACAGCCCCTGCATGGTAGCAGGGGCGTCACAGAAGCCGGGATCCAGCCTGCGTGGTAGCAGGGGGGTCACAGAAGCCAGGATCCAGCCTGCGTGGTAGCAGGGGGTCACAGAAGCCGGGATCCAGCCTGCGTGGTAGCAGGGGGGTCACAGAAGCCGGGATCCAGCCTGCGTGGTAGCAGGGGGTCACAAAAGCCGGGATCCAGCTCCACCGCAGGCGTTTGCTCGCGTGTGGACATAAAGATAAACTCCCTCAGTGTGGGTTACTGCACTGCAGTCTGAAGATGGGGCCTTTCTAAACTACGAAGTGCCAGGACCTCAGCACCCAGGAGAACGCAAGGGAGCACAGACAGCGTGCATAGGAAGACCCCAAATATTCCAGCGGCAGCAGCTGCAGCCCGGGGCTGGAGGAAAGGTGGATGCTGCTTTAAAAACAGCCCGTCCCGAGTAACATGGGTTCCTGTCAGATTCTGGCTCTAGCATGCAGATTCCAGACCAAGCGTCCCAGCCCGAGTCTCAGAGGCTGCCTGGGCACCCTCCTCTCAGGTGGGGCAGCTAGGCTGGGACTCCACGCCTCACCCGCCCTGGGAGCCCTACAGACCACACCGAGTTTGCCTTCCACAACAGCCGCTGTGTCACACACGGGTCAGCGAGGCTGTTCCCCCACAGCCTCCCGTGAGTTAGGATCCTCCCCCAGCTGCCCTGATGTTTTCATAAGGGAGTGTGCTCATTAGGGTAATTAACTTGGGGGGGGTGAGCAGAAGAGCAAAGGGCAAGGGTCACCCACTAGGGACATAGGGAAGGGGCACATTTTAGCTCATGCATGTGTCCTCCCAGGCAAAGTCCCACTGAGTACCATCACCCCTGAAATCACCACCCACCCACTCTCAGCCCCAACAGCCACGGGTCCACCCATGTCTTGCCCTTCTTCAAATCTGAAACCCTCTGCTGGCCTTCCTTCACCTGGCCCCGACCTGTGGCTGCAACGGGCCTTCATCTTCCAGGCACCCCTCTGGTTTTCATCCCACGTGTCCCTCTCCACCCCCAGCAGCCCGGTGGAGGAGAAGTGTGACTGCATTTTGCAAATGCGAAAACCAAGGGTGGGAGAGGTGGAGCGACAGGCTCTAGGTCCACAGCCAGGGTCAGGGTGGATAGAGCACAGCCTCCTGCCTCCACCAGGTCCAGGGCTCTGGCCCCTCCCCCTGCCAGGGTCAAGGCAGGCAGGGCACAGCCTCCCGCCTCCACCAGTTCCCAGACCTTGGCCCCTCCCCCTGCCGTGTCCTCACCAGTCCCCCACTCCTGCCCTCATCACACTTCCCCTTCCTCTGCCTCTCAAAACTCAACCCTCCACAAAGCCTTCTCCAACTAAGTGTCTGTGACAGGACTTCCTGCTTCCTGCTCCCCTCAAGGGACCAGCCACTTCTGTGACCCCCCTAAATGGCTGTGTTTGAAGATATCCAGGGCGGACAACAGAAACAAGCTCTCAGAGAGGTGGCCCCAGGCTCAGTCCCCGCCCCACCTCAGCTGTAGTGTGTGGCAGCTCCCTCTCCCTAGGGTGAACGGACAGGCCCTGTCATGCACGGCCCTGCGGGCCTCCGTGTCAGGTGCCAGGCTGCACAGATTCACAGTAAAGCCCCATGCCCAGCCCAGCACACCCACGGAGAAAGCCTTCCCTCAATCCCCTGGGACTCTGAGGCAGCTGGGGTTGGGGGAGGCCTGACATCCCCTCTGCTCCTCTGGTCAGGGGTTTCTCACTGTGCAGGACCCTGCCCAATAAAAAGGCCGGGAAATAACAGTCACAGAAATTACCCCCACCAGCGGGAGTTTCCACAGGGCAACAGCTCCCGGAGTGGCACACAGTGACTGCGCTTCCTCACAGACTCGGGGCCCAGTTCTGCCCCTCCGTGTTTCATGCATGCCTGCCAGGGCTGGAACACTGGGGCCATCGAATCCCTCCTTTTACAGATGAGGACACTAAAGCCCAGAGGGATAGGTCTGAGGCCATAGGACAAGCCAGAGCTAAAACCTGGTCCTCTGGCTTAAGATGCTCTCATTTAAGTTCAAGTTCAAGTTCACACCCCCCTACAGAGACCCTCAGAGAAGAGGTTCACTGATTTGGAGCCTCTGCAGGCACCCCCAGCCTGGCACCCACAGTCCGGTCTCTCCTCTGTGTGGGGGCATACCCTGCTGGCTGAGAAGATCTGGACCTGCACAGGGCCTCAGGCTGCTTCCTGCACCTGGAATCCAGCCCTAGCCTGGAAATTCCTGGCCCAGACCCCAGACCCCAGACTCCAGGCTCCAGGCAGGGAGAAACACACCAGCTAGGCAGCAGCCATCTCAAAGCCTCGTTCATCTACCTGGGCCACCGCTTTCCCAAAAGAGAGGAATTTGCATTTCTCCACATGGCCACCCCCCAGGGTCTCTAGAACCTGCCCATGCGAACTACAGTGTGAAGGACAGTCTTCTAAAACAGGCACCGGCCGGGGGCGTTGGCTCACGCCTGGAATCCCAGTACTTGGGAGGCCATGGTGGGCAGATCACTCCAACCCAGGAGTTCCAGACCCACCTGGACAGCATAGCGAGATCCCATCTCTACAAAACATAAAATGCTTAGCCAGGCTTGGTGGCACACACCTGTAGTCCCAGCTACTGGGAGGCTGAGGCAGGAGAATCATTTGAGCCCAGGAGCTCGAGGCTGCAGTGAGTTGTAACAGCACCACTACACTTCAGCCTGGGTGACATTTTTGAGCCCCTGTCTCAAAAATAAATAAATAAAAATAAAATAAAATGGGCACCTGCTGGAGAAGTGCAGGTAAACAGCCAAAAAGAACCGCTGCCCTCCCAGAGTGCTGCCTGGACCCACAGCCTCAGGGCCACCAGGCCCACAGCCTCTGGCAGGCACTGTTCTGCTCTGGGCTTTCAGCCTGCTGCTTCACCAGGGGAGAAGGGCTGCCTCAGCTAGCTCTGGGCAGAGGAAGGCTGGAAATGGAGCTGGGACCTGGAATTGGGTGGCAGACTGCCCTGGGAGATGAGTGCAGATGTCCCAGGCTGAGCCCTTCACCTCCCAGTGGGAAGTGAGGGCTGCAATTATGAAGGAGGAAGCGGGGTAAAACCGCGGCAGGGAAGGGGCTCCTCCTTCCCGAGCCCTGCAGCCAGCCAGCACGAGGCCCAACGTCGCTGCCCAGTTACAATGCTGAAAACAGCTCTGGAATCCAGTGAGTACTCAATAAATAGCAGCTACATCATCATCACGGCTATTCTTACTTGCTAGTGCGTTCAAGCTGTCATCTCCCTGTGCCTACTTTACAGTCATCTCCATTGTGACAATTACCCTGGGTGTACAGATGGGAAAGTCACACCCGGGGAGATTAGGGAGCCACACAAGGGCACAGGCCAGCAGCAAGATGGTACTGAACTAGAGCTAGAACGTGCCTCTTTCTGCAGACCCTGTGCCCCCGAGGACCTGGGGAAGCAGGGACTGCAAATCCTGCACTTGCAGGGTAAAGGCCGTGGGCACCCGTCCCAGGGCTGCATCTGCCTGTGTTGACCCAGCGTCACCTGTGCCTAAGGTCACGGTGGGGGTCAGAGTCGGGAGGTTTCCTTTGCCAGGTCACCTGGGATTGTAACACACAGACTTCCTCACTGCCTGCAAGCTTCCTGCATCGCCACCGGCATCCCAATCTCTACCAGCCCCAAGGGGTTTCTTTAACAGGCCCAGGCTGCTAGTCTGTACATTGATCTTCCAGCCGAGGAGGCCTGCAACCCTCCTAGGCACCTTAAGTGCTGTGGCACGAGGCCCGTGGGCAGGAAAGCACTGTGTTCAGTGGCAGTGATATGTCTGCTGGGAGGACAACCAGCACCAATGTCTGGGGGCTTCCCTCAGAGAAAGGAAGAAGAAAACCTCACATCAGAAACTTAGCATGACCAGGACAGTAAGGAACTCACATCCCTCAAATACTAGCTGCAATTACAGGTAACACTTTTCACTCAAACAGTAAACAGAAATGGTCACCTCGTATTAAGCCTGGCTAAAGTCTGCAAAACCATTTTGGAAGAGGTCTGTTTATTTTTATTTTTTTATTTATTTTTTTTATTTATTTTTTGAGATGGAGTCTGGCTCTGTCACCCAGGATGGAGTGCAGTGGCACAATCTTGGCTCACTGCAACATCCACCTCCCGGGTTCAAACGTTTCTCCTGCTTCAGCCTCCCAAGTAGCTGGGACTACAGGCGCACATCACCACACCCAACTAATTTTGGTATTTTTAGTACAGACGGGGTTTCACCATGTTGGCCAAGTTGGTCTCAAACTCCTGACCTCAAGTGATCCGCCCACCTCACCGTCCCAAAGTGCTGGGTTTACAGGCGTGAGCCACTGTGACCGGCCCCTGTTTATTTTTGGAGACAGAGTAATAAGTACTTTGCCAGGGCCATTTCAGTGCCATGGGCCTGAAGCTGTCCTTAGTTTTCATAGGCTGGCTGCAGTCCTGAGAATTCTCATATGGTTTATGTTTAACCACACATCTCCACAGGGCTCCAGCCCCACTCACAGACCGAACCGCTGCTTAGCATGCACTCAGTGCACCCACGGGCAGCGTCCAGCCGAGAGGGCATCGCACACGGCCCGCCGGCCCCAGGGTTCAGGCACACCTGAGAGACTGATGGAGGGAAACTGGCCTTTCGGGGAGTGCCATGGCTGGGCCCGCCCTGCCGGACCTCCAGGTGCAGCTCCTTTAGCCCCCGACCCCCAACAGAAGGATTTCATCTTTTACTGAAGAACAACTCCCAGGGTAGCAGCCTCAATTTCCTTCTCAGAAGGGGGTTTGTTCGCAGGCAAATGGAGCTGGGCCCACCATGGTGAGGGGCGGCTGCAGCAGCTTGGGTCTTCAGAGCCCCTGCACTCCAGTGTGCAGGGGCCACCTGGGGGGCTGCTCAGTTGTCCACTGGGGCCCGAGGCTCCCGGGCAGCAGAATGCTGCTGGCCTGTGGGCCACATGGCATCTGCAACCAGGGACTAGAGATAAGAAATGCATGCTATATAGGCTGTAAGTCTGACCGGTGGGGAGACGGGTCAGCAAAGGAGCCCTGGCCGAGGCTGGTGGAGGCTGTGATGGGCCTGAGGGCTCCTGGGGGCCGAGGAGAGGAACAAGCAGGACAGGGCCCACTGGGAGCTGCAGCAGATCCACTAGCATCACTTGTCTGCATCCAATAGTCAGCGTGAGTGCAGTTTTAGCAGGTTTGGTGAATTTGGTCTGTGATAAAACTGGAGTTCAAGAAACAAACAGGAAACTACAAGTGCCCCTTCGCCCCCAGGTCACCCGAGTGGCAGGGCAGTGACTACTGCTCTCAGGCTGCCCAGTGTGGACCTGCCTGTCAGAATGCTCCTCCTCCACGTTCCCTCGCTCCCGTGTTCCAGCCACGTGCACCTTCCTTCTACTTCTGGGACCCCTGGACCAGGTCTGCCCCTGTCTCCTCAGGACTGCTCCTCTTGGCCCATAGGACCTCAGCTGAAACATTGCCTCCTCCAAGAGGCCTTCCAGACTATTCAGCTCACAGTGGCCACCCAGCCATGCTCTGCCATGTGCTTGGGGATTGTTTGTTACTGCAACATACCCCAGCCCATATCGACACGAAGGCACCCAGTGAAGACCTGGTAAGTAATTGGACAAGAAGACCGTGGAGCTGCCCTCAGGAGAGTAATCACGCTGGATGATTGTGTGTGATGGGGACTTAGGAACTCACAGTTTAGAGGCACAGTGGGCCTGAGGCATCTCTGTAAGGGTAAGGTAAGCCTCAGGCAAAAGGGGTTTGCATGGAGAACAAAGGTGCTGCACCGACACAGCAGCTCCTACAGGAAGCAGCTTGGGGAAGACCAGTGCAAACCCCCCAACGCACACAGCATCTGAAACATGCTGGGCACATAGAATATGCTTAAGGAATCAGAGACTAAAAAGATCAGCTTAAAAACAAAATAACTCTTCTAAAGACGATTTTATTTATCGTCCCACCCTCACAAGGCACTGAGAGTGTGGCCAGGCAGGCTAGACCGGCTTTTACTGTGTTTCATTCTGCTTGCGTTCACGTTTACTTTTCCTGGATAAGAGAGCATTTGCGAAGCCAAAATGCACTCCTTGAGACTCACACAGCCCCTCCCTGACAGCCACTCAGTACACAGGACGGAGCTGGGTGCCTCCCTTGCACCTTGAACATTCGAGGGCACACAGTACCTGTAGGTGATCCTCACTTCCGTTCCAGGCTCATCGCGCTCCCAGATCAACGCAACGCTCTCGGGAGACTTCCGAACATGCTGGTCCAAGCAGTTGACTGTACAAAAAGAGGGTTTGCAGATGTTACACTTGGTGCTTTTGGAGTGAGAATTCAGCCAGGGTGAGGGATTGGAGCAGGGGTCTAGTTTGCTGTGGCTCTCTCTTCTCCCACTGACAGGGGCCCTGTCCTCATCAGTGATGATGTTTCTACCTGCTTGCAAGGAGAACGGTGAACAAACATGATCTCAGAGGTATAAGGTGATGTCCTGCAAATATTCTGAAGTGGTTGCTTCACAATGGACCCAACCCTGGCTGCATATTGGCATCTCCTGGGCCACCCCTAGAGACCCTACCCAATGGGCCCTGGGCCTTCAAAGCCTCAAAGACACCATGGTTGGTTCTGATGTGCAGCCAGGGCTGGGCAGTGCAGCCTGAGCTGTTGGAAAGAACACTCAGCGCAAACAGGTCATTCCTGTTTCAGGGCTTGGCTCCTGCAGTTCCCATCTGCCCAGTGCTTTCTTGCCCCCAAGGTTAAAGGTGCAAGAAGGGATGAGGACCCAACTCCCCCACGTGTTCCACTAGTACCCAGTAAACCAGCCTTGTTCCAAGAAGTGGCTCGTGATGGGGAAATGTCCTCCTGGTTTTGCAGAAGGCTCAGCTCCCTCCCTCTCCATTACCCAAGCTCCCACACATGACCCTCCAGCAGAAACAGTCAACTCTGTGGCACACCGGCACACTGTGAGAGTGAGGATTAGCAGCACGGGCTCCTCCGCCAGCAGGCTGGTCACTACTCATTAGATTCCAAAGCTGAGCCCCTTCTGACAACCCTCAAGCCAGCTCTCTTCACTCACTGGCCCATCGGTGGGTCCCCGGGTATGCAGGGACACGAGCCCCATGATTGGCTTTGGGGGCAGCAGCACCTGCCCACCTGGTCTCTCAGGGTCACCCCTGTATCCTGTTTGTAAATTACACCTCAAAAATGTAGTAAATGAAGACAGATGCCAGGAAAAAATTATTAATACTAGCAACAGACACAAGAAAGTTCTTTGAACTACTATTAACAGAAAAATAAAAGAGAAGAAATGCCCCCAAAATGGAAGAAAATATAAACAAGAAGACAAACTAAGAAGGGGCTCAGTGGCAGACCTGAATTTACACAAGGAACCCGACATCTCTGTGTGTGTTGGGGGAGTGGGCACGCTAACCTCTGTTCACTGTGGTCATGCCAAGTGCAGCATTAACCCCACAATGTTTTGCTGGGTGTTGGGTAGTCTCTTAGGAGCAAAGAGAAGCAGCATACAACCCTGAGATAGTTTAACCCAACCAGTCCTGGGTGCCAATCCTGATCAAGGCACCATGCTGAGCACTGAGGGAAATGCCAGGGCAGATTCAAAACCCCTGTCGTGGGTGCAGGAGACAGATGCAAACATAAGAAACATGCAAAGTGACCAAACACATAAGGTCGGTGGTGGCAGGCTCATAACACTTGTCCAAACAGGGAAATGGAGCTGAATTTACCCTAGGGAGGCAAGCCCTAGGAAGTTAAGAGCAGCCTGGGGCTGAAACAATAATTACTGCAAGAGCCTCCACAGAGCGAGCGCCCACACCACCAGCATCTCCCATTATGGATGGGAAAACAGAGGTCCTGAGAAGTTAACCTGCCCGCCCAAGGTCACACAGAGGCGGAGCTGGATTCAACACAGGCAGATTGGCTCCACAGTCTGTCCTACCATCCTACCCTCCAAAGTCACCTGATAACAGTCCAATTCTTCACCAGGCAGTGGAGAACTGCTCTATGCAACAAGTGGGAGGAAAGCAAGCTTTGCCAGTAGTGGGGGAAGAGGGGAGGAGGGAAGAATCAGGCTTGGTCTTACAGACAGGGGAAAGAATAGTGAGGCCAATTCAGGCAGGCGAGAGGAACATGTAAACCCTGAAGGAGATGGAAAAACAACACAACTGCCAGGGAGAAAATTAAAACACAGGTACAGCCGATATTTGCCAACGTGGTCCCTAGGCTGAGTCCAGTATACAGATGTGCTAAGCACCCTGACCAGGGTGTGTGGGCGTGTGTGTGTGAATCCAGTCCAATATTTACAAATCAAGAGATTTCACATGAAAGCGATGGACTTCTGGCTTCTGAACAATCAGCAGGAGATCATCCCTCCATAGAGGGTCCTATACCCCGCTGCCTGCCTGTCACCTCCAGTGACTCTGGGCAGCTATGACAAGCCTGGGAGTGCCCAGCTGAGGTTAGACATTTTCTGCACCCGCCAGCCCCCCCCCCAGGAGCTGGTCACAAATGCAAACTGTCAGTCCCACCCAGACCTGCTGAGTCCCAACCAGCCTCATAAGAAGCCCCAGGAGATGTGAACCCACTCTCACATCTGAAAAGCTCTGCCTGACACACTTGCTCCACTCCAAATTTGACCCTGGAGCCCTCCAGAAGAGTGGCCTGCCCAGGCGTAGATGAGAAAATGCCTCTGAATGGCACAGTGACCTACCCAAGGCCCCAGCCAGGACGAAGCAGGAAGGGCTGGAACCACGCTGGACACTTCGCCTTGGCATTCATCTCATTGCTTCACCTGCTCCCACAGCAGCCAGGGCACCAGGACACTTCTCTCAGAGAGAGTGACTGCCCGACTTCAAACAGGCCCTCACAACCTCCCAGCCCAGCATGACATCCTGCACCATTTTATACCAAGCAGGAAGGCAGAGCTGAGGAAGGTGGAGAGGGGCAGGCCAGCCCTAGGATGGACAGCACCCAGGTGCTGCTGGGTGGCCCGTGAGATAAGCCACGTGTCCCTATCTTTCCAGGACTGACAGGTGGCCTGAGTCCAGCAGATCAGAACGGAGCCCCAAACACAGTGTCCCCCAGGTGCCTCACCACATGCAGAAGGTGCTCAAAAAGTGGCCACCAAGGCCCCAGTGACCTGCCTCTCCCTGCTGGCCAAGCCACGTCTGGTGAGCTCCCCTGCCCTGGGGCCTTTGCTGTGGCTTCTCCCTGCCTGGGGCGCTGTGCCCTCCTCACACCCACACTGCAGGTCTCAGCCCAACGCGCTCACTCTCCCAAGCACCTCACTGTCCCGGACCCTGTGCATCCCCAACTCTTCCAGATGCTCGCTGCCTGCTGCGCTCCCGAGGGCGCCGGCCGAGTGTCCTGCTGGGGTCTGGGTTCAGGTAGCCTAGTCCAGAGCACAGAGCCGAGAAACAGACCACTTGCGTCCTCGAGCCAAAGGGTCCTATTGGGGTGTAACTGGCGACAGGTGGTCCCCTCACACCCAAGGGAGGGAGCAGACCTCTTCTTGTCTTTGTGGCTTCATCCCTCAAGTAGAAGACGCTCTCTTTTTTGGCCCAAATCAGCGCTTCTCAACCTTGAGTGGCATCAGAAATCCCCAGAGGGTGTGTTAGCTGGAGCTGGTGTGCCCCGCCCCCGCTCTGGGCATCTGCATTTCTAACAAGATCTTAGTGATGCAACCGCTGCTGGTCCTGGGACCCGACTGACGATGCGTGCACATGGACCTGCATGCATGTCCACTTTCTACGCAGATGCCAGATTTCCAGTGGTTTTCCTTTTCCTCTGGGACAGGGGTGATTACACACACTTGCCAGCCTCGTGAGCCACTGGCTGGCAGCCTGGAGTCATCACTAAAAACTCAGGGTCCAAAGTCCAGCCCCTGTCCAGCCACTCACTAACCACAGACAATGCACGTATCATTTAATCCAAGCCCATTTCCTAATCCTTGGAGTGGGTATAATGATCCTTGGTCTGGGTGGGACTGGAAGGATTAGGTGCCATTGGATTATTGCTGACTGTGGGTCTGATGGAGTCAAGGTGTCCCCAGGAAGACAAACAGAACAACCCTCCCCCCGTCTTTGTTCTAGCTACCACGGCTGATGCTCAGACCACACAAGCACCTGGAGAAAGCTCCATGTGGGGTTTGGGGGGACAGTGGCCCTAACACTCATGTGCACATGGCTCTTCGCACATAGTTATGGTTCCTGCTGATGCTTCAATTTCAGGATGAAAAGGCGGAAGGGAGGGGGAGGAAGGAGGTAAGAAAGTGAGGAAGGATGGAAAGGGGAGGGAAGAGGGGAAGAGAGGAAGGAGGAAAAGAAAATTCAAAAAAAATCTGCCCAAAGAACTGGGCAGTGGGACAAGAAAATTCCATTTCTCAGCATTTCCAAAAAGAGATGGGCAAGGACCTATGGCAAATTAAGGTGTAGCTGAAACTCCACTTCCTATTTCCAGCCTTTCCCAAGTTTCCCAGCACATGATGACCTGTACTTCCCCTGTCAGTGGCCCACACCATTTCACACTGCCCCATGCTGCCCAGTGGTCCCCACTATGGGACACAATGCCACTCCCCAAGGGCAGGGACCGTGTCCCTAAGATTCCTTTATCATGGGGACCAGGGTTGGGAATTACATCACAATCCCCCGCCCAGCCCAGTGTGGGCTTACTCATTCACTGACTTATGGTTCATCTCCTTATTAGAATGTGGGCTTTATGGTATTGAGCATTTTCTGGATTATTCATTGCTGTACATGAACTGGAGCCTTTATTTCCACATCTGTGCAATGGGACCACCAACCGCGTCACGTTGGTGTCATGAGGATGTGACAAGCCATGCAGAGCAGAAGGCCGTCCCACCAGGGCCCTCCATCGCGCTCACAGACGCCCAGGGCCTCACACAGCAGAGCAGTCCTTAATGCCATTAGCTGTTGAGAGTTTGGTATTTTTGTTCGCATTATAAAGAGTATTAGCATTCCATTATATTGACACATGTAGGAATCTTCAAGTACTCTTGTTGGTTATTAGAAAAGCCATCCCTCTTTTCCACCTCTAACTGAAAGTGGAACCCAGCATATGGAAATTCAATTTGAATAGGGAGTTACTATACAATGGAAGGCTTTTTGGAACAGGGTCTCCACTCATTGCCCAGGCTGGAGTACAGTGTACGATCTCAGCTCACTGCAACCTCTACCTCCTGGGCTCAAGGGATCCTCTCACCTCAGCCTTCCAAGTAACTGTGACTACAAGGTGTGTACACCACATGCTTGGCTAATTTTTAAAATTGGGGTCTCACTGCACTGTGTGTTGCAAGGCTGGTCACAAACTCCTGAGCTCAAGCGATCTGCCCACCTCAGCCTCCCAAAGTACTGGGATTCCAGGCATGAGCCCCGGCCCCTGGCCCACAATGGACTTTCTTTTAATAGCAATCTTCCCTGGCACGCTTTGAGATATTACGTCAGTCACAAAAATTGTTTTGGAAAATTTTCCCAGAGCATCTGTTATTTAAAATAAGTTGTGCCCCTGACAGCTGGAGAGGACTTGGATTCCTTGGGAGGACCCTCCTCCTAAGATTAGGGTTCCTTTTTCATGTAGAGTTACCTGAAAAACCTTTAAAAAGTTACTTGAATCACTGGAGTGACTAGGAGGAAAATGAAGCACAGGCACACAGCGTCTTGCCGCCGTCAGTGTCCTGCCTTCTGAACTATTGGAGGCATGCCACAGAGAGGAAACTACAGCCAACAGAGAGGAACTACAGCAAAAGGGCCTCTATTCCTGCAATTAATCTCCAAAAAGCATCCAAGAAATTTCCCAGTGCTCAATGCTTGGTTACAAAGAGGATTTTTACACTCTTGCTTAAGAGTATACACACTGAAAAACATCACTTAAAATAGGGGGTTTAAAAAATAGAGCTTAGCTGTGTGTTTTGAAAGTAACACATGTCATTACCCTCTGGTTCTGCATTTACAACTTCCTGATATCTTGAGTTGATATGCCACAGGGCAAAAACAGTTGCAGAGCCCTACAAAGGACAGAGCCAAATTTCACAGGTGGGAAAGAATCCCTTTTAGAACCTGGCTCTCCAAAGAACCTTCTGCAAGGCAGTTTTTCTGTGACAGAAGCAAGTCACAGAAGGGCACAGACACTCTGTCTACCCTGCCCAGTGGGCCTCAGACACCATAACCTCGTCTGGCTATTGGAGTTGTGGGATGAGCAGGATATTGTGGTGTTTTGAAAGCCACCTCAGCCACCTGCATGCTCTCGGAAGCCTATTCCCCACCTATCCCAGGCTGATCAGATGCAAGCTCATGTGGTCCAGTTCAAATGAAGCTCAGCTCTCTCAGCAGCACTGCTGAAGGCCAAGCACAAGGTCATAGCCTCCCCACATGCTTCATTAATAAATAACAAATGGCCAGTGATTGGGGATGTATAATGTGTTAAGAAAGTGCTGAGTGCCTTACAAGCGTTTTCTTATTTCATTCTAACAGCCCTGGGATATGTGTGCTGACAGATACTCCGATGGATAACAAAACAGGTGCAAACAGTCAGGTGCCCTTTCCCAGGTCAGAAGATGTCTAATAGTGTCTGTGCTGGTCTCTTAGACCTCTGGTTGCCGGACATTGCCTGGGCCCAGCCACCACGCTGTGACAAGCCCCAGGAGGTGCTTTGGGTCACAGGTCTGGCTGAAGTCAGCCTGCAAGTTGTCCCAAACCAGGCCCCAGACTTGGGACTGAGAAACAGGCAGATGACTCCAACCTCAGACATTGAGGAGCAGAAGCAAGTGTTAAATAAAATGTATAGGAGGCCACTGGTCTGGACTGAGCCGCATCAGGCCCAATAGATCACACAAAAATGGAGTCACTCTTGCTAAAGTGCCGTGTCACCAAATGGAAACTAAGTTGTTTATCCAGCCTTCTAAGAAACAAGGAGAGTGAGAGATAGCTCAATCTCCAAACAAGCTGGCGTAGTAAGGGAGCTCCTTCCACTTTCACCTTTACAGCAAAAGTAGCTTTGAAATAACCAGTCCACTTTTTGTTCTCCGTGTCCGCATTCTTCAGACCCTTCTGTCTATAAAACCATCCTCCTCTGCTCAACTCATCAAACATTCATTCTGTTTTATGGAATTAGGTGTTTCCCAGTTCTATAATCACGAAAAAAGTGAATTAAGATCTTTAAACTAAATTTGTCGGAATTTTGCCCTTTGACACAAGTCATCCCCATCTGGCCCTGTCCAAAGTTCTGACCCACAGACTCTGCGAGGAATATAAAATTGTTGTTATCTTGTACCACTAAGCTTAGGGGTGGTTTGATGTGCATCGATAGTAACTAGGACATAATTCAGTTACATACTGCCCTTGTTTTACAGATGAGGAAACATGCAAAGTGCAGTACAGGGAAAGCAAGAAATCAACCCGAGTCCTGATTCTAAAGACACCTGGAGCCACGAAACGGTGTTGCACCATCCACAGCCCATTGTTTGTTTGCTCTTTGTTTAACAGGGCCATGGCCGGGCACTAATCCCAATTCTGTTTCAGAAGTGCCTTCATCTGCCCTGTTTTGAGGCGTACAGACCAGTGGTTCTCAAGCCCGAGTGTCCTCTAGAGCACCTGAAGGGCTCGTTATAAACACAGGTGTCAGGTCCCACCCAGGGTTTCTGATTCCAGATATCCAGGATGGGCTCCAGAATTTCTGTTTCTCAAAAGTTCTCAGGTAATGCTGGATGCTGCTGGTCTGAGGACCATGCGTTGAGAACCACTGGTATTCTTGAAGGAGTGAGGTGAAGTTTTCTTCAAGAGTGATATTCCTTTGGAACAAGCCATCTGACTTTATCACACACAGCTGACAGATCAGGCCAAAGTGTTCTCACCTATCCCATGACTTTCTAGGGGCTCCCAGAGGAGTCATGGCCTGGCCTGGCCCTTTTTCATACTGTCCCCACTATGGTTTGCAGACACCGACAAAGGAAAGAGATATTGCTGACCCATGAACAGGTGGGCACGCACATCCCGGGGAGAAAGTTGCTGAAAAGCTGTTTTTCAAGTTAGTTTTCTGAAGCTCAATTTCTGGCTAAGGTAGCCGTAAAGGCCATATTATCAGGAGAAATAAGTGAAGGAAAAGGAGACAGAAGAATGCTTGCTGACCACACCCTGATCCTGACCCAGCGAGGTTCAGAAGGTCCTTGCTGTTGGCCCCAGGAGGTCCGCCCCCCTGTCTTATCTGAGTGGGGCTGCAACTGTGCACAGGCCAACTGTGAATGTTCCCCATGACCTTGGCCTCACAAGTCCAGAGCAGGTCACTTTCCATTTCTGTCCTTGGGCAAGCTGCTCTAGTCCCCTTCAAGGGCACATTGCACCAACTCTGCAAACCAAAGGGTTTGGTTTTTTTCCCAGTAGTTAGAGGGCACTTGCTGCTGACTCAAGGTTAAAGAAAACACTTATCTAGTAAGTGACTCATTTTAATTAAACCAGCAAAGTAATATACAATATCGGGGGGAGGTCCAAAGTTCCTTTCAATTTCTTTGAAAACTAACCACAAGACACTACCTACAACTGTATGGCTATATCTGAAGTTAAACTAAAATCGCTACTGCCTGTGGGTCACCAGTAAGAGCTGGGTCTGCTGCATACCTTGCAGCACTCAGCCTAACCTCTGAGCATGACTGCCCCCATTCTCACAATGTGGACACTGAGGGCTAGCGGGGCAGAACAACAGGGATAACTGAGGGAGGAGCTGGAGGAAATGGGGCCCTGGTGACCCTGCCATAAAGACCCTCAAGTCCTTTCTCAAACACTCCCAAATCCAGCAAGCTGGTTATGGCCACTCTTCTGGCCTGCATCCCTCTGATCAACACCGTGTCTGCCAGGCCCTCCCCGCAGGCCCCACACCCAGGCCCACCCTGCATCCAGGGCCCACCCTGCACTTGGCACCCACCCTGCGTGGCCAGCCCTGCCTGCAGTTCAGGGCTTCCCCCTCGCTGCCCAGTCAGCGCCTTAGGTGGGGGCGAGGGTGCGGTGTACGACCCCCAGCCCCAAATCTTAGCAGAGCAGCAGAGGCCTCTGCTCAGCAAGTTTCAGACCACTGACCACCGGGAACCTCAGACCCCGCGGGTCCAAAGCAGGCCTTGGGTCGCTGGGGTGCAGTTCTCTGAGGCCGAGAACGAGAACCCGGAGGCCGCTGTTACTTCCTTCCCGCCCACAGGCCCCAGGCCCGCAGCGAGGAAATAACTGGTTCCAGCTGCCACGCCGGGTTTCCTCCTCCCCAGGTCGCCCGCCACAGCTCTGTTTGTTTATGTGGGCAGGGCTTGTCCTCAGGCTGATCCCCGGGCACCGCAGCCCCCAGTGACAACCGCCACCGCTTTGTTTTTCCGTCCACCCCGGTATAGCAACGGGAAAGTCCCGACTCCAGGGCGCTCGGGTGTAGCCCGCGGCTCCCCGCCGGCTCTGGCTCCGCGGCGCTATGCACCCGGTAACGCAACTCTGGAGTCAGCAGAGCGAGGAGCCGCGCCGAGCAAGGCCAGCAGCGGGGCGTCCCAAGCGGCCACCGGGTCCCCGCGGGCACCGGCCCGAGCTGGGCACGTGGATCTGGGGCCGGATGGGATGAGGGACGGGGTGACGTGGAGCCACTGCTTAGAGCTGGCGGGGCGGACGGAATACCGGAGGAGGGGCCCCTGCAGGGGTGCGATCCGCGCAGCCCGGGGACGGCTGCCGCAGACGAGAGGCTCCGAGTTCCCTCTGGACGCAAGAGTTGGGGGCGTCCTGGGTCTCCCGAAGCCCACTCACCAGAGACGTTTAACTGGCCTCCCAGGAACCAGCCGATCTTGCCAGTGCTGAAGTCGCAGTCCCAGACGGTGTGGTAGGGGGTGTCCCACAGTAGAGTGTCCCGCGCCAGAGGCCCCCAGAAGGCGGCCGGCTCCCGGGCTGCCTGTGCACTCAGCGCGGGGTACGAGCCGGGCTGTGAGGCTGCGGCAACTGCGGGGGCGCTGCCCGAGGGTCCCGAGGCCGCCCTGCGCGGCGCGCTCACCCGACACAGCGGCCGCGCGGGCTGCCCCGAGAGCCCTCGCAGGCTGCCCAGCAGCCTCCCGACGCCGCGGCCCAGGCTGCGCGCCGCCATCTAGCCGGACTACCTGAGTTCTCTGTGCTCCCAGAGTGGGTGCCTCACGCCCGGGGCGCCCCTTGGAGTCTCCGAGGGCCCCGCCCCTGCTCCGCCCTTCGGCCACCATCCATTCCTCCAGGGCCCCTTCCCGGAGCCCGCCCGGGTCCCACCCCTTCTTCTGCTGCCCGGGAGAGGGGGGGACGCTTAGGAAGAGGGGAGCAGCGTGGGGAAGGGGTGCAGAGGAGCGCGGGGCGGAGCCCAGGCTCCCAGGCCCTGGCCCAGGCGCTGTGCTCCCGCGGGTCTGCAGTCCCCCCCCCGGACGTTCCTCGCGTCGGCCTGTTTTGGTTTCAGTTTGCGCGCTCTCCTGCAAGCCCCGACAGCTTCTTCGAGCTGCCAGAGGCACGTGCGGCCCAGGGCGAGGGGGCCCTCTGGGATGGGAAGGAGGCGGGAGGGAGCTGGCACCAACGTTAAGAGGACTGGTGCACCCAAGCGCACTGTTGGGTCCCAAGACGATAGGTCGGTCAGTTCCGCATCTCAGAGGCTGAAGTAAGGTTTTCATGCCTTTGTGCGCCCCTGAGAGTGAACCCCTCCCCGGCTTCTCAGCGGAATGCGAAGGAGGTCGGCGGGGAGCCCAGAAGCCGGGAGGCTGCCCAGGCCTGAGTCCGTGGTCTGGGGTCCCATGCTCCAGTCCCCCAGCTGCCGGCCTCCGTCCTGGCGAGGGTCACGTTCTGCTGGGGGTCGGTGGTGGGTGATATGGGGCGATGAGGACTTTATCCAGTTGCTCCAGCATCTGTGGCCTGAGTTCAAATTCTGTGACCTTGAGCAAGTTCCTTAACTTGTAGGTGCCTCGTTTTCCTTTTGGGGAAAACGGAAGTAATGCCTCCCTGGGGGGCAGGGACGGCGGGGGTGGGGAGCTGCAGTAAGGAATACATCAGACAATGTCTGTCAAGCGTCTACCCTTGCGTGGCCCCATAGTAAGCTCAGTAGTGGGGGTGATGTTTTTGCAGCTGTGGAGCCAGGAAGGACAGAAGGAAACGTATAAAACTGGTCTCCACCGAGTTCTTAAATATTTCGACACCCAAGAAGTAAATTCATAACAAAGGGGTAAACACAGGGGAAGAGAGGTTTTGGAAAACTGGTTTCTTGAGTTCTTTCTGATGTTAAAGTTTCTTTCCCTTGAGCTGTAGGGCTTGCAGAGGGGAGGAGCCTGCCATTAGAGGATCCTCTGCCTGGGCCAGCCACCAGCCCCTGCTGGGGAATGCTGCTGTCTGCCAGAGAAGACAGGAGTGTACCTAAGGGCTGGAGAATCAGTGACATCTACTAGCATAACACATGCCCTGCACAGTGCTCGCACTTGACCTGCATTTTCTCCTTTGTTTATTTATTTATGATACTTTTTTAGAGATAGGGTCTGTAGCCCAGGCTGGAGTGCAGTGGTTCCCATCATAGCTCACTACAGCCTGGAACTCCTGAGCTCAAGCGATCCTCCTGACTCAGCCTCCTGAGTATCTGGAACTACAAGCGTGTGCCACGACACCCGGCTAGTCTACTTAATTTAAAACTTATCTAGTGCTGTCCACCCCCCACCGACTGTCAAACTCCAGGTGGAACAAATGAGGAAACTGAACCCAAACAAATAAAAGGGCTTACTAAAGAGCATTCGACTGGCTAAGGGGGAAGAGCAAGACTAATACCCAGTGCCCCCAGTGGGGAGCTCTTTGGCCTAAGTTCCCATTTGAATAGAATATTAAAGACACCCAGTACAGGGCACTGAGAGGCAGAGGTCAGTGAGTAGTAAAATTGTAAATTGAGAAAGCTCTTAACTGTAGCAGGTGGTCACATAGATGGTTACCAACTCTTCCTTCCCATACCTGCATGTGATGGCGCGCTGCTCTGTCCAGAGGAGGACCCTGGCTGGCTGTATTGCTTTGGCCAGTACAACCTGGTGGGAGGGATGCTCTGACAGTTCCACCTGGAGGCCCTGAGAGACCCTGCAGCCCCAGCTTGTCCTCCCATGGAACCCAGCTGCGAGCTGTGAGGAAGCAGGGCTGGCCTTCCAGAGGAAGGGGCCGAGGGAGAGGATGAAGCTGCCGCATGCACAGCCAGGACCAAATCCCAGACAGGAACGAGGCCAATGTGGAGGCTCCCGCCCCAGCCAAAGCAGCCTCATGAGTCACCCCAGATAACGCCCGGGACCCAAAGGAACCTCCCAGTCCACTTACAGAATTGTAGAAGGAATACATTGTTGTTTTAAGCCACTAAACTTTGGGGTGGTTTGTAACTCAGTAGTAGGTAACTGATACAACAATTGAAGCTGAAAACTGCATGGTTCTTTCACTCACTGACTTCTGCCTCTCAGTGCCCTGTACTGGGTGCCTTTCCTCTCTCTGCCCTCCAAGTGTTGAAGTGCCCAGGCGCTCAGCCCTCAAATCCCCCTTTCTCCCCTGCCCCCTAGGAAACAGCAACCAGCTCTCTAATCTCTGACTGTCATATTGACACCTCCCGCCTGGACCTTTCCTCCACATCTCAGTCCTGTATTCAAATGTCTCATTCACATCTGAAACATACCAAGTCCTGGGATTCTTCCCCCCAACACGGATCTTCTGTGTCAGTGAATGGAAATGGCATTTTCCTGCTCATTGGGCTCATACCCTTTTCATCCTAGATTCCTCCCCCTCACACTCCACGTGCAGCCTGTCAGCAAATCCTGTGGCTCACCTTCAGAACACCTGCAGCACTAACCTCTTCCCCCTTCACCATCCTCTCCTGCCACCATCCCAACCACACCCATCTCTTTTTAGGATTATTCAGTAGGCTTCAAATTGCTTTCACCCTTGCTCCTGACAGCCTAACCAGCAGCAGTGCAATTCCTTTTAAACAAAAGTCAGAGGAACTTGCTCTGGAGCTTAGAGCAATCCAAGGGCTCCCCAGTCTCCTTAAAACAAAGGCCACATCATTCCCTGGCCCACAGGCTATAGCCTTACTACTCAATGTGTGGTCCATGGGCCAGCAGCATCACTTGGACACTGCAGAAATGCAGAATGCCAGGCTCCATCTCAGACCTGCTGCCTCAGAATCTGCATCTTAAGCCCCCAGGGGAGCTGCATGTGCATTCAAGTTAGAGAAGCGCTGCCCTCCCTGAGCCAGCGTCCCCTCTTCCTCTGCTCTCCCTCACTCACTGGGGCTCCAGCACATTGGCCTCCTCCTGTCCTTCCCATCACCAGGCAGGCTTCCACCTCATGACTGCCACACACTGTCCCTTCTGCCTGGAATGCTCCACCCAGATGTCCACAGAGACTCCCCCTCACCTCCTTCAGGTGTCTTCAAACATCCATTCCATCCAAGAGCCCTTCCTTCCCTGTCACCTACATAAAGTTGTACCTCTGCCCTCATTCCCTAGTCCCAACCCCTGACTTGGTTTTTCTCCATGGCTCTTACTTATTAGCTCTGTGTTTATCTTCCCAGTCCTCCTACCAGGAGGGAGCTCTGTGAGAGAAGGGACACCAGCTACGCTGCTTGTGACTGGGCCCAGCACCGACAGCCACCCCGTGGCGAGTGCACGGCGATGGCTCCTTCTTCCCACTACCTTCATTTCTAAGGTCTTCTACAACTGCAATGAAAAAAAGTACATACAACTAACTCTGTTTTAAAATAAATACTACTTCATTCTTTCTGGTTGGATAAGAAGAAGTGATCATTTCAGAACCAAACATGTCAGAACCAACCAGGTGGTGCAGAACTGCACTTCTTGCTGCCCGAGTTACCTAGAGGTGGCCTTGAGAACTTCCTTCTGAGTGTCACAGCCCAGGCCAAGGTCGTCCCCATTGCTTCCCTCCTGGCAGCCAGTCATCAACTCTCGCAGAACAAGCACAAGGTTGAACTCCACCCCACTGCACCCGCTCCTGGCCCTGCATCCCGGAGGGCCCTCAGAGGTGTTGAGAGGGCAGCAAGGTATAAGGGCAGCGCTGGTCACATATTCTCCCCAAGAAGCCCGTGGCCTCAACTTCAGGAGAGCTCACCTTGGAACACCGGATGCTGTCAGGCAGGGGCTGCACACACACGAAGGGCTTGGGAGGTAGGGTCTTGGGAATCTGGGCTTCGCTTCTGTCTCGGGACTGATGTTTAGGCCAGAAATGCCAGCACAGCTGTGACTACTGACCCTACGACCCGCAGCAGTGAATGCTGTTGCCCTCACTGTACATGTGTGAAAATGAGCGGGAGGACAGAAGCTCACTCGAGACCACCAGCTAGTAGGTAGCAGAGCCATAGCCTCCAGAGCATCTTAACTTAACAGCTTTAGGGGTAGAGCCCACCAACACCACCTTCGCCATTTGCCTTCATAGCTCCTGCCATGCCTATTACTCCAGAGTCGCAGTGCTCGGGCGCTCAAGAAACAGTCTTGGCTGATAACGGATCCCCACCCACTCCCTGTGCACTCTGTGGTCTCCAAAGAGCTGGTAAAGCCCTCCCTTCCTCTTCTTTCCTCCATCTCTCCCTCTTCCTGTTCTCTTCATTTGTCTCTGTGACCCCACACACACACCTCTTTCCAATGACACTCAGAAGAAACTGTGAACTTCTCCCATGTGCACCACCAAGAGCTGAGGGCTGTCAGCTGGACAAGGATGGTCCAGTTATGGCCCCTGCAAGCAAGCAGGTCACAATTCAAATTGGGGAGGAACAGACACTGTTCAAATAGCTGAAATGCAGAGTAAAACCAAAACACAGAATTTAGAAGAGCGTGACAGAGCTCAGAGCAAGTACAGGACCCAAATGCTGGGAGTCTGGCATTGGCTTTGTCACCAGTACACTGAGTTCTTTCTCAACTCTGCATCGGCTACAAAGAACGATCACCAGATTGGGGAAAGGGCGAGCAGGTTTTATTCCCAGCCAGGCATGGAGAAGGAGAGAGCGCTTGCTCTAAAGACAGCTTCTTCCAGAGCAGTGCAAAGCTGGGGAATGTTACAGGGTTAGATGTGGTGCAGGGGCTATGTAAGCTTGTGTGGGGAGGAACTTCAGACACGCAGGTGCAGATCATGAACATGCTCTTCATACGACACGTGTGCAGAAAGTGGCAGCGATTCTCTTCTGTGAGTGGGGACTTTAGCATTATAATGACATGCCAATGATCTAAAGGTGGCAGGGGCCACTGGTTCTGGTTTGCTCTGGTTTTGTGCAGGCCTTATCTTCCTCTGGTAATTGGTGAAGCGTCCTGAAGTTCCTAGGCCACCCGAAGTTCTTTTAAGCAAGCTTACCTATAGTTAAGGGGATTAGAAAAAAATTGCATAAGAAAAAATAAGGAGCTTTCTCCGCTATATCTCCAGGGCTGCCCTGGTAGCAGCTTCACAAGGTGACAGGGCTCCCTTCCCTTCGGGCTCATGTTTCTCAATGTGCCCATGAATTCCGGGTGATGATGAGGTATGTGGAGTCTACGCATACATCTGCTTCAGCAGGGGGCTAGAGGATCCCATATGGCTGCAACACACCACAACCTCATGCACTGTGGCACCATGCACCAAGCCCTGCAGATGTGCAGTGTGCCCCCGACCCTGCGGGGTCAACCCAACAACACACAGTGAAGCACGGAACAAGACAGGGTGGCCACAAGCACAAAAAAGTCTGGGAAGTGGGAGCGCAATCCAGCAACTGCCCAGCATCCTTCCTGGGGCTGCGGGATGCCCAGCCAGGCAGCTATGCTCTGTGACACTCTGAGGGCGGTGCGGGAGGCAGAACAGTTGGGCTCTGTGGTGGGGCCAGCTCCTGGTCAGCACAAGCAACATGGTAACTCAGTTCCAGCAGCACCAAATCATGGTAACTCTTAATCACTCACCCCAGCCATCCATGAGCATGCAAGGCTGGGGACATCATCCATCCACCCATAGAAAGGACTTCCCCACAAGACCCCTTGCAGCCCTTCGTGGTCAAGGAAGATACCATGAGAATCTTACACCTGGGAGAACCAGTCCCTTAACTGCCAGGCCTGCAGGGCCAAGAGGGGCACAGCAAGACCCCCTACATGCCAATGTCCCCTTCCCCGTTCCCAGGCTGCCTCTCCTGGGGGTTCCCCACTGCCATAGCTGCACTGCCTGCTCTCGCTCAAGACCAGGTGTCACTTTTAGTGCTACTTGAGAGCCGTAAGTCTCTGAGATCACAGGGACATCTCGGGGTCACTCCAAGGGCAAAGCTCTGAGAACTTTGAGCTGTGGCCACCATCCTGCCTCCTGTGTGGATCAAAAATGACTTTCTCCTTCATGGACCCCCTGAGTGTACAGATAGCACTAGACAGGGAGCCCAGAGCGAGGCCTAGATCCCCTCCTGGCTTCTACCCTCTGTTCTGCCTCCAACCTGCCACTTGGCAAGGCCCCTGACATCTCTAGGCCTCAGTTTTCTCATCTGCAAAATGAACCAATGATATCCAAATTCTGAATCCTTGAGCTCTAAAATTCCAAGAGGTGTATGAGTCCCATTAAGGACACGCCACACTTCATAGCCAGAGTTTCTTCTCCTTTCCTAAAATCACAGCCTCTGTCAGTGTGGGGCCCTCCACAGATTTACCTAAGGACCACCAGACTCTGGCTCTGGAGAACTCCTGCCCTCCTTCCTTCCGTTCGATGTCTTCTTTGGCTCACAACTGTCCACCCTCATCAAGGGGGAGCTGTCACTCTGGGCCAGGGACAACTGCTGTTTCTTACACTACTTTAGGGCTGGAGCAGAGACATAGCCACCCAAGCCCATGTCTGAGCGATATAGACAGGAACACCCTTTGTGGTTTTCTTTTCATGTTGGTTCAACTAGAATTAACTTTATCCTGGACTTAAGTGTAAGCAGGCATTGACATTTTGGTAGATTTCCAGTAAGCTAGCTTCTGAGAATGGCAGCCAGCTCTGGCTGGGAAAGTTTAGATTTTGACTTGCATAAAACTAAAAATTGAGAGGTGAAGCTAGGAAATGTATCCTCAGCTAGAACTCGGCGTTTGCTTCAGTTTGAATTTGAGTGACAACTAGAGTGTGGAGCTTGGAGGAGGAGGCTTATAGTCCAGAGGACAAAAGGGATAGTCCCAAGTTCAACACTGTGCTCGGAGAAACAGACTCCCACACCCAGGCAGAGGCACGGCAGCAGCAGGGTTTCCACTGCACCCGAAAGACCAGGGGCTCCCTGCCCTCATGGCTTTGTCCTGTGGTTTCATTGCCCAGCAGAAGCCTGAACCCCTCCCCACACACACATGCAGGGCCAGGGGTCCTGCTGTCTGCTGATGGCCCATCCTGTCCTCTGAGTGATCTTGGAGCCAGATGCACTGCTTGAGCAGTCGTGCAGATATTGCCCGGGTGCTTGTTTTGCAGCAATCACTTGGTTTCTTGACCCCTCCATGATAAGAGGCCACAAGGGGGAGAGGGAAACCAGGGAATAGCCTTTGGCTAGATCTGAGCTGTCGGCCCCTTTGCTCTGTCCTGAGAAGGCAAAGGCCACTAAAACTGCCATCGCATCTCTGCCTACGCCCTCAGGAACTTCTTGGACTTCCCAGCCTCTCAGCTCAAACTCAAGGGTGAAGGTTTATGATGCAGTCAGAGCTTTGAGCAGAGATCACAGGCAGGGGAGGAATTTGTCTGCAACGGTGCTGATCGCTAGGGCTGGACATGGCTTTCTCAGGGACCAGTTTCTGAGTCCCAAAGAGAGATTAAACATGGCCCCAGCCCTGAAAACACCAGGGGGGACCCAAGAGGATGTGTATCTATTGATGAGGAACTAATAGCATTAGTCAAATTTCTCACCGGGCTGAATGTTGAAAAATTGTAAAGCTGGCCAACACTGCCCCCTGGCGCTGTAACTGATGCTGCTTTCCAGCCTGTCTAAGCAATCTGTCAAGTCTTCCACAGGACAAGCCAACCAGAAGAACTCACGCATTCCTTAAGATCATATCGCCATCAAAGGAAGCCCAGGAGCATTTCCCTAATAATGAGCCCTCTCAGAATAGCCTTTGTCTCCTTAGTAAATTAATCAACACAGATTGACTATGGCCAGGGCAGTGTGATAGTCCTGAACTAGGGGAATTCCGGATGGGGACATGAGAAATCTCTTCGCCCGGGCAAAGATACGTACTCCATCAAGACGGAGGACGGGATACGGGAAGTGGATAGATGATAGATAGATAGATAGATAGATAGATAGATAGATAGATAGATAGATAGATAATAGATTCCTTTAAAGGTCTAATAAATTGGGAAAACGCAAATTCCTTGGTGGAAGAGAAATTCTGAGGAAGAGCCCCTGGCAGGTAGCAGGCAAATAGGTTGGAATTCAAGGCAGAAACTATAACTGACGGATATAGTCAGGAACACCCTTTGTGGTTTTCTTTTCATATTAGTTTAACTAGAATTAACTTTATCCTGGACTTACTGTGCAAGCAGGCATTGACGTTTTGGTAGATTTCCCGTCCAGTAGCTTCTGACAACGGCAGCCAGACCTGGGAAGTGGCTTGAGAGGGCAGCTGGGAGCACTGCGAAGGTGCTCTGGGGAAACCGTCAGGATTTTTGGCTGGGGACCAGGGAGAAGTAGAAGTAAAGTAAAGCCATGCAAAAGTTTTTGTCTGGGTGGAGGAACGATATAAATGCAGGCTAACTCTACATAGTGGTAGAAACATATGTTTATTTGGTATGTTTAAATTTTATGTATAATTCTTAGACAACTAAAAGGAGTATGTGATTTCCAAACCATTGGTGAAAGAAATGGAACAAAAATTGGTCAGTTTTAAAGAAACAAAATAGGAAAGGGTGGAGTGGGGAAGGAACAAGCAAGGATGGCAAGTTGGGAAATATAAAATAAGATCAAGAGATATGTCCATACATCATATCAGTAATAACTGAATTAATTAAATTTTCCCATTAAATAGAAATTGTAGCATAGAGTAAAGAAAGAAAATTTAGAAAAGAGGATGCAAGACATGGGGCATGGGATAGACACACATACACACACACCACACACACACGGACACACCACACACACACCACAATTCAAACACATATATACCACACACACACAGACACCATACATACACTAGGTTAATAATGACACACCACACATACACCACACAGACACACCACACATGCACACACCACACACACGCACACACACCACACACAGACACCACACACCACACACACGCACACACCAAATACAATCTACACACAAGACACACCTACATTAACACGTATATTATTAAAGACACCAGCACACATGCACACACCACACATGCACACACCACACAGACACACACACACATGCACGCAGACACACCACACAGCCACACACACATGCACACACCACACACACTATATTCATAGACACCATCGCACACACCACATACCACACCATACACACCAGAAACACCCTCACACTCCCCCACACCACACACACACACTACACACGTCATACACACGCACACACCACACATAGGCACCACACCACACCCACACCACACACACGCACACACCACACACACGCACACATCACGCACGCACCACACACAACCACACAGCATGCACACACCACATCACAAACCTACACAACCACACCGCACACACTCGGACACACACACCACACACACTACACACGTGCACACACCACACATACGCACACATCACTAACACACACCACACACTTGCAGACACACACACCACATGCACACACAGACACACAACACACACACACCCCCAGAGTAACATATACACAATACACACACGTGGTCACAAATACCACACGCACCTGCACACACCACTAATACACACATGCACACAAACACCACACACAGACTATACACACTTCACACACACCACACATGCACTCACACATACTCTTTACACACACACATACAACACACAAACATTCACACACCACACACTCCCACACAACTACACCATATGCACACAAACCACACACAGGCACACACCCACACACACTCGCACACACCACCACACATACGCACTGCACACACAACACACACGCACACACCAAACACACACCACACATGGGCATGCTCACACACACATGTGCTCACATATACCATTAATAATATATCAGAGTAACGTGCACAATATTTTAATGAACACATTACCACATCACTGTGCACACACACCATAATTACACACAATAATTCAAACACATGCACACACCAATATATACACACACGCACATCACATTTACAGCACATGCACACACACTTATACACACATATATACATAATGCCAAGACACACAAGATAAAACATTTGGAGTTTTAGGAGAGAATGGGGAGAGGAAATACTCAATGAATTAAAAGCTGCAACACTTCTAGAATTAATGAAAGACAATACTCGGACTCAGGAAGTACACAAATTCCAATTGACCTAAATAAAAATGAAAGCAGCACCTCAACACATGATTGCGAAACTGTCACAAACCAAAGATAAGCAGCAAGTCTTTAAAAAGTCAGAGAGTGAAGACAGATTACCTACACAGGAATGGTGTTTAGACTGACAGCTGACAGCTGAGTAAAATCTTTAAGGTATTTCAGGAAAATAATTGTCAACTTTGAATAGCGAAATCATCTTTCAAGAACAAGCACAAAATACGTTTTCAGACAAACAAAAACTAATAGGCTTTTCACCCTATTACTTCAGGATTATTTCCAGAAGAAGAAAAATTATCCCCCAAATGAGGATAATAAGGGTGGTGTGCCTGCAATGGAAGGACAGTGAGCAAGGAAATTGTTACACTTGTGGGTAAATCTAAAGAAACATTAGTGATATGAAATTATAGCAATAACGCCTGCATCATGGGGTTAAGAAAAAAACAAGGTAAAAGAAAAGTCCTGAACAAGAGTGTAGAAAGTAATTAAGAAATCAAAAGTAGCATCCTATAATTCCTCAAATGTTCAGGACAGTTTTACATTTACATCAATATGCATGTCAAATTTTCTAGATTAACCACAAATAGAAGCAGAATATATACCTTGTAATCTAGTAGAGGGAGACAAGGGGTAAGAAAACTGAGCAGTTTAAAAAATGAAAAAAGGAGAAATAGATTTAAAAGAAAGGGTAAAAAACATTTGCAAATACAAAAAATAAATTTGTTAAAATAAAATTTAAATGTCAACAATTATAATTGATATAAATGGAGTAAATTCTCTAGTTAAAGAAAAGATTTTTGGAATGGATTTTCAAAATCTCAACTACATACTCCTCAAGAGACAAACCTAAACCTAAAACATATTTAGAAAGGTTGATAGTAAAAGTATAGAAAATATTTACCAAATAAATATGAATTAAATATCAGACAAAATGCACAGCAAGACAAAATGCAAAAAAAGTTAAAAGGGGAAACTTTGTATGATAAATGTTCACCAGGAAGATCTAGAAGTTCTTAACTTACAGACACCTAATAATACAACTCCAAAAATATGAGCAAAAATTGATGGAAATACAAGGGGAAACTGAAAAATTGACCCTCATAGTATTTTCAGGCCATGTATAAGAAATCCCAAAATCATTTTTTTAATTGGGGCAGGGACTGTATATCATCTAAATCCACAAAAGTGGCTACTTCACTGGATTCAAACTTTGTTTACAAAACTGAACTCGGTAAAACCAGTTTGTGTGTACAGATGGAACTTTAGGTCATAATAGTTCTTTCAGATTCTGTGATGCATTCAGTCATGGCTGGGGTTGTTGGCCGTGGCAACCTGTCCCACTCCTGCTCCCAGTCTTGTGGGCTTGTGGGCAGGTGCCTTGACTTGGGAGAGGATGCAGGACTGAGGAGTGGGAGAGGGGATGGGCAGAATGCCCAGCAAGTGTTCCTTCTCCAGTCTGTCACGCCAACGGCAACCAGGGCTGGGTGCCACCCAGATCTTCATGTTGCTGCGTAGAATGACTTCAGAGGTCTCCATCACAGAGGCAAAAGAGGAGAATTTATCACAAGAACTCCCCTGACTGGTCACGGACTGCCTTGTGTGTGCTATGGACTTCTTCTAGGAAGGCCTTCAGGGTCCATAGTTGGAAGTACCAAGCAGGGGTACCTAAGACGTCCACATCTCAAAGTCAGAGAAGCCCCAGGGCAGTGTTAAAAGAAAAATCTTAGGCAAACTAAATGTAACAGAGTTTAATTGAGTAAAGGATGATTTGTGAATTGGGCAGCCCTGAACGGGAATAGGTTCAGAGAGGCACCAGTGCTGCCACATGGCCAAAGAAGATTCACGAACAGAAAAAGGAAAGTCACACACAGAAAATGGAAGTGAGGTACAGAAACAGTTGGACTGGTTACAGCTTGATGTCTTATTTGAACATGGTTTGAACAGTTGGCCCACTGTGATTGGCCAAAATCTCAGTGATTGGCACGAGAGTAGGTTACAGCCTGTTTACACATCCAGTTAGGTTATAGTTTACTATGTACAAAGAAACCTGTTGGCCAGACTTAAATATGTAAGGAGGCAGCTTTAGACTAAACTGAATTTAACAGCAGGAAGCAAGACCAGTTGCTGTGGCAATGGCCGGAGTAAGAGATATTTGAGGAGATGTGATCCGGGGCAGAGAAGTGTACCATGCAGGAATTTCTTGCAAGACTCATTGCATTACTTGGGAAAAGGAACGCCGCCCCCCAAACCCCTGCACACACACACTCCTGTGCAATATTTAGCTTCATCTTGGTCATTGTTATGGAATCCCTGGCCCTCCAAGGGCTCCCTAATGGGACAGTAAAGGAGATCCCAGAATCTCCTCCACTTCCCAGTTTAGTTACTGCACAAAATTGACTGTGTTAAAGAGGGAAATAGAAAACAGGCAACCTGGCTGGTCGAAGGACAAAAAATTTCAGTTCTGCAGGAGGAATGAGTTTAAGTTCTGTATACACGGTGACTATAGTTACTAACAATGTGTTACATACTCGAAATCACCAAAGGGGTAGATTTTAAGTGTTCACACCACACACAAAAAAAAATTATGTGAGGTAATGCTCTGTTAATTACCTGGATTTAGTCCTTCCACAATGTATACACATTCCAAAACATTATGTCTTACACCATAAATATATACAATTTTAATTTATCTATTAAAATGTAATTCTTATAAAGAAAGAACGAAAAGGAGGAAGTACTCCTTTTTAGTAGGCGATCTTCAACAGAAGAAAGTGAAAAAAAGTCCTAAAATGTCAGTATGAGACAACAGATTCTGCAATGACAAGAAGGGTGGGTAACAGACAATTACGTGAACAAACACATTTCAAAACCCCGGTTGAGATCAGGGGTCAAAGAGGAGACGACCACGGCTGGTGACTTAGAGGGTCAGTAAGAGGGACCAGGGCAGAAAAGCACAGAAACTCTTCCGCTTAAAATTTCAGGCTGTGAACTCACATGGGTGCCTAGCTGAGCGCCCAGGCAGACGCTGGCCGAAGGGGATGCCCGTGTGTCACTCATGATGGAAAGAGGGGAAAAGGGCAGCCAGCCTGGGGTGAACTCTTAAGAGCTGGAAGTAGCTGGGGCAGTGGTTCACGCTGTAATCCTAGCAACACGGGAGGCTGAGGTGGGAGGATCACTTGAGCCCAGGAGGTAGAGGTTGCAGTGAGCTATGATCGTGCCACTGCACTCCAGCCTGGAGACAGAGTAAGACCCTCCCCTAACCCTCAGTGTCTTTTTTTTTTTTTTTTTTTCTTCAAGGCATTTTGGGTTGAGGAAGTCCAGAAAAGTCAGAACAATGCCCTGGTATGACATTTCCCTTTCAACAGATAATCTTGCGTAGAAGCAGTTCCGAGTGCTAGACAAAGCCTCTTAAATAAGGAGGGGCATTTTTGTAAGAGCAGTTTTCTGCACCTGTCACTTGGACCTAGCTGTCATGACTGCAGGTTTATTCTCATCAGCTGGTAACAGATACGGGAAAGCACATACTGAACTTGGAAGAACAACGCTTTCAACTCCCAGGTTGTTGAATTCCTTGCACATCAGGGTGCCCTGCAGGGGGCAAGTCTGGTAGCAGTGATCATGGAGGATGACACAGGAAAATTGGCATGCTTCCTGAGGCAGAACAATGCTACCTGAGCACTTCTCCAGAGGGGCAGACTTTAGCAGCATTACAGGGTTCAGCTGAAGGTCATCAGGCACCACAGCAGGGTTTGGGGAGCCTGTGTGTCTCCTGCAAAGTCCAGTGAACAGGAGCCTCCAGGAGCAGAAGTTTGCACTGGAAAACGGAGAGCATTTCTCAACAACTCTTGTATATATGTAGGCAGAAAGAGAGGGGAAGGTGGGGCTGAGAGAGAATAAGAGACTGTGGCTTGGCGAACCTAGCTGAAATAGATGCACACAATTGTGAGCTTAAAATGATTGTTTTAAGCCACAGTTTGGGGAGAATTGAAGGATCTTCTAAATCAAAATATCTGAAAGCTTTACAGTTTAGCCTTTCACACACCAAACATATACACCATGTCTTTAATCCACTTGGAAGTGTTTTCCTGTAAGGTGTGAAGTACAGGTCCAATTGTATGTTTTCCCATATGGACAAACAGTTGTCCCAGTAACTTACCAAAAAGCCAGCCCTCCCTGGGTGTCAGCCACACCAGCTTTGTGTCCACACTATGTGTGCTGCCTGCTCCTTTTCCTGCTGCATGGGTCCATTCTTCCCCCTGAGCCAATACTATCCCGCTGTGATGATCACAGCCTTATCAAAGCACTGGCCTGGGACAGACTCAGCCATCACCTCGTTCTTTAAGGGTGTTTTCCCGATCCTTGGCTCCGAGTTTCTCATCCATTTGACAATCGGCTTAGCAGGTTCATTTCATTTCTCTGCGGCCCAATGTCTCATCCTCTGAGAATGCAAAAGGATCATGAATTTAAACATGATTCATTGGCCACAGAAAACAATTTGTGTTTGCATATATTGTTTTTATATGATTAAACCTAAGGAAAAAGCATTATTTGTTATATCTTGTTCTTCTGTCATTTCTGAAAATATCACCTTAATTCATGAATGTCCTCAAGTCCTGAGCTGCTGCCTCCTGCTGCTACAGAGACAGGAGTGTTAACACTGGTTCCTATTCGGAATGTTTTCAAATTCGCCTTACTAAAATTGTAATTTTTTGAAATCTCCTTTTAGATTTTAACAGCCGCATTTCAGCTGGCAAACAGTTTTGAAAACTGGAAACAATTCAGTCCTACTGTCAGTCTGTGGCCAGATTCCAATCTGACGTGCTGCGGGATTTGAGTGAGGGCTGACAGGACCACGTGTAAAATCCTGCTGGTCTCTTCATCCTCAGACGGGCACTGTGAGAACCACGCAGGAGTCACTGGCAAGATGTGAACTCTTTATCCTGAAAAACTTTCACAAGATATTTTTTAAAAGCATTTTTGTCTCATGTGAATTTAACCCTATATTGAGAAAGCGGTGTTAATATTTTAATAATGTTAATAATAAAAATTATTTTATTTTTACATACGAATTTTACAAAACTTAGAACATATTTAAAGATTCAAAGTATCCATTTGTCCATGATCTGAAAAATTTTATGAATATTTTAAAGAATTTTCGTCTATTTTTTCATCTTTCTGCACACGTTTCTTGTTTTCTCTCTTAATATCACACACACACTACTTTATCTCCTGTATAGGGATGACCTATTGGTTGGTTGGTTGGTCAGCAGTCATACCCCTTTCCTTCTTGTCTGTTGAAAGGGGCCAAATTACATTAGTTAACGGGCAAAAGAGCAGGGGCTGGCCACAACCCAGGCCCAGAGGTGAATTTTGATTGGACTAAACCAAACAAGGAATTCTGCCCACCTGGCTGGTGATGACTGGCTTAGGCCCCAGCGTGACATGCAGTGCTGACCACTGAGGAGTGAGAGGGGGCTCGCTTGCCGGTGGGGGTTTACTCCTTGATGAAGTGTGGCCGTAAGTGGTCTCCACTGTGATGTCTGGACTTCAGGAGCCTCCAGTGACCTTGCGGGGACAAGCTTGAGTCCTGGATTCCTGATGATGTTCCTGAGCAGCTCAAAGTCCTTATCCCCAGACTCTAGTCACACAGGACAGTGGTGGTCCTCTGTGGGGCGTGGCCAGTTGAGCTCCTGGTCCTTGCACAGCCAGAGAGAGAGAGCAGCCCAGTGACACACCGGCCCCTGCTCTGAGGGTGACATTTTGCTGTGTTCCTAGAGTTCTTCTTGAGTTGTTGTTGCAGACCATTCCAACAAGCTAATATTCCATGATTTCTTTTGTTGGTCCCATATTGTCAAATAATGATAATGATAACAAACTTCCTCACTTGAATTGTGACATTAATAGAAATGCCAATAATTACAGTAATAATAGTTAAATATTTAATTTGTTCCTTCCTCAGTTACACCAGAAACTGAGCCAAGTACATTACTCATGTCATCTCATTTAATCTTCAGAAAAACGAGTGTTCTGCTGTTATCTCCATTTTACAGTTGAAAAACCGACAGATCAGAAAGGTAGTGTAACCCATCCAAGGTCACATGGCTAGAGGTGGCAAAGTCTCCTCAAAGACTATGCTCTTACATTATATGTGTATATATACACACGTGTAAGTATGTATACATTATAAAATATTAGTCTGCCATATTGAAGAGAGCTCCTTATGTTAAGAAAGCATCCTTCCATTTTTACTTTAGTGCTTCTAGCCCCTTTGTCTTGTGCCACTTCCTATTTTCTCCTTTTCCTTTGTAACATTACACAGAGATTTGTCCACTACTTGTATATTTTGTATGCAGAACCAGTTGTCAAGGTTATTTATTTCATTTTCATTCTGCCTTACATATTTGTTTATTTCTATCTTTGTTCTTTTATTTAGGGATTTTTTTACTCAGCAATATTTTGTCAGCATCATTTCACATTAATAAATAGGGCTTACTGTTACAATTTTAGTGGCTGCCTGTATTGTCTAAGTGTGATGTATATAAGTTGCACAGCTTACTGGTTCCCTCTCCCAAACTCAATCCTGGATAAGCTAAGGAAGAGGGATGGAAGCAACAACCAAGGAGTAAACATGAGGAAACGTGTTGAGAACCTTCTGGGAGGCAGAACCTGTGTGGCCCCAGAGCCCGGAGCCAGGGCTGCTGTCTCTAAACAGGAAAGACAGAAGAACTTCCAGAGTTCATGCCAACTGCTCATTATGGATGCAGTCTCAGGCCGCAGTTATGATCTCTAGTAGCCAGAATTAATACAAGAACACAGGGCTCATCATTTTCTGTTGCTACAGAAAGGAATTGGTGATGTTTAATTTTCCCAACAGTATGGAACTAGCATAATATGAGAAAAATTGGCCAAAGGGAGAGAGCTTCTGTTTTCTTACCTGCAGAGATGGGACCACCAAGCCTGGCCTGACAGATCACTGTGCCAGTTCCCAGAGAAAGCCCTCACAATGAGCAGCTCCACACTTTCCTTGCACTGCCCTTCCTTCTTCACGAAGCACCACATTTTCCCATCAACTAGAAGATATCTCTCTGGACTCTGAACTCCAAAGAGTGAGTCAGACACAGCTGCTGCCCCAGAGGAGTTGACAAAGCAACACATGATAAGAGCTGCAGCCTGAAGAATAAATAAAATGTGTCACGTGTCCCCAGATTGAGAAGGGGTGAAGGGAGAGTCTGGCTGGGATCAGAGATAGTGGAGATGTGCATGTGTGTAATAGAGGGAGTGCCTTGAGAAGCAAACACACCACAAAATGTTTATTTTTAAATAATAAAGAAATGGCAAAGGAAACGCAGGAAAGGAAACATTTACAAAATCCAAGTCACTAAAGTGCTTTCAATCAAAAATTGTAAAAGACCAAAAGCCTGGTCTGACCTAAAAACACTGTTTCCAGCTATCCAACAATTGTTTAAATGTGATCCCATGCTATTTTTGAAGGAAATGCAGAAACGCCCAGAGTATGGCTTTCTTTGAGTTCCAATATAAATACCCTATCAAGTGACACTCAGGAAAACGTAAATTACCCCGTAACAAGAAAATTGAAATATCCAAGGCCAAGTTCAAGGTAAAGACAATATAATTCATTCATGTGTCCGTATAGAGTCTTCACTATAATGATATCAGATTCTTCTGGCGATTAAAGAATTTTATATTTCCTAATTGAGAATGAGGACATCAGACCTAACCTGTTCATCTGTATAGCACATTGAACCACACATCTCAAATGATGCCCAGCAGTGAAATCATTTTTGAACTTCGGGTCCTCCCTGCTCAAGCTACAAAAGAGAATCAAAAGTTTTGCACCAAATTAACTGGTTAAAGTGCCATTAAGGAACCGTTTCCATTCTAGAATGAAATAGAATTTTCCCTAGGTCACTCATCTGTCCTCTTAAAGCAAGTGGCATTGCATTTTATCTTGACAGTGTCAGAAGAAAATCAAACTGAGAGTATATGTCTTGGACCATTTTTATCTTTTGGAAAATGCCAGTGAGGAATATGCACATTTTCAGCCTTTGACGGTGGGACCTGTGGGTCTCATATGGCTCCAACTTTCCCTGGCTGGGGCCCCTCCAGTGCCATGGAGTTGGAGCCTCCTTGAGCACCAGCCCCAGGGTGCACTTTCTTGGTCTCCTGCCGGGCAGAGCTGGAGAGGTCGATAGCCACGTCTTCCAAGCCATGCTCAGGGCTCACTTTATCTGAGCCTCTCTGTGGTCCTGACTCACTCTGGCTAGAATCTTCTTTGAAGTGGTCAGAGCCCCAGAGTCCTGCCAACTTATCTTCACTTCCTGGCTTCCTTATCATCCCCATGGATTTTTTATGCATCCCTTGCAAAAAAAAAAAAAAGGAAAAAATAAAAATATAAATTTAAATTCAGCAATGAAGTAAATGTCCTTCTTTTTGTTCTCTAAATCCCACTAGAATTGTCCTTGTCAGTGCCTATCTCTGGGGCCTACAGGAAAGGCAGGTAGGTAACTCCCATCTTAGGGGTTTAAAGCAGGTGTCTGACCCCGGGTCACATCCAGCAAAGGTGTTTTGGATGACAGTGATTGGCATTGGGCCCACTTTCCCCAAGGCTGCGGTCTGGTGGATGCCAGTAAGCCACCTCCCCACCTGCTTGTGTAATTTCAGATGAGCCGGCTTGGGTCACTGCCCACAATGCTCCCTCTATTGTTTCAGTCCTTGAGAGCAAAGTCGAGACATATCTATGATTGGAACCTCCAGTGCCCAGCATAGGGCAGCTTGGTAGCTGTCCAAAAACTGTTCGGTGAGCAAAAAACTTCCTCCATCTAAACCTAAAATGCCACCATGATCCTCCTAACTAGTCCCCCCATGCCCGGAGGTACTCATCTGTGACTCATTCCCACAATCTGCGATCCCTGCCTGCTGGTTTCTGGCAACAGCAAACAGGGCAACAAGGGTGGAGCATCCTGAGAGTGCCCAACAGCGAAGTTTGGACCTCAGCAGCGGAGACTGTTGAAGCACCAAAAATCCAAGGGACAGAAAAGCCACTCGGCAGGTTGTTCATGACAGAACCAAGCGCGGGGCCAGCTCTCCTGACTCAGATGGAGGGGCTCACTGTCTCTAGGGGTCGCTGCTCAGCACCGCCCTCTTTCCTATTACCAAGTGCCCTAAATTGTACGGTTTCTAAAAATTCTAACAGCATTCAACACTTGGGAAACATATTTCACATAATGCAGTGATGTCATTTCACCCTTAAATCCCAAATTATTTAGCATGCATAGCCCGGTGAGACTTCCACACAGCCTAGACAATCTCTGTGAAAAATGAGGCAACCGTTCAGATGCTGCAAGCTTTGTTATTAATTAAAAATAATAAGAACGGTTCTGGACCTGCATCTCAGTAAACTGACGTTGCTTTGCTTTGGAAATGGCTGCCTCGGTGGGGACCCCCGGGGATTCCCCCACCTCCTACAACACCTCGAGCAGTGCGCTCCCGGGGACCCTTCCTTACCCAGGAGCCAGGGCGCGCAGGAGCCCAGCAGGCCACCCTCGGCGGAGTTGAGCACGGAGTCGGGCAGCGGGATGCAGTGGCGCACCATGGCCCCGTACAGCCCGTACTCGGCCATCACACTGCTGCCGCCCCAGCGCTTCTCCCGCTTGCGCCACTTGGCCCTGCGGTTTTGAAACCAGACCTGATTGGAGGCAGGAGAAGCAGAGAGCACACAGAAGAGACAGTGAAGAGAGGCGCCTGGAGGAGCGGAGGCGGCGTCCCTGGGCTCGGAGCTTCTCTCCCGAGGATGATCCCATGCTATTTCTGAAGGAAATAGCTCCTGAGGGCCAACCAGCCGCCCCCAGGGAGCGCGCCCAGGAGCCCCCAGCGGCGCCCATGTGCGGTCCGGACTCACGGGCATTCAGCGCGGTAGGCACACGCGTGACCAAGTCCACTGAAGTTTCCATAGAGTCAGGAATGAAAAAAACTAAATAATCAAACTCCCTTTTCCCACATTGTGTGAAGAGGTCAACTACAGTGTTTCCTGCTTTTTCTCATTGATTGGAAAGAGTTCACTGGGGCAATGGCTCCTTCCAAGCTTAGACTCTTGGGATGCTGGTGATATTTCTCATTAAAAACATTATGTTAATAAAAGACTATTATGAACTCCGGTGTAGCTGTTAAAAAATAGTTAGTGACGTATATTCTGACAAAACCAAGAGCAAAATTCTGTGTATGCATGTCAGCGTGTGTACATATGCAGGTAGATGTGTGTATGCACATACATATTCAGGGGCAGATAATATACTCCACAAAGTGGAGAAAGGTCTTCTCAGGCATTTATGTTGATTTCTTTCAGGGTTTGAGATGGAGAGGCAGTATTTTTTTTTCATTGACATATCTTTATATAGTTTCTAGTTGCAGCACACACTATCGTGTGATTTTAAAGAATGATTTGATACTAAATAATAATAAAATGAAAAAAGTCATGAGGGTCACAGGGACATGCTCTTGTGGTGCCTTCAGCTAAGGGAGTTTCTGTGCAAAGGGAGAGTGTTGGCTGTAGAGAAGGGACTGCTGATTGGCTCACTGAATGTGGGAATGACACGTTCTGTGCGGTGTCTTTGGAAAGGAGAAAAGGGACCCCAGACACCTGTATCCGGTCTTCAGGGAGCTCAGTTTTCACAGCCAGCATTTCTCGGGCATACACATCAGGGTAGTGGGCCTCGCTGAACGCCTTCTCCAGCTCTTCCAGCTGGTGAGCAGTGAAAACTGTCCTGCAAGGACCCCAAAACACACACGTGGGCACGTGTCCCCTGGGGACAGCAGCCTCCCTGGCCTTAAGGACCACCGTGCCTACTTCCCCTGCTGTTCACACCCTAGAAGCCACCTCATGATAATGGAACACCCCACCTCTGAATGATTAGCTGATGTAAAGTCCAGAAATTTCATTCAAACAAAAACAGTTCTTTAGCTCTTTCTTAATGAATACCATCAGCTCATTCTGACAAAATCCATTTGACAGACCCACAAAATTGTCTTTAAAATACTGCCAAAAAAAAAAAAAAAAAATGCTAGCAAGATTGTAGCATTTTCCCAGCCTCCTAGGAACAGCAGAATTATCTTCCCAAATGGCTTCTGTGCCCTTCCTACTGCCAACCAGGAGACCACTGGGCCTGCCATCACGCAGGGTCATAAACTCTCAGATGCAGGTGCCATACACCTTGGGCTGTGTCCCGAGGAAAGGCAGGCAGAGGGGACTGCCTGGCCCTGTACCTGTGCCGCCGCTTCTTCCTCTTGCCCAGGGTGGGGGATGCCTTTAGGTCATTCCTGTCTTCAGACGGGCTGTCCTCATCTGCTGGCACAAAAAGAAGAAGAGGACTTTAAAGGTGATCATATTCTGCCCTCTATTTCCTGGATTTTAATGTGAGGATTGAAGTTATGAACCTCTTGGGTATTTGAGTAGTTAACAATATGAACTAGCATTTTTAGTGCTTACTAGATCCCAGGTTCTGTGCTTAACACTGTCCATACATTATCTCAAGTATTCTTAATATAATAATAAAACACCAAAATGACTGCTATCATTATCATCCTATTTTTACAGATGAGGAAACTGAGGCACAGAATGGTTAAGTAATTTGCCCAAGATCACACAGTTAGTAAATGGTGAAGTTGAGAATTCAAATCCCAGATTATCTGAAGCCAAAACTACTTGGTTACTGATTGCACCTTCTGTCCCCACACTGCTTCCAAACACACCCACCCCTCTGCCCCCAGCCTCATCATCTTAACCTCTACACCAACATTTCCCAAAGGAAGTCTGGGGCTTGTGACATCAGAATGCTTGTCAGAACTGCACCCCTTCCCTGATGCACCAAATCAGAATCTCTGGAGGTGGGGTCTAGGAGGCTCATTCTTGACAAGTGTGCTCAGATGATTTGTAGTTGCCCTTGAAAATTCAAGAACCATTCCACTGTGCTTTATCTTTTTATACCCATTATATCAAAAAGTCCAGATGGAAAAGAAGGTTAGAACTATTGTGAGATTCATTGCTAGAAAGCATAATTGCCTCAAAATATTTTTAAAATGAATAAAGGCAAAAATAACTAAATAATACTAGTTTTACTCATCCATCAATTAGTTCACCAGAAACCTGACTTGGATGAAAACATTCTGTATTGGACTGTCCAACCTATGAGACATGAGACACATAAGGTTATCGAGCACAAGAAATGTGGCCAGTCAGATCAAGACATGCTGTAAACATAAATCACTCAGTGGAGTTAGAAGACTTAGTGCTCCTAAAAAGTAAAATATTTTTGTATCAATTATGTGTAAAATGATAATATTTGTGATCATTGTTGGGTTAAAATATAGTATTTAGATTCATTTCACTTTTAATGTGACTGTGAGAAATTTCCATCAAACATGTAATCACATTGCATTTCTCTTGGACAGCTCTGCTCCAGACTTTCAGAAACGCCGCCAGAGTAGGATTTAGCTGCCTTTGGTTTTGTAAGAAGGAACCCATCCCATGAAGACAGTTTTTGCATTTTTAGTGACACTAATAGCGAGTTTCATTTTATCTTATATAGAGGCTCATGAAATAAAGTCCTTTCAGAGTGGAGCGAAAATGTGCCTGCCTGTTGATCTGACATGCTTCTTTTTAGTATCAGAGACCCAATGTATTCTTTTTGCCTTGGCTGCCTGGATGCTCAGCTCTAGGTTCTACCACGTACCTTCGCTAGTCCACCCTTTCTTGTATAATTCTTTCTTTTCTCTCCCACACCCAAAACCACTCGCTTTCTTAGCCCTTGACCTTTATAGAATTTCATTGCTTCCTTCTCTTTCCCCGCGACCCGCCGGGATTTCTTTGGGGAAATGGGTAGGCCAGGAACACATCTCTAGGCGTAACTACAATGAATCCTCGAGGTTGCTTGTTTCTCCTGCACGGGGGACTGCGTGGACGCCGCGCCGGCAGAGGAGCAAGGTACCCGGGACTCTCTTTTCAGCACCCCGATGGGCGGACAGTTCCAGGGCTCGAGGCCCCGTGTTCTTCAAGGACCTTCAATCATTCGATCATTTCCGCCCGCGTTTCCACCTGGTACCTTGTTCGGTGCTGCTGGTGAACAACAAAGGTCCGGGCCTTCCCGATTCACACCGCTGCCAGAGGCCGAGACTGGCTCCTGGCGCTGGGGGAAAAAAGGCCCTCTGGAGATGGTTGTTGGGGTGCCAAGACCCCAGGGTCTCATCAAAAGGTTCCAGGTGGTGGAACCAGGTGGTGGCGGTCCCACATCGCTAACGGAACAGCACCCCGGATGAGAGGCAGGGATTTGGGATGCAGCAAGGGGCAAGCGGCGCAGTTCCGCGAATGCCCCTCCAGCGACGGGGCCTTGCTCTGGGCTCCCCGCTTAGATCTGGGACGCTGGGGCCAGGGGCGCGGTGGGGCGATGGTCTGTGACCCCTGCGCGGTTCAGAGCCTAGGGGACCGGGGTAGGAGCGTAAAGCGCGGGCCTGATTACCGGACGTTGAGACGCTCTCGCTGCGCTTCTGGCGGCCGAGCGCAGGCGGCTGACGGCTGGGGGCCTGCGGGGCAGCGGGCTCGGGGCCCCTGGGCGGCAGGAACGGCACGTCCGCTAGGAGCAGGCAGGGCGCTCGAGCGGCCGTCGGCGGCTGCGTGCCGAAGCCGCAGAGGAGGCCGAGTCCCAGCGGAAGGGCCCCACGCGCGAGGCTGGAGCGGTCAAGCCCCGGGCCTAGGCACGGCGCTGCCGCCGGACCCTCGCAGCCGGATCCCTGTCCCGGGCCGGCGGGCACAGGCAGCTCGGCCTCCAAGCCCAGCAGGTCCGTGATGGCGAAGCCCCGGGGGCGCGAGCCCCTGGGGGAACCGCCAGGCACCAGCGCCCTGCTGCTAGTGCGCCCGTCGGACAGCTCGTCCCGGCCGGTCATGGTTCCTTAGCAAGCAAGGCACGAGCCTCTCTGGATCCGGTTTGCGGAGGGCCCAGCTTAGAGGAAGCTTTATAGGATTGGGCTGTCGGTCGGGCGCGGGAGGCCTGAAGGGCTCCAATCAGCTGGGCGCCGGCGCGTCGCCGTTCCGGAACCCGCGAGATGGGGACGCCACCAGTTCCCCTCCCCTTGGTTACCGCCCTCCCAGCTGCAGTCCCCTCGGTCACCTCCTTCTCCTCTCTTCTCTCCAGCCCACCCCACCCCACCCCACCCCATTCTAGGATGGAGGGGAGGAAAGAAGGGAAGGGACAATGACTCCGCTCTCTGCCTGTCCCTCGAAAAGTCGCAAGTTCTACATCCTGGCGTGGTCTTCTCCTTCCTTCCAGACTCTGGGTGGAGGCCCACTCCCGGTTGCCCAGAAGCTTCTTTGATGTGACCCAACTGCCTATTAAGACCTAGGGACCCCACTGCCAACCACACCCCGGTGGCTACCACCTATACGTGCCCAGCCAGCCCTCCACCTCCGCCGCCGGTGCCAGGAAGGCCTTCCTGCAAGAAGGCCTTCTCTGAAAATCCCCAAGGGGAAAGGAATGAAAACCGTGTATTTAATCCATGGTCATTCTACCTCCAACCAAATCCACCACCAAGTCCATCCCCAACTCTCCACCGGCTGAACTGTAGGGGGTTGCAGACTCTCACCAGCTGGGGAAAGGGAGAGAAGCACAGACAGGAGTGGACTGCCGGGGGCTGAGACGGGCAGGGTACTAGGTTTAACCAACAAAACACGGTAGACTCAATGAAATGTGAATTTCAGATAAACAAGGAGGGTTTTGTTTGTTTGTTTGTTTGTTTGTTTGTTTGTAGGAGTATGTATCAGTATTTTATCCAGCAACCCTAAATTGGGGAGGAGTGGAGGGAGGTAAATTGGAATAAAATAGGGTCTGTCTACTGGAAAGCACACCTTTTCATCGGGGCTTACAATTTATTGTCCGATTTCACGATTATTCAAAGAAAGCCTGATTCTTTCAATAATCAGTGAAACTTTCATATTCGCTAAAGTTGGCCCCAAATTACGTGGGTAAGTCACTCCTGGTTAGCGCTTTGAATCCACCAGCCCTCATCGCTGGGAGCCCTGAGTCCCCCCTTCCCAATGCCAGAACCCTGGAAACAGATATCCTCAGTCCCACTCCCTGAGGGGCCTACAGTTGGAGGTCCCGCAGCGAGGGAGGAGCAAACGCCTGAGCTCTGCGGGAACCCGGCGCGGCTGCCTGCGCGCACTCAGGGACCGGAGACCGAGCCTGGGCCCTGCAAAGTGGGTCTCCCACTCTCTGCGCATTCGAGTGGAGCCTCAGCTAAACATGCAGATTAAACAAGGGGCTTCCGATAAGGATAATTACAGGAGTCTGCGCATTAACTTTCCATTACTAAAGGAAGACCCAAATCTCCCCTTGCAAGCTGTTCCCGGGATTACCAAAACAATAACTTTCCTTTGAGATAATTGTCTTTTGAATCGCTCCAGCTCGGGGGAGAACGCTTTAGACGCCGGCGTTGTTTTCGGCTCCACGAGGAATTTTCCCCCAGATTTATCTCTGGGTTTAGGGACGGCGTTGGTCACACTGGACTGCATAGTCGTTTGTAAATCCGAATTTGGGGTCGCAGTTAAGGGAGATACCTACGCTTCCACACAGTTTGTAGCCCGAGACCAGTCAGGCAGGCAGAGTAGTCTGTTGTAAGGTGGCCCGACCGGGGTCGTCCGCGAGTGGAAAGACTAAGAAGGTGCCGCGCCTGCAGCCCCGGGTGCCGACCAAGTGGCCTCAGACGGGTCTTGGGGTCTATCTCCCCTCGGTCTCCCTGGAAGGTAGGCGATCACCGGAGTGACAGACCCAGAGTAGATAGCCAGTGATTCAAAGACACCAACAGGCCAGGCGGTGGGAGCCCAGCCTTGGACACTCTCTATGGTGACCGCGGCGCAGGGCCAAGAACACCCCAGTTTCCAAATCCTCGGGAAGAATCGTCGTAAACTCATTTTACAGGTGAGAGCAACTGGGACTTATTAACCCAGTCACATCGGACACAGACAGAGTAGTGGGGAGGGCAACACAGAGCAAGAGACCCGATCAAGGAGCCCGTGTTGAGGCTCTAAGGGGATTCAGAGATGGAGAAGGAACGAACTTCTAAGGGGTCTTGCAATTCCTGGTCTGAGGCGTTCCTAACGCATCCCGGGACCCCAATGTCAGCGAGAGGCCTGCAGGACCCCAGCGGTGGGGAGTTGGGTCCTGGGTCACCTTGTGTTTCGCAGCGTGGGGATGGCAGGAGCGCAGCGCGGGAGGACACTTTCATTGCCTTCTACAGTGAGAAATGACCCCCACCCGAGGCTGCGCTAATCTGTGTCCCCGCTGCTGCCGAGGCTCTGGGATCCACTTGCGCGCCCTACGTGGTGGGGATCCGCTCAGAGCCCAGCGTCAAGTTATACTTCGCTCAGCGTCAGCGAAGCACTTCTTGCCGTTTAGGAGACGTCTGCAAGAGACAAAGAGCTAGTCCACGATCCACCCACGATCCTCGTGTCCCCGGGGTGCCCTCGAAGTTGCCAAATCTACGTGCCGCGTTTAGGGGACGCCTCCGCGCCCTGGCGGCCAGAAGAATGGCTCCCTCCAGCTTCCCCCTCCTGGATACCATCTGCAAATCTACGGCCATAGGCGCAGCCCCAGCGAGCGTTCCCGCCCCAGGCCGCCCCCAGGAGTCGTTTTGGGTCCCTAAATCCGTTGAGGGTTCCGAATCTGTCTTCATTAGCCAGGATTACCCGGGATTTAACTAATCAATAAAGGTTTTTCCGCTCATTATTTTCTAGGGAAGATCTCCAGCCCCTCTGTCGCCGACCGCGAATGTGCCTTGGCAGCGCCAGGCTGAGGTTGGACCGGCTGTGGGTGGCTCAGCAGACACCCCTTTTGGGCTTCTCAGAGCCGCAGCTGGCCAGGCTGGCGGGATAAAGTGCTCAGACACAATGGGATGGGATGCCGGAGAAGGTGAAACGGATCGCCCTGTGCGTCTGTGAAAATGACGCCCCGCAGCTCCGTTCTTATGATTTTCCTCCCACCTCTGGCTGCTCCATCTCGGATGCTTTTGTGTCTTCAGTTAAAAGTTGTAGCAGACGCTGTTTGGCCCTGCCCACCTCCAGCCTGACCCCTCCACCTGCACGCCCGCCCAGCCTCCAGTGCCCGCCACATCTTTACCTAGGGACTTTTCCCGACCTTCAGAGCTCACTCTGCCCAGTAGCCAAAGGTGCCAATAATTAACACGTGGAGATATACGGGACCAAACACTGACGGGAATTGCGGTGTAAGCACCACCCCCCACCCCCCGACACACACCCCCCTGCACAGAGTGACTCTTAGAGGCGCCTTCTACTCCGCCTCCCAGAGATCCGAGCAGGAGGAGCTTTAGTTGATTGCATTCCTTATTGCCTCCTATGTAAATGCTGTTGTGCCTACCGAGACTCCCTTTCCAGAACTGTCGCACCTTCTTTCAGCTGCTGTGAGTGTGGGACCCTCGACTAAGAAGAATTGCCCTCGGCTGACAAAGGCCCCTTAATCCAGAGCCCCCCACCCCCTGACAAACACACACACTGTGTCATCAACAGAGGGATGATACGAGGTCTCTCCTCTTGTTTCAAAGGACAGCTCTACAGAGGCATTTCTGCTCCAAGCCCCTCTCCCTTCATGGATCAGACCAAGTCAGCTCCTTGCTCAGCTTGTTCCCACCGCATCTTGGCCCCTCATTCCTGAGACCTTGTCTCAATATCTCTCAGGCACCCAGACCCCGTCCCTGGCTCTGCTTCTAGGAACTTGAGCTCAGACACTTCCTGTCTCCATCTTGCTTTTACCTGGGTGTTCCTGGAATGCTCAGCTCAAAGTCTACAGAGCCCTTCTTTCTCCTCAGGTGGAACTCCACAGGGCAATCACCATCTCCCTGCCCAGACCTCCGGAATCTTCTCCAATCTGGACCCCACTCCCAAAGCCCAGGCTGCTGTCTCAACGTACTCCTGCATGTCTGACCCAGTCTCCCGGGGCGCTGAAGTGCAGCACACTCAGAGCTGAACACAGCAGCCTCCCCTGCAGCCTGCACCTCCCCAGGTCTCCTCTTCCTCCACCCCGGGGCCCACACAGAATCTAGCGTCATCCTCAGCCCCCCACTCTCCCCACAGGCTCTCCTCCCACGACTGAAAGTGATGGTGATGGCCGACCTCTCTTGGCTTCTTACTGGGGGCAGCTATTATTATAAACACCTTGTCACAATGGCCACATTTCATCCTGACTACAGCTCTATGGGTAGATAATATTATTGTCCACATCCTTCAGATGAGGAAGTGAAAATTTCAATTGATCGAATAATTGCATAAATTGCCCGAGGTCACTCACTATCCAGTGGCAAAGATAGGATGTGAATATAAGCAGTGAGAGCTCACAGCCTAACTCTGACTCTGGGTGACTTGCCGCCCTGCATCCCTCTTCAGATCCTCTCAAAGTGGCGTCTTCTCTCCTTTGCCTGCTCTGATTTGACTGTGTGCCCTGAAGTTCGTTTGTTGCACCTTAATCTCCAATGCAGCAGTGTTGAGAGGTGGAGGCTTTAGCGGGTGATTAGGTCAGGAGGGCTCTGCCCTGAGGAGTGGATCGATACCATTGTTGCGGGAGTGGGTTAGTTATTGTGGGAATGGGTTAGTTATCGTGAGCGTGGGTTAGTGACCACAGGAGTGGGCACATGAGTTTGGCCCCTTCCTGCCCCCTCTTCTGCTCTCTCTTCCTCTCTCACCATGTGACACCTTCCACCATGTGATGTGGCAGCAAGAAGGCCCTCCCCTGATGTGGTCCTTTGACCTTGAACTTCTTTCCAGTCTCCAAACCATGAGCCAAATAAAAGTGGTTTGTTTATGAATTACGCAGTCTGTGGTATTCTGTTATCGTAGCACAGAACAGACCATGACACTACCCATTGCCACAGGATGGTTCAGACCAATTGCTCACTTGCTGGAGTGGAATTTATTTTTTAATCTAGGGCTATTCAGTATACAAATGAGTTTCAGAGTACCCTAAAGAGGTGGCTTCTAAAAAACAAAAACAAAAACACAAAACAGCAGGTAAAGTCCTCCTTGTCCCACTCCTTGGCAGTTCTGTGACCTTGACCCAGGGACACAGGGAGAGGGAGGGTTTTCTGCAGCAGCGATGGTGGGTGTCTCGTGGCTACCCTGCATGCTATGGCATGCTCACTGCTGTGCCCTGTGGTGATTTGGTCTTGTTCCCAGGTTCCTGGGCTGCACATCCCTGTCCTTCCTCTGCAGCTGCCCATCAGTCTGGGTAGGGAAGTGTACAGGGGTGAAATAATGCCATTCAGTAAGGCTATTTTCTGTGTAAATTGGCTGGATGACATTTCTGTGATTTGCATCCAATAACCCTGTCTAGGATGTACGGCCAGGGCTCTGCCCTCTGGAATCTCCACCTACCTCCTTCATGCCCCTCCCTGTACCCCACCACTGCCATCTTTATTCCACAGCCACAGTGATCCTTACTTAAGCACAGCCTATTGCTCCCTACTGCAAATTCCTCAGTGGCTTCCCCTTGCCACGTGGGCAATGCTGACTCCTAACTCCTTCCTGCTAGTGACTGAAGAAGCGATGGTATCACATGCCCAGCACGTCAGTAAACAAGTGGGCTCTCGAGAGTCAGCAATCCGGTATATCCTATAAAACTAACCCAGGGTGCTGGGATCAGGGTTGTCCATCCTCTCATCAGTCCCATGAGAGCATCAACCCCCGAGTTCCCTTTCTTGGCTGGATGTTCTGGTTACTATTTTAAGGTAACACATTATCCCAAAACTTAGCTACTTAAAATAAATGATTTCATTTTGGTCACAGTTTTGTGGCTGAAAAATCTGGGGAGAGCTCAGCAGGCCGTTATCACTTAGAGCCCTCCTGTGGTTGCTGACTGAGACTGCAGTCATCTGAGGGCTCAACGGGGCTGGGCTGGGTGCTCAAGGCAGTTCGCTCACATGGCCCAGGCTGATAGGCCTTGTGGGCTCTCGGGGGGAGTTGGGAGCATCCCATAAGAACCAGGCAGACGCTGCACGGCCTTTCCTGGCCCTTTCACAGAAGTCAGAGCATTACTTCCATCACGTTCAATCAGCGAGGCCATAGTGTGACTTTTGCGGAAATGGCACTTTTGCTTTCATAGGCTCCTTCTTCTATAAAAATATTTAAAGGTATATTTTGTGCCTATGTTGGTATAAAGGTGAATATAATCCAGTCTAGATTCATTGTTGCATATTCTTTATTATTGTATTCATTTTTCCTTCTGATTTTAAAATATATTCAAGGGCATTAGAAGCATAGGTCCTGGGCATTGTACCCAGGGTATTAGTGTGTACTGGCCTTGATGACTGGTCTAAGCAGCCACAAGCCACCATATTCAAGGATGAAACACAGATTCAAGGTGGGACACAGGACCCACCACATCGCACTTGCAGGGCCAGCACCAAGCAGTGCTCAGCCATCCATCAACGCCCAGTCCAAATGGTTCCTCACCGCAGGGCCTCCCCAGGTTTTCCTGCCCCAGCTGGAACAAAATCACTGCTGCACTCTTGAAGCACTTCATGGTCGTTTGGTCTTATTGTCTGATTCTTAAGCTCTTTTCATTAACACATCCCCTGGACAAATGTTCTTTACCTTTCAGGACAGTGGCTTCGCCGGTGGTCTCTGGAAGAGGCCTCCTTACTATGTGCCAGTGGTTCTCAAAGTGTGGTTCCCAAAAGTGGTTCTGGCCACCTGGGCACTGGCCAGAAAAACAAACTCCAGGACCCCACCCAGACCTCCGACATCAGAGACCTTGGGGAGATCCAAAATCTGTGTGTTCACAAGTCCCCCAGGGGACCCTGAGCCCCACTCAAGTTTGAGAACCACATCTTCTATTAATGCTTCATGAACCATGTATCCTGACTGGTTTCACAAATATGTTCTGGGTGCAGAAACACACAGTTATTCTCAAATGCTCTGAGGAGCTATGAGGAAAGCTTGAGTTCAGCACTAGGATAATAGTCAGCACCAGACATGAGCTTAGGGAATCAGGAAATTGAGGTTCCAAAAGGAGAAGGAAAAAAAGAAAAGAGAAAATTTTATTTTAAAATGTTACATATCAAAAAATACATTCGTGGGAAAACTCACAGCCACTATCGGTGGGGCCCTTGGTCTGTGCCAGGCACTGTAGGGCTTCACAAGAACCCGTTCACTTAGCACTTGTGACAGCTCTGATGAGGGAGGTCCTGTATTGTCCCCATTCTGTGGGTGAGAAAACCAAGGCCCAAGAGCTGGGACCAGCCCAACAGCCAGGGGAGCGGTCAGGACCCGAATCCTGATGGTCAGGCTGGAAGCAGCGAAATCTCCACGGGGCGTGGTCTGTGGCTTAACCTTGGTTTTGTTATTCATGTTGCAGCGCTTGGGATCTAGAGAGGTCTGACTCTTAAGCTGTTCCAACTGCTGTAGATGCATGGCGTTATGGGCTTGAGGCAGATTTCCCAGAGGCTCACATACACCATGGCTGGTCTTTTCCCTTTAGATCCTGAGACAATAGGAAAATCCTGGGTAAGAATCCAAGTAACACTTTGATTCCAAAAAACATATTTCTCTTTCTCCTTTTCCAGCCTCTTCACTGTCTCTCTCCTCTCCTCTCTCTCCTCTTCTCTTCCTTAGCTTCTTCTTGTTAAGTTCCATCTGTAAGAAAAAGGAACCCAGGGGCAAGTTAAGCTCAGGAGAGGACACAGCAACCAGCCCCTGAGCTAAGACCACCCTCCAACCCCACAGCAGAAAAGATCAAGAGCAGAGGGCACAGAAGGATCTGCCTCTCCTCCTCTCCCCCGTGGCAGACAAAAGCAGGTGCACTGTGTGGACCTCAAGAGGGTACAAGGGAGGTGACACAAGCCACGCCAACCAGAAGACCACACCTGGGCATGAGAGGGGCCACTGAAGGACAGCCCGAGAGCTGCCGCTGAGCTTCATTTCCGGCGTTAAACAAGCACTAGGTCATCTCTTGGCAATGGAGAAACCTACCCGGCCACTGATGATGCGCTTTTAACGAGCTCATATCAGAAGCGAACGCAATCACCATCCTAGCTCACGGCTAGCACTGAGGCTCTAGGCAAAGGTCAGAACAGCTCTCCCAGGGCCACGTGACTGAGGGTTCCAGCCTCTGCTTGCTGGGTGCCCACCTACTACAAGGAGGCAGGCATGAGTCATGACCCTATATGAAGGAGGTCTTTGCTCCTCCTTCTGTGCTCAACTCCCAGTCAGCTCCCTCCAAGGCACCCACTACAATTGCAACCATTCACTCACCTGCTGGTTTACTGCTTTACCTGTCCGCCTTGCCAGATGCTGCAGCTGACAGTGCTGGGTCACCTGCCGCCTCTGTAGACAGTTCACACACACACCACAGCTCCTGCCTGCAGCGCCTGCCACTCAACCAGAGGATGCCCCAAACCGAGGAGTGCACCAGTTAGGGCTGAAGTCCTGGAATCAGAGGGTGATGCCTCCAGCAGCCACTCTTGACAGATGACAGGGGTTGATGGGTGATACCTGGCCAAGGGGTGCAATTATCCTGTTGTAGGAAAATCCCAAGGAGAAATCACCTTGCAGAGTCACCCGAGGTCCTGGTGTGATTGAGCCTTGGGAAATGCCACTTGTTGTCACAGCTTCTCTGTGTCCCTGCCCCCTCATTAGTAAGTAATGTTCCTCCCACATTACTTACTTCACTCAAATCCCTGTCTCAGAGTCTGCCATGGAAAACCCAAACCTAGACTGCCCATAAGCTCCAGAACAGGGCTGGGTCTGGCCTGGGGTTGCTGCATGCCAGGGCCCCGCACACTCCTGGTGCAGAGCCAGTGCTTGGTGAAGGTCTGCAGCAGGGGAACAGGCCATAAAATGGAGAAGTCTGAACCATATGCCTGTTGACTGACAGGGTCTCCTGGGAGAAACTCAGCTCTTCCCCATTCGTCCACATTAGATCTGGAGTCCTCTCCCCAGTCCTGTGCCCACACTCAAGGCCTGATCCAAGGAAGACTGGCTGGGAGCATGTCATCCACTGTAACCTCAGTGCTCAAGAGGAAATAACGGCACCTTAATTCCACATTCTTCTTTAAGAAATATGCTAGGCTGGGCGCGGTGGTTCACGCCAGTTATCCCAACACTTTGGAAGGCCGAGGCGGGTGGATCAAGAGGTCAGGATATCAAAACCATCCTGGCTAACACGGTGAAACCCAATCTCCACTGAAAAATACAAAAAAATTAGCCAGGAATGGTGGCAGGCGCCTGTAGTCCCAGCTACTCGGGAGGAGAGAATGGGGAGCTCTGGGAGGCAGAGCTTGCTGTGAGCAGAGATTGCGCCACTGCACTTCAGCCTGGGTGACAGAGCGAGACTCCGTCTCAAAAAAAAAAAAAAAAAGAAAAGAAAAAGAAATATGCTAAAGAGCCGCAGATTGGGTCTTCATGAAAACAAAGGAAAAGCCGTGAAGTTTCCACAGCATAATTAGCATCATCATTATTCTGGCTGGAGCAACTACACTCATCATTGGCTCTGGTATTTCAGGGAGACACTCCATCACAGTCACTACTCTCACCCCAGCTGGGAACACTGGGTAGGATGGAATCCTGAGCTGCACTTTTGAACTTGACATCAAACTTTCTGATATTGTGATACAATGGCTGATGGAAGGGGTTATAGGCTTTGTCCATGAGTTCAAAGAAGGCAAAAATGAGCTGTCAGAGCAGGATGAAATGTTCAGAGGCCTGATAGCAGTGCTTGCTGATCAAGTGATAGTTGGCAATGCCTCTCTGCGGCTGAAAAACATACAACTCACAGATGCTGGCACCTACAAATGTTATATCATCACTTCTAAAGGCAAGGGAATGCTAACCTTGCATATAAAACTGGAGCCTTCAGCATGCCAGAGGTGAAAGTAGACTATAATGCCAGCTCAGAGACCTTGCAATGTGAGGCTCCCTGATGGTACCCCCAGACCGCAGTGGTCTGAAGATCCCTAGTTGACTAGGGAGCCAAATTCTCAGAAGTCTCCAACACCATCTTTGAGCTGAACTCTGAGAATGTGACCATGAATGTTGTGTCTGTGCTCTACAATGTTATGATCAACAACATGTACTCCTGTATGACTGAAAATGACATTGCCAAAGCAACGAGAGATATCAAAGCGACAGAATCTGAGATCAAAAGGTAGAGTCACCTATAGCTGCTGAACCCAAAGGCTTCTCTGTGTATCTCTTCTTTTTTTGCCATCAGCTGGGCACTTCTGCCTCTCGCCCCTTACCTCCTGCTAAAATGATGTGACTCGGCCACAAAAAAGCATGCAAAGTCATTGTTACAACAGGGATCTACAGAACTATTTTGCCACCAGATATGACCTAGTTTTATATTTCTGTGAGGAAATGAATTCATATCTAAAAATCTGGAGTGAGCAAACAAGAACAAGAAACAAAAAGAAGCCAAAAGCAGAAGGCTCCAATATAAACAAGATAAATCTATCTTCAAAGACATATTCGAAGTTGGGAAAATAATTCATCTGAACTGGACAAGTGTGTTAAGAGTAATAAGTAAAATGCACGTAGAGACAAGTGCATCCCCAGATATCAGGGACCTCCTCCTACCTACCAACTGGGGAATGAGACGATAGGATACTGCGTGTCCTTTGTCTCTGAAATTTTGGTTATCTGTGCTGTAATGTTTCTCTGAGGAAGCTTCTGGAAAGTCTCTATCCCAACATATCCACATCTTATATTCCACAAATTAAGCTGTAGTGTATATTCTAAGACACTGCTAATTGACTGCCACTTCGCAACTCAGGGACGGCTGCATTTTAGTAATGGGTCAAATGATTCACTTTTTATGATGCTTCCAAAGGCACCTCAGCTTCTCTTCCCAACTGAAAAATGCCAAAGATCATAACTTTAGCATAAACAAACCAGTCTGTGGCACCGATTTTATAAGTAAACTGAGCACCTTCTTTTCAAACAAATGCAGGTTTATTTCTCAGATGATGTTCATCTGTGAATGGTCCAGGGAAGGACTTTTCACCGTGCCTATGTGGCATTATGTCATCACAAGCTCTGAGGCTTCTCCTCTCCACCCTGCGTGGACAGCTATGACCTCAGTTTTCAATAGCATCTGGAGCAGCGGGACACAACTGGGGTGATTTCGCCCCCCATCCCCGGGGGAATGTCTGAAGACAGTTTTGGTTGCCACAGTGAGGGAGTGAAGGAGGACACAGTGCTATTAGCATCTAGTGGATAGAGGCCAGGGGTGCTGCTTAACCTCCTACTGTGTACAGGACGTCTCCCCATTACCACACCCAGTCCCAAGCGTCAACTGTGTCAGGGCTAAGAAATCCTGATTTAGAGTAGAAAAGGGCCTAGAAAGAGGGGAACAAACAAATCTCTCTGCTTCCTCACATTAGTCATTGGCAAAAAGCATTCTGTCTCTTTGGCTGCTGCCTCAGCACAGAGAGCCAAAACTCTATTGGACACCAGGATAACATCTTTCAGAGAACAGAGTTGACAAGGCCTGTGGGAAATGCCTGATGGGATTATCTTCAGCTTGTTGAGCCTCTAAGTTCCTTTCCCTTCATTCTACCCTATAAGCCAAGCTCTGTAAGAGAACTGCCTGAGTTCTACCTCAGGTTTTCTCACTCTGAATTTAGATCTCCAGACCCTGCGTGGCCACAATTCAAATTAAGGCAACAAACATATACCTTCCACGAAGCACGCAGAGACTTTTGAAAGCAGGGACAAGGACTGTTTGAATGGAGGACTTGAGGAATGAAGCTTTGATGGAAAAGAATGCTTTGTTTCCAGCGCCCTTCCTACACTTTTCGTGTCTTAACCACTGTCTTCCTGGCCCTTGGAGCCACCGTGTCTGTATTACATTTTGTTATAGAAAACTGACTTTAGAGTTCTGATCGTTCAAGAGAATAATTAAATATATATTTCCTAAAAAAAAAAAAGACACATATATTTTATTTAGCATTTCTAGAGAAAGTTTTCAGTTTAACCAGTTCACAAATACTATTAAAAATGGAAATCAAGTACTCTCCTTCAGATAAAATTTTCAAGGTGCTTCTGGTTGCAAGCATCAAAACCAACTGTGACTGATTTAGGCAAAAGGGGAATTTATTGGCTTGTAGCATGGCCTGTTAGTCAATTTGCATTGCTATAAAGGAATATCGGAGACTGGGTACTTTATAAAGAAACAAAGTTTCTTGTTTTGTTTTGATGTTGTTTTTTGTTTTTGGTTTGTTTGTTTTGTTTTTTGAGACAGAGTCTCGCTCCATCACCCAGGCTGGAGTGCAGTGGCGTGATTTCAGCTCACTGCAACCTCTACCTTCCAGGTTCAAGCAATTCTTCTGCCTCAGCCTCCCAAGTAACTGGGATTACAGGCACCCACCACTAAACCCAGTTAAATATATATATATATATATATATTTGTATATTTAGTAGAGACTGGGTTTTGCCATGTTGGCCAGCCTGGTCTCGAACTCCTGACCTCAGGTGATCCACCTGCTTCAGCCTCCCAAAGTGCTGGGATTACAGGCATCAGCCCCCGTGCCTGCCCAAGAAATGAGTTTTATTTGGCTCGTGATTCTTCAGGCTGTACAAGCATGGCACAGGCATCTGCTCCGCTTCTGGTGGGGCCTCAGGAAGCTTTTAGTCACAGCAGAAGGTGAAGCAGGAGCCAGTGTATCACAAGGTGAGATGGGGAGCAAGAGAGAGAGGGGGGGTAGCCAGCCTCTTTTAAACAACCAGATCCCACGTGAACTCATAGAGTGAGAACTCACTCATCATCACTTGGAGGAGAGCACCAAGCTGTTCATGAGGCATCCCCATCATAACCCAAACACCACCCACTAGGCTCCACCTCTAACACCAGAGATCCCATTTCAACAGGAGATTTGGAGGGGACAAAACATCTATGTCAAATTGGGCCGCTTATGTGACAACTGAGAAGAGATCATAGTGCCGCTGGACCTGCAGAAACAATTGTGGGCAGCCCCCCTCCTTTGGCTCCATGTCTATGGGCCGCAGGCTCTGCCTCACTGAAGCATGTTCTCTGCCACCCTCCAGAGCAGTGCCCCACATGGGATCCGTGCCCAGGAAGGATGCTGCTGGGGCCACCCACCCACCCCTGTGGGCCGTCTGGAGGGAGGGAGCATTTAGAGGAAGAGACAGCCACTGCAGGCACAGAGTGTATTGTGTCTACACTTTCTCCTCTTTTCTACCTCCTGTGTGTTGTGATGAAACTGTCCTGGGGAGAGAAGGAAAGGAGATGGAGTTGGCCAAGGCTCTGTGGTCACAGTAATATTGAAGGAGTGTAGGAGGCTGTAGAGTCAAAGGCAGAGAGGCTGGTCTGCCTACAAAACGAGAGGCCCTGGCACTGGAGCTCAGGAGCTAAAGGGGCTGACCACTTCTTGACAGAGCAGGAGTTTCACCATCTTGGACAAGCAGTGTCATTTTAAAGTTCACCTTAATCAAAAACCACCTAATCCAAAGGGCGTAAGCCTAATGGCTAAGGTCAACATGACCATAAACCACAAATAACGTCTCTCATCAGAAACATTCCAAACTCCTCCCTGACCAGAGACATGCTAGCCCCAAGATAAGCCCCCTCTGGGCAGGAAGATGTCAGCCCCAAAGTAACAGACATTCCGACCCCACCATAAACTTCTCCCCACACAGAAACATTCCAAGCTTGTGATAAGCCCCTTCACCCTAAAACCAATATATACTCTTAGTCTGTAAGAGAAAGCACTTCTGACCAAAATCAGCCAGAAGCCCCTCTCGGATTTTTTCTTAAATAAATCTGTCTTTAACTGTTAAGCTGTGTTTCGTGTTTCTCTCCTCTTTAACTCTTACACTTCTCTTCTAGCTTTGCTCCCCAGAGAGGCGGGCTGGGATGCCCAGGGTGGTGCGGGCGTAGGACGCCTCTATCAGTAGTTCTACTGAGACACCATGAAAGCAGGGCGTGTCCCCAAAGAGAAATGCAGGTGGCCCCAAAAGAAGGAGGAAGGATTGCTGGGCAGGCAGAGATGGTAGATGGGGTATCAGAAGGATAGGGCCACTGCCAGGGCCAGGAATTAGGCAAGAGAAGGAATCTTTCTCCTGGTATAAAACTAGACAATGCTGTGTCCACATCACATGATGAGACCTATTCAAAAGAACTAGTGGGGAAATAGCCTGGAGCTCTCCTAGGGGGACAATGAACCTGAATCAGAGTTAGGAAAGGGCCAGAGCACAGCTTTCCCCAACCCCCAGGCATAGGACAGAGCCCAGCCTCCTCCTTCCCCAGTGATGAGGCCAGAGCCCAGCCTTGTCCTTCCCCAGCCACAGGGCCAGAGGCCAGCCTCGTCATTCCCCAGTCACAGGATCAGAGCCCAGCCTTATCCTTCCCCGGCCATGGGGCCAGAGCCCAGCCTCCTCCCTCTTCAGTACTGGGGCCAGAGTCCAGCCTCCTCCTTCCCCAGTGATGAGCCCAGAACCGAACCTCCTCCTTCCCCAGTGATGAGCCTAGAGCCCAGCCTCCTCCTTCCCCAGTGATGGGGCCAGAGCCCAGCCTCCTCCTTCCCCAACCATAGGGCTGGGAAATTGCCCCAGGCCATCCACCTCAGAGTCAGCAAAGTCTGAGCAAATATCTCCTTTACATCAAGCGTGTACTGGAGGTTGGCAAGACCCAGAGAGGAGTATCTCTGTCACCTGGGGGACTGGGGAGGGTGGAGGGAATGGGAAAGCGGCGGCTGTTGAGAGAGGTGGGCTGTTGACAGAGGAGGGGGTCCCTCCACACATGGCTTTCCTAAGGCCCTTTGACTCCTAGGTGAAGAATTTCATGCCCTCATGGGACATGGGCCAAGGGAGCATTTGGGGAGCAAATGCCCTTCCCTGGCCATTGTGTGGGGGTGGGGCTCAGGCACAAATGGGGTTAGAAGGGCATTGGCCTGTGGACTGTCCAGGGCCTTGTGGGTCCAGAAGAGACCCACCGGCATGAAGACCCTCCACGCTCAAGACTAAAAGCCATTCCCTGCAGGGCTCAGCTGGAAACTAAGGAGACCCATCACCGCCCTCCACGGCCCCCCCATTGTAACAGCTGCTGCTCACTCTGTAATCAGGAGAGCACAGGCAAGGGGGGACTCAGCAAGAGGAGCTGGGGGCTGGGGAGGACCCATCTCTGACATTCCGAGCTCCCGCTACCACACAGCTGGCGGCTGTGCTGCCCCTCTAGGCTCCACCACTCCCTCGAACCCTTGCCTGCTGCCCTCCTTCCCCTCCACAGCCAGGCCGCCCGCTGCATCTGCAGCCCCATAGCAGGTGGCCTCATTCTGGTGGGTGAGACCAGGTCTCAGAGAGGCTCGGTGCTTCCTGCAGTCACAAGGTGAGTGGGGCCTGGCTGTCTCCATCCTGAAGCTGTGTTCTCTCTGTGACACTCAGCTGCTCCCACTCCCCATCTGAGAATTAGTCATCAGTAGGGCCACCTTCAGCTTCTCCTGAGTCCCAACAGCGGGGAGCCCAGAAGTAATGTGGTGGTGTTGTTTAAGCCACTGTTGTCTGGAATGGCTTTTGATGTAGCAATACATCACTGAAAGAGTTCACGTTTTAAGTAGCCACAAAGAATATTCCCAGCACACTGTCCATATGAAGAGCTTTAAGTGAAATTATTAGAGTGCTCTTTTTAAATAAAAGACAATTTGATGCCCAGTATCATCCACTTTAGAAAATGCATTAACAAACATTTCCTTTTCAGTGAGAAATTTAACACTGTTCCTTTCACGCCTTGAATTTGTATTTATTCCAGTTCCCCCAAAGAATTTGACCCTAATGTATATGTTTTGTGCTTGAAGATCTTTCATTGAACAATGTCATATGTTTCTATAACAAAAAATATATCATTTTAATTCTAATTTTAAAAAATTTCTGGCTGGGCATTGTGGCTCACGCCTGTAATCCCAGCACTTTGGGATGCCAAGGCGGGCAGATCACGAGGTCAAGAGTTCGAGACCAGTCTGGCCAACGTGGTAAAATCCCATCTCTACTAAAATACAAAAATTAGCCAGGCGTGGCAGTGGGCGCCTGTAATCCCAGCTACTTGAGAGGCTGAGGCAGGAGAATTGCTTGAACCTGATCTCTTGAGCCAAGATCGTGCCACTACACTCCAGCCTGGGCGACAGAGTGAGACTCAGTCTAAAAAAAAAAAAAAAAAAAATTCCTGCAACCACATGTTTCTATGTATTTAAAATGTCATCTGGGTTGAATTATAATTATTATTAATGCACAGTTGAGCAGTAGTAAATATACTTAAAATTTAAAGAATGATTAAACATAAAAACTCCTATTTTATTGGAGGAATGTATCTTTTTTGAAATAGAACGTTTTTGATTGGTTCATCATGCATAGGTGGATGCTGTTTATTGCTAGCCTGACAGTTTCATCACCCATTTCATCTCTTTTCTTAGTTTTACAAATGGAGCATCAAGATACCTGCTCACATGAAGTCCATGGGACTGGAAGCAGTTTCTCTATAGCAACATCACTCAAATATTTGGTGGGGATTTTTTGCTTTTTTGTTTGTTTGTTTTTAGACAGGGTCTTGTTCTGTCACTCAGGCTGGAATGCAGTGGCACCAACACAACTCACTCCAGCTTCTGCCTCCCAGTTTCAAGAGATTCTGGTGCCTCAGCCTCCCTAGTAGCTGGGACTACAGGTGGACACCACCATACCCAGCTAATTTTTGTATTTTTTTGTAGAGATGGGGTTTTGCCATGTTTCCCAGGCTGGTCTCAAACTCCTGAGCTCAAGCAATCCACCCTCCTCAGCCTCCTAAAGTGCTGGGATTACAGGTGTGAGCCACTGCACCCGACCCACTCAAATATATGAAGCCCTTCCCAGTTACATGCTGCAGACTCCATTTTTGCTCGATTATCTATCAGTTGACAACCTAATCAGGTGCTCTTTAGATTTGTTAAAACAAATAATAAGAAAACACCTGACATGCAAAGTTATTTCTTATCCAGTCTTTAGAGCCTTATTTTTGAGGAATTATAACCAAAAAGGCTTTACTTAGACCTACCTATCAAGTGACAATAAATTGTACCTATTCTTCTCTCACTTAGCGGCACCTGGCTTATTGCCATATATTAAGATCTGCTAGTGATACCAAACACCGCATGTTCTCACTCATAGGTGGGAACTGAACAATGAGATCACTTGGACTCGGGAAGGGGAACATCACACACTGGGGCCTATCATGGGGAGGGGGAAGAGGGGAGGGATTGCATTGGGAGTTATACCTGATGTAAATGACGAGTTGATGGGTGCACCACACCAACATGGCACAAGTATACATAAGTAACAAACCTGCACGTTATGCACATGTACCCTAGAACTTAAAGTATAATAATAATTAAAAAAAAAAAGAAACAAAGCTGTGAAACTAAAAGTGAGGTAAAATTGGAAAAATGCACATTTCAGAAATGCTTCTGGCAGCTCTGAACAAAAACAAATATAAGTCAATCTATTTGCATTTTGTATGTCACCTTAAAGTGCCTTAAAATGCATGACAGATGGACAGAAAGATGGATACAGCTATATACACATATACATAGGAATTGACTTTATAGTTATGCTTCTGACAGATTTAGCACAGCCTCTCCTGATGCAAGTGGGAGGATTAATCCTGCTCAAATGAAGCCGGTTTTCTCAAATTCACGGACTTGATTCCTAGATTATGCTTTAGGAAGATGTTGATCCCGCCCATGTATACAGTATATGTTTGGGAGTGCAGTGTAATCCAGGCTTACAGCATGAGTGTTAATGATTGCTAAGTGCTTTATTTACAGTACATTCCACAGGACACTTCTTGAGAGAAAGTATGTAGAAATGGCTCCTGACTCACAACAGGATGCTTGTACCCAAGTTTTTTGTGTTTTTCATTTGTTTTTGAAACAGAGTCTCACCGTCGCCCAGGCTGGAATGTTGTGGCACAATCTCGGCTCACTGCAACCTCCGCCTCCCGGGTTCAAGCAATTCTCCTGCCTCAGCCTCCCGAGTAACTGGGATTACAGGCGCCCATCACTATGCCCAGCTAATTCCAAGTTTTAAAACTCTTTTTTACATCTTATGTTTTATGAATTTCCTCCAATATGCTTTATGCAAAAGTCAGTAAAAATATTTCTCCTATAAGTCTAAACAAATGTTTAAAAAATATGTAAGATAGGAAGTTATTTCCTACTTGCATATTCTTTTCACAAATATGTAAGATAGGAAGTTATTTCCTACTTGCATATTCTTTTCACATGCAGAAGTAACGGTGAGAATTTTTCATCTCCTTCGCAGTGGACGCCCCCCGGCCTGGGCCCTCAGCAAGCTCGAATTCCTGTGGCTGGGAAGGCTGGGGAGGCAGAGCTGGCTTCCTAGCAGCCTGGGGTTTCCTAGGGTTGTTTCTGCGCATGTTAAATATGCTAAGAAAGTTTGGTTGTAGGATTGGTGCCTGACCAGATGCCTTTGCCTTTTACTGGCTGGTGCTGCCACACACACACACACACACACACACACACACACACCCCTGCTGCTGTGAGACTTGTCAGCTACAGGCTCACTGGGCATCCTTCCCTGGAGAATTGCCCGAGGCTGGCAGAACCACCTGGCTCTAAAATGCCTGGAGGCCCCAGCTTCCTCCACTCACCCTCGGCTGACCCGATGGGTCCTCCGCTGTGCCCCTTCCTCAAGGCAGGACTTGCTGTGGGACAATTCATCCCTCACATCCTTGCTTGGTTCCTTCCACTCTCCCATCCAGTTTTGCTCACTGCCTTCTCAGAACTCAGTAACACACAAGCACCAAATCCCTGCCTTAGGCTCTGCTTCCAGGAAACCACCTAAGCCAAGTGGTCATTTGGCTTAGTCAGCCTCCAAGACTGGCATTTATATGGCTGTAACTCGTAGAACTGTACATTTAAAAAGGTGAATTTTATTGCTTTTCAATTATACCTCAATAAACCTGCCCTTAAAAACAAGATGAACTTCATAGAAAAATAGTTACTGCTATTTTGGAGAAAAGATCCAAACATGTTAACCAATGAAAAACCTCAGAAAAGCAAAAAGGGAGGCAGGGAAATGCCACCTTGCATTTAAAATATTCTCCTGGCCCACTGGCATGCAGCCGCCACAGGTGGAGGACAAGGCAAGGGGTGGGTGCCCCAGGTGCTGACTGAGGGGCCAGTATGTGATAAAATCTCCTTCTTGAGAGAAAAGGAGGAACCACAAGACAGGAAAGGGATGCGCAGCTGCAGGAAAGGGGTGGGCCGAGGGGCCATGGTCTCTGCTGTGCCTTTCAAACACGTGTGGCGGGGAGCTCTGGGGGCTGTGCTCTCATCTGCCTGGCCGTCCTGTGCTCACAGGACCAGCGTGTGATTATGTGGGATCTGGCGTGGGTTTTCTCTTGTTTGTTTTATTTTTCACTTACCAGCTGCGTGTTAATAGAAAGTCCCCTGACTGAAGGATTTGCCCGGGATTTCTGTAATAAAATAGAAGGATTTGCCACACACGCTGGAAGGACCCTCTGCAAAAGTGGTATTTTTCAAGTGATTATGAGCCCCAGAACATATTGTCATCCTAGGCTGCAGGCCTGGCCTCTGCACTGAGTGGCGGTGACAGATGTCCCCTGTTAATGTCCAGTGATTAAATGTCACTGCAGAGGCCCCTCCTCGCCCACACAACCTGTTCCTTTCTTTCTGCAGCCACTGTGTCACTGCTTGTCACAAAATCCACATTTCCTGCATATCGTTGGCCTTCTCCAATGGTGAGCCCTTCTGCCAACCCTGCCCTGCCCTGCTGCCTCCTCGGCCCATCCCCAAGGACACTGGGGGACAGATAGTACCATCACTGCTGAGTGATAATAAAGGCTGGCAGGAACATGTCCTCAACTTGGGGCAGCTACAAGGAAGGAAAGAAATGAGGAAAAAAGCTCATGAAGATGCTGGAATTATAGTCTCCTCCTAGGAATTCAGCCCAAGAAAACAATTTGTCAGAAATAAAAAGCTCTGTTTAGATGGAGATTTACTGAAGCACTTGCTATCATAACAAAACCCTGAGAACAACTTGAAAATCCTTGTATAGGTGGATAAATGAACGATGATCAATTATCTTGATTGGTTATGGCAGGACCCTTAATAATCATGGGGCACTGGTGAAACGTGGCAAATTGAGCAGCAGTTTTTGTTTTCATTGCTTCCCCAAGTCCTACCAAAATAAAAGTAAAAGGGGAAAGTATACAAATTCACAGAAACAAAGAAAACGGGAGGAGAGAAAAAGGCGAAGGAAACAGCAGACAAGGAAGGTCAATGAAGAAGGAAACAGCGTGAACAGAAAAGGCCCAAGTTCCTGAGAAGAAAACCACTAAAATGTGGGTCACTGTGTGCTCCAGAAACCCAGCAAGGCTCAGGAATTGGACTCCCCAAGTACCAGGGAAAGCAGGATGAGGCCTGGAGCTAAGAGGGGAAAGTCTGCAAGGGGAACAAGCAGATGCCTAGAAGAAACTCCCAGGGCTCCAGTGGCCCCAGAACCATCCTCCCCCAGTCATTGGGAAGTGGGAGTGTCTTCTCTGGAGAAATGATTTAGATACATTTCCAAGGTGGAGACATCCAGGAGTGGGGGCAGGACTAAAGCACCAGACAGAAAGGGGTGATCATGAGAGAAAAATGTGAGATCTCAGGCCCAGGTCACTAGCTTGGTGCCCAGTGATCTGCAGGAAAACCAGCAGGTCAGCAAGCGCCCCCACCACACTCATGTGCACATCCTCACATGCACTCATACAGACTCTCACGCACGCACACACTCTCACGCATACACACACTATCACGTGCACACATAGACTCTCACGCACACACACTCTCATGTGCACACACTCACGTGCACACACAGACTTTCATGTACACACACTCGTGGATGCACACGGACTCTCACACACACTGACTCTCACGTGCACAAACACACACTTCCACATGCACACACACAGGACTCCTCACGTGGCACACACACAGTCACATGCACACACACCTCACATGCACACACTCTCACATGCACAGACTCTCACATGCACACACACACTCTCACATGCACACACAATCTCATGCACACGCATACACACTCAAGTGCACATACAGACTCACACACACACTCATGCACACACGCTCCCACATGCACACACACTCTCATGCACACACACTCAGGTGCACACACAGACTCACACACTCACGGGCACACACAGACTCTCACATGCACACACAGACACATGCACACACACAGCCTCACATGCATGCACACACACTCAGGAGCACACACACACTCTTACACACACACACACGTGCGCACACAGACTCACACACTCTCACGGGCACACACAGACTCTCACATGCACACACAGTCACATGCACACACACACTCTCACATGCACACACACTCTCACATGCACAGACTCACATGCACACACACACACATGCTCACAGACTCACATGCACACACACACTCACATGCACACACAGACTCACACACATACTCTAATGTATCACACGGACTCTCACACACACAGACTCTCACGTGCACACCTACAGACTCTCACGCACACACACTCATGCATACACATGGACTGTCACACACACAGACTCTCACTTGCACACACAGAGTCACATGCACACACACACAGAACTTCCACTTGCTTTTTGTTTACTCATTCTTAAATATGAAAATGTAGCTGAGGAAAGCCTGTAATGTTGGACACAAAAACTAAAACAAAAAATAGGAGACCCAGTGGAAATAGAGACAAAGCATAGAAGAGAAGAAAGCTTTAAAAATAACTACAATTAATATCCTAGAAGAGATGAGAGGGGCTGTCCCTATGAAACTGTAATAGAAATCAGAACTGATTTTTTTTAAAGTAACAGAAAGTAAGAATAACCAAACAATCTCTTGGAAATTAAAAGTGTAATAGCCAAAACAAAAATTCAGTGGCAAGATTTTAAGATCAAGTTGAAGACATCTCTTAGAAAGTGGTGGGGAGAGGCAAGGAGATTAACAGTAAGAGAAAAAAGGTAAGAAAGTTAAAGATCACTTCAGAGATGTACCTCTGAGAATCACTCTGAAGTGACTCTGTAAGTCTTGGAGAGATGTCTTCAGGTCTTTCACATATGGCTGATCAGAGTTCTAGAAAGTACAGGAAACATGGAGGGAATTTTCAAATGAAGCACAAAAGAAAATGTCCCACAAGGGAAGAACTCGTCCCTCTTTCCAAAGGCCCACCAGATACCCAGAAACACAAATGACTAAAGGCCAACATCAAGGAACATCATCAGGAAATTACAGAACACTGGGAACAAAGAAAAGATCCTAAAAGTTTCCAGAGAAAAACACAGGTCAAATACCATGAGTGAAGACTCTGAAAGGACTTCTCAACACAACAGAGGAAGCCATGGGAGCGGTGCTTCCACATCCTCAGGGGAGATTATTTTCCATCTAGAATACTATCCCCAGCCAAACTATCAATCCATTGTGGAGTAATGTGAAAATAGCGATAATTTTACACTTATAAGGTCTCAAAAAAATTATCCCAAATCATCCTCTTGGAGGAAGCTACTGGAAGGAAGATCCACCAAGATGAAGGCCACAAACCAAGAAGGAGGAAGACATGGGACCCAGGAGACAGGGGTCCCACAAGAGGGAAGCTGAGGGAGCTGCTGGGATGCTCAAGGGGATGTCCCAAGATGGTTCCTGCGCAGAGCCTAGACTGGAGAGGAGACTGGAGGGCTGCAGGAGATATGTTTGTAGGAAAAATAGATCAGTGAATCACAAGATGATCTGATATACTTGGCAGCATTAAAAAATTATAATAGCAGGTGAGGGAGGAATTGTTATGAGATTCCTGGAATACAAAGAAAATGAAAAGGAAAGACAATGATTAACTAGAGAAAAACAAAACTTTCTACGAGAAATGAAATGTAATTATGGCATAGTATATAGTCATAATAATGTAAATATTATCAGTTTAACAAATATAAAGAGAAAGCGAGAAAGAGAAGTAAAGAAAGATAGCAAAGTCCTCATACAGCATAATTTCTAAAATGGCTAAATAAAGAAATGGCTATATAAAATACTATTCAGTAATAAGAATATGCAGTCTAGAAACAGGTAAGAGGATTAAAAGTGATTGCATCAAAAGTGGGTAGTAGTGAGATATCTTATCCCAGGATCCTCCCAAACAGACCCTGAGACAAGCATTTGGCACAAGTCATTTGTAACATGATTCCAGGAAACACTGGTAGATGATGGGGGGCAGGGGTGGAATGGGGAAGGGAGGGAGCTAACAGAGGATGAGTCAATGATCAGGATGTCCCTGTGAGCAATTGGGAACTTCCAGGAGACAATGTAGGGCACACCTGAGAACTGTCACAACTCACTTTCCTCACTAGCTCAGGGCTGCTCTGTGGGCACCAGCTCCCTGGAACTGTGTGCCTCCTCCATGCAGGGGCCAAGCCCACTCCATGGTTGGATAATACCCCCAAGCGGAGGTCTGCAGGTGCTAGAGGTAGGAAGTCATCGGGGTACATGGAATTGTCCACTGAGACTTCAGATAACCTCTGAAGCAGGAAAATAGAAAGAAAGTAGATAGCAGTAGGGTACCAAAGGAGTTGCTACATGGACCAAGGTCCTATTATACATTATAAACTATCTGGTATCTTTGAGTATTTAAACTATAATGAAAGCTCTCTAAAATGACCACTAGTCAACCAACAGACACCCCCTCCTCCCACTGTTCAATCCCTATCGCACAATGAATGTTCATGGCTACCATCAAAAATGAGGTCATTCTTCCATTCCTACCAATCCAGTAGTATGCCTACCAATTGTCAGTAGAGATTCTTCCCAAACTTGTTTATGCCAGTTGTAGTTGTTTGCATTATACAACTTAGTTAATAACATGTAAATCAATTAAATAGGAATAATATGTAAATCAATGAGGTAGAAATGCAAAAGTAGAGTTTATTTTACATTAGGTGTTGAGGAAACATTTGTAAATGTAAGATTAGGAGGGAAATGTAAAAATCTAGAAAAGCTATCTTGATTTCTGCTTCTGGCAATATAGTAAACTCTCCATTCTCCGTCCTGGTCTGAATGGGGAAAAGAATAGTCTCTCCTAAAAATTGAAAATCGGATGTCGTGTTCTTACACTACCCTAACCATGAGAGTATCCTGACCAGACCCATGAGACTGAAATAACATAATTGCAGTTAAATTAAATTAAAGAATTTCTAGATTGGTAGCATTTTCTGGTACCCAGCTTTGGAAAACACCAATCTTCTATAGAGAAAAATATTCTCAATCCAATCTCCTAAGAATTTCCACAGATCAAACTAAGCCAAATGGGAACTCAAAATAAAAATTTATCAGTCAGTGGAGAAAATAAACATAAGATTTAGATTCCTTCCCCACAAGACTTCAAATATTATAATTATCAAATACAGTATATAAAATAGGTATGAAAAGTTTGAAGTTATAAACCATGAAGTTAAAAAATCAGCAAGATTGAAAATACTACCAATATTGAACAATCAATAAATGTTTTGTTTCTTTATTTATTTTTTATAGAGACAGGGTCTCCTTAGGTTGCCCAGGTGGTCTTGAACTCCTAGACTCAAGCAACCCTCCCGCCTCAGCCTCCCAAGGTGCTGGGACTACAGGCATGAGCCACCATTCCCAGCCCAATCAATATTTTTTTTTTTAACCAACAGTCATGGTTTAAAAATAGAACTCTTGGGCAAAAAAAAAATTAATCACTAAAGTAAAAATCTCATTGTCTAGGTCAACAGCAGCTAACGATAGAAATCATGAGCAAGAAGACAGAGCTGAAGAAGATGCTCAAAATGCAGCACAGGAGAGCAGTGAGGTGGAAAATACAAGGAGGAGATAACAAGGAAGACTGAAGAAGATCTAACTTGTGTCTAATCAGAGCTCCTAATGGAGATAATAGAGCACACAGAGAAAATGTTTGCTCTGATAATAGTAATCATTTTTCAGAATTGAGGAAAGGCTTGAATCCCACAGATTACAAAGTGTAATGTTTACCCAGCAGGCTTATAAAAAGACAAAGAAAATATCTTAAACAGCAAGTAGAGACAAAACACAATTACCTACAAAGAAACAAGAGCTAGACTTCTCTAGAGCAACAATGAAGCCTGAAGACAGCGGAGTAATATCTTCAAAAGCTGAGAAAAAATAACTCTCAGCTTAGAATTCTACACAGCTGCTGTAATATTTCAAGAGTGAGGACTAGTTCACAGATGACATATATATATACACACACACACATATATATACACACACACGCACGTATATATATACACATATGATTTTTAATATGTATATATGTATGCACATATATACACACACATACACATATCCTAAAGGTTTCACACAGAATACTACAAGAAATAATAAACGATTTCAGCAGAGTAGCATGATACAAGATCAGCACACACAAGAAATCAGCTGACGAGCACAGTGGCTCATGCCTGTAATCCCAGCACTTTGGAAGGCCAGGGCAGGTAGAACTTTTGAGCTCAGGAGATCGAGACCAGCATGAGCAACATGGCAAAACCCCATTTCTACCAAAAAAAAAAAATACAAAAATCAGCTAGGTGGAGTCCATGTGTCTATAGTCCTATCTACTTGGGAGGTTAGGTGGGAGGATCACTTGAGCCCAAGAGGTAGAGGCTGCAGTGTGCCATTGCCCTCCAACCTGAGCAACAGTGTGAGACCCTGCCTCAAAAACAATTAGCTGCATTTCTGCGAACTAAAAACGAACAATCTGAAAAGGAAATTAAGAAACAAATCCATTTAAAATAATATCTAACATCAAAAAGAATAAAATACTTGGAATTAACTTTAGGAAGCTAAGAATTTTACACTAAAAACTACAAAATATTGCTGAAAGAAAGAAGACATTAATAAATAGAAATACATTCAGTGTTTATGACTTGAAAGACTTAATATTATCAGAATTTCCACACTAACAAAAGTGATTGACAAATTAAATGCAATCTCTATCAAAATTCCAATGACATTTATGGCAGAAATTTTAAAAATTCATCCTAAATTTATAATGGAATCTCAGGGGACCTAGAATAGCCAAGACAATCTTGAAAAAGAATAAAGTTGGAGGCCACGTCCCAATTTCAAACTTATTACAAAGCTACAGTAATCAAAACAATGTGGAACTCGTGTAAAGGCAGACATAGAAACCAATGTAATAGAATAGAGAATCCAGAAATACTTTCTTGTACATATGGGGGAATGATTTTTGACAAGTGTGCCAAGAACATTCAATGTGGAAAGGACAAACTTTTCAACAAATGGTGTTGAGAAAACTGGATATCCACATGCAAAAGATATGCAACATTACCTTACAACATATGTAAAAATTAACTCGAAATGGATCAAAGACCTACATATAAGACCTAAAACATTAAAACTCTTAGAAGAAGATAAGGCGAAAGCCTTCATGACATTGGATTTAGCAACAATTTCTTGGATATGACATCAAAAGCACAGGGAAAAGAAAAATAAAGGAGATTGGATTACATCAAACTGTAAAAATTTTATCGCCGAAGGACTCTATCTAAAACAGAGTGAAAAGATAACCCATAGAATGGGAGAAAATATTTCTAAATTACATATCTGATAAGGGGTTAATGTCAAGATTAAATTTTTAAAAACTCCTATATCCCAGCAACAACAACAAATGTAAACCAGTTCAAAAGTGACAAAGGACTTGAATAGACATTTCTCCAAAGAAGATATACAAATGGTCCATAAGCATCGGAAAAGATGCCAAAAATCACTAATCATTAAGGAAATGCAAATAAAAATTACAATGAAATAACATTTAATACCCATTTGGATAGGACTATTTTAAAAATGACCCAAAAAACAAAATAACAATGGCTATGAGGATGTGGAGAAACGAACATTTGCATACTGCCGGTGGGAATGTAAAATGTTGCAGTCACTATGGAAACCAGTGTGATGGCTCCTCAAAAACCTTTTCCCACTGTGACTGTGCATTGAGGAAAAGGAGATCATCAGGCCTTCAGAGACCAACAGACACTGGCTCTGAGGTAACACTAGTTCCAGGAGACCAAAACATCACTGTGGCCCACAACTCAGAGGTCAGGTTTATCCCACAGTGGGCTCAGTGAGTCCACAAACACATCCTGGAGTTATTTCCCAGTCATGGAATGGATTATTGTAATAGACATACTTAGCACCTGACAGAATCCCCACATTGGCTCCCTGACCTGTGGAGCAGGGCTATTGTGATGAGAAAGGCCAAGTGGAAGCCACTAGGACTGACTCTGCCTAAAAAAGTAGTAAACCAAAAGCAATGCCGCATTCCTGGAGGGATAGCAGAGATTAGTGCCACCATCAAAAGATAGTTAGGGCTGGGCAAGGTGGTTCACGCCTGTAATCCCAGCACTTTGGGGGGCTGAAGCAAAAAGATTGCTTGGGGCCAGTTCAAGACCAGCCTAGGCAACAGAGTGAGATCCCACTTTAACAAAAAATTAAAAAATCAGCCAGCAGGGTGGCATTTGCCTGTGGTCCCAGCTACTTGGGAGGCTGAGGTGGGCAGATCACTTGAGCCCAGCAGTTCAAGGCTGCAGTGAGCTATGATGGTTCCACTGCACTCCAGCCTGGGTGACAGAATGAGACCTTGTCTCTTAAAAGAAAAGGAAACAAAAAAGCCCGGGCGCAGCGGTTCATGCTTGCAATCTCAGCACTTTGGGAGGCTGAGGCCGGTGGATCATGAGATCAGGAGATCGAGACCATCCTGGCTAACACAGTGAAACTCCGTCTCTACTAAAAATACAAAAAAATTAGACAGGCGTGGTGGCGGGGGCACCTGTAGTCCCAGCTACTCCGGAGACTGAGGCAGGAGAATGGCGTGAACCTGGGAGGTGGAGCCTGCAGTGAGCCAAGATCGCGCCACTGCTCTCCAGCCTGGGTGACAGAGCAAGACTCTGTCTCAAAAAAAAAAAAAAAAAAAAAAAGTGGGGTGGGGTGAAAGATGCAGGGGTGATGATTCCCACCACATCCCACAACCTCATTCAACTCATCTATTTGGCATGTGCTAAAAACAAATAAATCTTGGAAAATGACAGTGGCTTATCATAAGATTAACCAGGTGGTGACTGCAATTGCAGCTGTTGGACCAGATGTGTTTTCATTGCTTGAGCAAATCATCACATCTCCTGGTACCTGGTATGCAGCCATTGATCAGACAAATGTTTTTTCTCCCTCCCTGTTAATAAAGCCCACCAGAAGCAGTTTGCTTTCAAGTGGGAAGGCCAGCAGTACACCTGCACTGTCCTGCCTCAGGGTGTGTCAATGCTCAAGCCCCTTGCCACACTTTATTTCACAAGTGAACTGAAGGATCTTGGTTGCCTTCCCCTTCCAGAAGATGCCACACTGGTCCGTTACATGGATGGCATTTTGATTGGTCCTTGCCAGCAAGAAGGAGCAACTACTCTAGACTTATTTCTAAGACTCTGTCAGAGGATGGGAAATAAAGCCAACAAAAATTCAGGAGCCTTCTATCTTAGTGAAATTTCTATGGCCCTAGTGGTCTTTCTAAAGTGAAGGATGCATTGTTTCTTCTGGCCCCTCCTAGAACAACAACAACAAAAAAGCACAATGCTTTGTGGGTCTGTGGATTTGGGGGGCAACATATTCCTGACTTGGGCAGCTACTCCCGCCCAGGTACCAAGCAACTAAAGGAGCTGCTAGTTTTGATTGGGGCCCAGAACAAGACAAGGCTTGGAAACATGTCCCTGCTGCTATGCAAGCTGCTCTGCCAGGCGGGCCACGTGACTCAGCAGATCCGATGCTGCTGGAGGTGTCAGTGGCCGATGGGGATGCTGTGTGGAGCCTTTGGCAGGCCCCTCTATGTGAATCACAGGGAAGGCCCTTGGGATTTTGGAGTGAAGTTCTGCCATCTTCCTCAGATGACTACCCTCACTTTGAGGAGCAGCTCTTGGCCTGCCACTGGGCCTTAGTACAGGCTGAACACTTAATTAACCATGGGCCACCAAGTCACCATGTGCCCTGAGCTGCCCGTCGTGAGCTGGGTGTTATCTGACCCAGAAAGCCATAAACGGGCATGCACAGCTGCACTCCATCACCAGTGGAAGTGGTCTAACAATATCAGGCCTCAGCAGGCTCTGAAGACACAAGTAAGTTACACGAAGAAGTGGCCCAGATGCCCAAGGTTCCCACTCCTGCTACACCATCTTCCCTCTTTCAGACAGACCAGTGGCCTGGTGGGGAGTTCCCTACAATCAGGTGACACAGGAGGAGAAGACCCTGAGCTGGTTTACAGATGGTTGTGCACGATAGGCAGGCACCACCTGAAAGTGGAGGCTGCAGCACCACAGCCCCTTTCTAAGGGACATCCCTGAAGGACAGTGGTGAAGGGAAATCCTCCCTGTGGGCAGAACTCTGGACAGTGCACCTGGTTGTGCACTCTACATGGAAGGAGAAATGGCCAGATGTGTGATTATACACATATTCATGGGCTGTAGCTAATGGTTTGGTTGATGATCAGGGACTTGGAAGGAGCATAATTGGAAAATTAGTGACAAGGAAATTGGGGAAGAGGCATGTGGATAGACCTCTGAATGAGCAAAAAGCATGAAGATAGTTGTATTCCATATGAATGCTCATCAGAGGATGACCTTAGCACAGGAGGATTTTAATAACCAACTGGATAGGATGACCCAGTCTGTGGATGCCAGTCAGCCTCTTTCCCAGCACTCCCTGCTGTCACCAATGGACTCATGAAAAAGGTGGCCATGGCGGCAGGGATGGAGCCTACACATGGGCTCAGCAACGTGGACTTCCACTCACCAAGGCCAAGCTGGCTACGGTCACTGCTGAGTGCCCAATCTGCCAGCAGCAGAGACTGACACTGAGCCCCCAATATGACACCATGCCCTGGCATGATCAGCCAGCTATCTGTGGCAGGTTGATTACAGTGAACAGCTTCCATCATGGAAGGGGCAGGGCAGTGCTTTGATCTTATTGGAATAGACACTTACTCTGAATATGGATTTATCTTCCCTAAATGTAATGTTTCTGCCCAAACTATCATCAATACTATGGAATGCCTCATCCATCACCATGGTAGTCCACACAGCATTGCTTCTGATCAAGGGACTCATTTCCCAGCAATGAAGTGTGGCAAGGATCCATGCTCACGGAATTTATTGGTCTTATCATGTTCCCTACTATCCTGAATAGCTGACTTGAGAGAATGGTACAGTGGCCTTTTAAAGACTCAGTTACAATACCAGCTAGGTGGCAATACCTTGCAGGGCTAGGGCAAGGTTCTCCATGAGGCTGTATATGTTTTGAATCAGCATTCAATATATAGTGCTGTTTCTCCCATAACCAGGATTCACAGGTCCAGGAATCCAGGGGTAGAGATGAGAGTGGCACCACTCACTATTATCCCCAATAACCCATTAGCAAAATATTTGTTTCCTGTTCCAGCAACTTATGCTCCACTGGCCTAGAAGTCCTAGTTTCACAGGGAGGACTGCTTCCTCCAGGAGACGCAATGATTATTCCATTGAACTGGAAGTTAAAATTGCAACCCTGCCACCTGGGGCTCCTTATGCCTCTAAATCAACAGGCAAAGAAGGGAGTTACTCTGCTGATTGATCCAGACCACCAAGGAGAAATTAGACTGCTACTTCACAATGGAGTCAAGGAAGAGGATGTCTGGAATACATGTGATCCCTTAGGAAATCTTAGTGTTACCGTGCTCTGTGATCAAAGTCATTGGAAAACTACAACAACCCAAGCCAGGCAGGACTACCAATGGCCCAGACCCTCAGGAATAAAGGTTTCAGTCACTCCACCAGATAAAGCACCACCAGCTGAGACACTTGCTGAGGGCAAAGGGAATACAGAATGGGTAGTGAAAGCAGTTAGCTACAAATACCAGCTATAACCACATGACAGTTACAGAAATGAGGGCTGTAATTGTCGTATTTCTCCCTCATTGTATGTTATGAACAGATTTGTGTGTGTGTATGTGTGTGTGAAGCAAATGTCTTTGTTTTATTACCCTTCTTGTTCCCTTATCATGTAAACAAGCTGTATTGATTTTATATCATAGTGTTTCAGTATTATTAACTTTTTATCTGTCTTCGATTGGGCTGCTATAAAAAATTATAGCTGAGTGACTTAAATAACATTTTATAACATTTTATAAACCATCGGCTGAGTGACTTAAACAAGAAACATTTATTTCTCACAGTTCTGGAGGCTCAGTCCAAGATCCAGGCATCAGCAGATCTGGCGTCCAGTGAGGGCCTGCTTCCTGGTTTGCAGTTGACCATCTTCACATTGTCTCTTCCCCAGCTGAGAACAGAGAGGAAGTGAGTTCTCTCATGTCTGTTCTTATAGGGCACTAATCACATTCACAAGGGCTCCACCCTCTCGACCTAATCACCTCCTAATTCCATCACATTGGGGGTTAGGACTTCAACCTATAGATTTCGGGGGAACACATTCAGTCCATAACAACATCAAGTATTTAAGTTACAGAATATCAAGAAATCCTGCCTTGCTCTTTCCGTGACCAGCCCCCCTCTGAAGTGCTCAGTCAACGTTAGCACACAAAGAGACATCACTTTGGGGATTCCAAGGATGTTAGGAGTTGTACGCCAGGAAACAGAACAAAGACCAGATATACATATTTCACAATATCACATGTACATTTACAAATAATGAATTTTATGGTATGTGGATTATACCTCAATCAAGCTGTTTACTTTTTTTAAAGGCCAAAACATGTTCAGATGTAACCCAAAACATCAGGACTTCAGGTGCCTCCTGACCCTGACCACAGCTGGCACCTTTTCTTCCTCCCGCGCCATGTCCTGCACTCTGTTGAAACTGGGTTCCCATTAATTATTCATTTTTCTCCAGGGAATACTTGTTAAAGGAGAATTAATGCTATTGTTTTAGAGCAAATGCTGCCCAAATACTGTCTTTAGTAGAATTGTAATCAGCTTTACCCACTTTCCATCTAATCTGATTGAATCAGATTTTCTACAAAATCTTTTTTTTATTTTGTTGCTATTAAAAGGTCACCGATTTGATCTGCCTCAAACTCTAAGTTCTTGGGATCCATTTATAATTATAAGTTCACAGATGACCTAACCAAGGACTGAATTACAATACTTTTAATTACAATAGAAAAAAGGGCGGGGAGAGAGGTGGATGTTCACCACAGTGGAATTTGGGGGAATGCTGGGTGCCGCTTGGCTGAATCTATTTTAGCCTGTCTTCTCTAGCCCCTGGTTAGAAGTCTGTTCACCATAATGCCTTCTGACCCTCTGCACTTACTCCATCATAATTATCCTTTAATACTCTTATAAATGAACTTTTAGCTTATCTTCCATTAATTCTCCAGAACAAGCAAAGCCATCTAAATAAAGTGTTTAACCCTTTCCTGGTCTTCCCTTTCCCAGGGGTCCATGGAAAGTTGCTAGGCAGGGAATTTCATTACCCTCCTGTGTAGAAGTGAACTTGAATCAGTCACCTGTCTCTTCTCCCGACCACAAGTGAGGCTCACAAGTTGTATGTGGAGTGAAGTGGGTACCCCAAGGCCTCTTGATATCAGGCATGGGAAGGGCATAGCTGCCCCAAAGATGAGAAACACCCAGGGCACCACCGCAGGAGTCCAGGTGCTTGGCGTGGAGCACTCGTGGCCTTTGCAGCATTGTGTGGGCCCAGGGTCACACTGGCCAGGAAGAGTGGTCCACAGAGGACCAGGGCTTGCTCTCGTCCTCATACCGTGTGCGGAAGCTCCACCTTGGGGGCCAAGCAGCTCAGTGGGGGCAGGAAAAGAGCTCCAGGCCAGGTTGACGTGAGGCTCTGATCTCCACCCTGCCACTTGGTGGCTGTGTCCTTGGGCAATGAACTTGGCCCCCTCAGTTTCCTTGTCTGTAAAATGGAAATGGGCTTAGTGCATATTCCACAGGGATGTGGTGAAACCTAAAGGGACCAAGGCAGCTAGAGCTCAGTACAAGACCAGTAACATCCCCTACATGGCGCTGTCGGGCCAAGCCTTACCTGCCCCACTCATCTGCATGCCCTGGTGGTGCTTTCTGCAAATGCCTGTAAATAGGATTTTGGGCCTGAGAGCTCACGTGGCAGCCAGGAGTGCCAGAGAGTGAATGCCTGGCCCTCAGGTGCACATCTCTCATCCCTCAGGTGGATGCCCCTCAGATGGAAACCACTCAGGTGGGACTCTCCTCAGGTGGATGCCCCTCAGGTGGACACCCCTCAGGTAGATGCCCCTCAGGTGTGATTCCTCTCAGATGGACACCCCTCAGATGGACTCTTCTCAGGTGGGACTCCCCTCAGGTGTGTGCCCCTCAGGTGGATGCCCCTCGGGTGGATGCTCCTCAGGTGGATTCTCCTCAGGTGGACGCCCCTCAGGTGGATGCCCCTCATGTGAGATTCCCCTCAGGTGGATTCTCCTCAGGTGGATGCCCCTCATGTGAGATTCCCCTCAGGTGGACGCCCCTCAGGTGGATTCCCCTCAGGTGGATGCCCCTCAGGTGGACGCCCCTCAGGTGGATTCCCTTCAGGTGGACAACCCTCATGTGAGATTCCCCTCAGGTGGACGCCCCTCATGTGAGATTCCCCTCAGGTGGACGCCCCTCATGTGGGATTCCCCTCAGGTGGATGCCCCTCAGGTGGACACCTCTCAGGTTGATGCCCCTCAGGGGGATGCCCCTCATATGAGATTCCCCTCAGGTGGATGCCCCTCAGGTGGACACCCCGCATGTGAGATTCCCCTCAGGTGGACGCCCCTCAGGTGGACGCCCCTCAGATGGACGCCCCTGAGGTGGATGCCCGTCATGTGAGATTCCCCTCAGGTAGATTCCCCTCGGGTGGATGCCCCTCAGGTGGATTCCCCTCAGGTGGACACCCCTCAGGTGGACGCCCCTCAGGTGGACGCCCCTCATGTGAGATTCCCCTCCGGTGGATGTCCCTCACGTGGGATTCCCCTTGGGTTTGTGCTCAGTCTCCAGAGTCCCCAGAGGTCCCTGCTGGGATGAGGCCCTGGTCACCTACCACAGTCACTTGCAGAATGATGCTGGTATTCGTTCCTCCCCCGCCTGCCTCACTTTCCAATCCCTTATTAGAGTTTCCTGCAATCACCAAGAAATGATTAGTTATGTCCGTTTTGTCCCTACCCCATCTCCCACTTAGCACCAAAGCTGGGCCGCAGTCAGCTGCCTCCACTCTGTTTTCCAGCTTCATGTTTGGGTTGCATCTCCCTTCCAGGCCACCAGTCGACCACCTCTGGTCAAACCATACCCACAGGTGAGCCGCCCTGCACACTGGGAAGACTGCAATCATCACCTACCATCTTATTCAGGTGGGCTTTTCCCAAGCAGACGCAGCCACTGTCTAACCAGTGTCTACACCGCCTCTGAACTCCACGGAGCTCCCACACTGTGTTTGACCTTCAGGAGATTTTTTAAAATGCTGGTTCATGTTCCCTGTCCCCACGGAGTTGGAGAAACAAAAATGGCTCACATCTCTGTAGGGTCAGCCAGAATGGACATCATGGTTTGGAGTCCACAGAAGCAAAGCCAAGTCGGAGATTCACGTGCATGTGGTTTATTGGAGGGTGCTCACCAGAAGAGAGGGAAAGGAGGAGGCAGGGACTTTGTACCCCACCCACCCACTTCTCCACCCACCCCTCCTGGCACTCAGAGGCCACAGGCAGTCAGAGAGGTAGAAACTGTAGCTCTGGGCCAGGCAGCTTCTGCTCCCAGAGGGGTCCAGGAGCAGGTGGCAGGAGTGAGGCCTAAGCCCCCACAGCACCTGGGAAGGACACACCCTTACACGAAAAGGGGATAGCAGGGTGTCAGAGCAGGGACTAAAAGGCATGTGCTGTAATGGTCTAAAGATTCAGACTGTGTCTTAGTCCGTTCAGACTGCTATAACAAATACCTTGGCCTGGGTAATTTACAAACAATACGAATCTATTGCTCACAGTTCTGGAGACTGGGAAAGCCAAGATCAAAGCACGAGCAGATTCAGTGTTGGGTGAGAGCCTGTTCCTCATAAATGGTGCCTTCTAAGTGTCCTCACACAGTGGAAGAGGCCAGAGGCTCCTTGGAGCCTCTTTTATAAGGGCATTACTCGCATTCAGGGGGGAGGGGGAAATCCTTATAACCTAATCACCTCCTAAAGTTCCACCTTCTGTACCATCACAATGAGTATTAGGTTCCAGCATATGAATTTGGGGGGTGGGGGTGTATCTGAGTCCAAACTCACTCTGCTCACCACATGGCAGCCAATAAGTCAAGAGCAAGGAGCTAGGGCAAAGAAAGTCACTTATTTCAGAAAGTCAGAAAAACCAAGAAGATGGTGACTAGTGTCCTAAAGCACCATTCTAAAAGGCGTGAATCCCAAGCTTCTTTTTACATTGAGGAATGGGGGAACAAGAAGGGGGTTGAGGTCAGGAGGTGACTTATGACCACAGACATGTTGGAAGCAATGAGGATCTGAGGAGGTTGTGAAATGTCTTTGTCCTTGGTCAGGTTGCAATCCTCCCATAAATCCTTAACACAACATTGTTACTTGTATGTGCACCCTATTTATCTCCTTGGGGGTTAGTTTTATAAAGGAACTACTGTCATCCTTGCTTTAGTTTAACCAAATTCCTCTCATAGTTAGCTTGGCCCATGTGCAAGAATGAGCAAAGACAGCCGGTGAGGGTAGAAGCCAGACAGAGTCAGCTATGTTCCATTTCTCTCGCTGTTATGGGGGCACCAACACTCAGACCAGAGCACAAGCAAGGGTATGTCTAGAACTCCAGGGCCAGAGGTCCCAAAGGATCTAGAAGGTGTAGAAGGACTAAGACTCAAAGTCAACACATAATCCAGACAAGGAGAGCTTCTGGTTCAATCATGTTGGTTAACATAAAAACATTGTGTACGAAGTGTTACGTAGAAATAGAAACACATCATATTTAGTGTAGAAATAGAAATACATCACATTTAGTTATACAGCTGATGAACCCAATCCTACAGAAAAATGTAAAATGTTATAAAAGTCGGGCTGTTCCATGAAAGCCAGAGCATCAGGGACTACCTGTGCCAGTGAGAGGCTTCCCTAAGAAACCAGAGTGTTCACAAGAGGGCAGACGGTACTGGGGGGCCGGGGCTCAGGAACCAGAGCGTTCACAAGAGGGCAGACGTGCTGGGGGGCCGGGGCTCAGGAACCAGAGCGTTCACAAGAGGCAGACGGTGCTGGGGGACTGGGTCTCAGGAACCAGAGTGTTCACAAGAGGCAGACGGTGCTGGGGGGCTGGGGCTCAGGGGCATTTAACGCTTTTGCCTGCTGACCTTGGAAGCAGCCCTCACAGCCAAGGCCCTCCCTCCCTGCAGCTGCCTCACACCTGGGCCCTCCCTGGCAGGAGACTCTCGTCTCTGTAGGGTCAGCCAGTTTCTCCCATGTTTATACTACAGGAGAGCAAAGCAGAAATGTCTGCACATAATCTTAGGACAACCGTGGTGCCGCCAGCTGGAGTGCGGCGCCTGCCTCCCTGTAGGCTGAAGAGGGTTCAGGTTGTCAACTGAGAAGTCACACAAGTATAAGTTTGGAAAGAAGAGACTGTTTTTTATAAAGAGTTATGGCCTGAAGATGGTCATCCTGCAGGCTGGGAAGCACAGCCTCCGGCAAAGACCAGAGACAAGCAGGATTGGACAAGCAGGAGGAGCTTCATGTTGAAGAGGTTGGCTAAACATACATATTCAATGGCTGACAAGGGTAGCTATGAATATTTATGAGAATGGTCCTGATGCATGCATATTGAACAAACATGCATATAACAAATGGCCCATGTTCACTTTAGGGTAGAAACTTAACATTGAAATGTATTACAATTAGGGCCTATACATCAAAGGCCATACATCTTTCCAGGACACAGGGCACACCAGCACAGCCTCTGTAAACTGGCTAGGACCAGTCCATAGTCAGTGGCCTTTTGATCAGGAGAAAGTTACGAAAATCAATCTCCTGTCCAGTGAAAGCTGTAGTTATGGCTGGTGGAACAGGAGGTCAGCTAGGCAGTATTTGTGAGCTGGACCAGTTGTAACTGTTTGAATATCGCTTATCTCAAAGCCAGTGTTTATTTACTGCTAGAGAAAAAGAAAAACCCGTGGCAGTTAGGACACCATTTATTCTTTAAGTGGAAGGCACACGACTTGCCCCTCACCTGGAATGGCCTTAGGTCAGTCAAGTTTATGATTTAACATCTTACTGCCACACAGAGTCTGTTCTGTCAGTCTTATGATCTCTATTTTAACACAAATGCTGGTCAGTTGTGTCTAAACCACAAAAGGGAGGGGGAAACGAGGCATGTCCGACCTCCTGCCCCATCATGGCTGGGAACTCAGCTTTTTAAGTTTTTTTCTGGGGTCCCCTTGGCCATGAGGGGATCCATTCGGTGGGTGGGGGGCTTAGGATCTTCCTTTTAGTTTACAAGGTCCACACCCTAGACAGAGTGAGTGGAAACAGCAGGGGGGTCAAAGGCTTTGAGATAAGCGGCCTCTGAAGCTGGGCCTCTCGGGCCTTGATGCTGTGACAAGAAAGAGGGCATCAGGGACCTGCGTGGATCCCTCCTCCTCCTTCTTGCCTCCCTCCAGTCAGCATCAGCTCAGGCCGAGGAGGCCCCCATCCTTGGTAAGTAGAGTCTCCTTTGGTCTTGGGTCCCGCCCTGGCCACACACTTTCCTTCCTTCAGTCTGCACTGCCCTTGCTCCACTCATTCCCCGCGCTTCAAGCTTCCTGCAGCTGAAGCTGCATGATGAGATCCCAACAGTTGGCACTACCTGAGCCTGCCCTGGGCCTGTTTCTCTCCTGATCCTCTGAACATCCTCTTGGGCGTATTCATCCATTCCAAAATGTTCAGCCGGGTTCGCCACACCTGCTGGTGACTCCCAAACCCAGACCGGCAGTCTGGTCTCTGTCCTGAGTTCCAACTGGAATCCAGATGCCTGCTCAGCACAGACAGCTCAGCCCAGTGGTCAAGCCCGCCCGCCACCTCTGCTGGGTCACTTCTCCCCACCTGTACCAGGAATGGGGTACCTACCTGAACTTTCCCTGAACCCCACATGCAATTAGTCCCCACATCCCCTCTTAACCAATTCTTAGGGCCGTGCCTCCTCCCAGCCCAGGGTTACCGCCTGCTGCAGGCCCCATCCTCTCCTGCGGAATCCATGGTGTCTCCCACAGTCTCCCTGCACTTGGTCATTGCCTGCTGGGACGATCTCAAGACCAGCTGACCCCTCTATTCCGCTACTCAAAACCCCATGTGGCTCCCCCTAGTCTTTGGATGAAACTCACATTTCTTAGCTCCCCTCTGTTATTTCCCCCATTCCAGCCTCACCTAACCCCACAGAGGCCACACTCTCCACCCCCTCCAGCCTGCCCTCCTGGAAGCCCCCTCCTCTTTCCTTCCTTCCCGACTCCTGTGCATGGTTGCAGCCTTGGCCAAGAGTCCCCTCCTCCAGGAAGCCCCCGCATCCCCGCTGAGCCAGGCACCTACCTTTGAGGTCCTTTGTACCCTGAGAGGCCTCCAGCCAGGTGCATGGAAACAGGAAGAGCCTCCATGCATGCCAGTGGAGTGGCTGAGACCATGGCGATTGTGGGCATATGCTGCTTGCACGCTGTTTGTTCCATGAGCAAACCACTCAGCCTTTCTGAGCTTCAGTTTCCCTCTCCGTGAAATAGAGATGGTAAATGTGCTTTTAAAAAAATAATAATAATGTTGTCAGTGTAAGTGCACAGTGTCTGGCATATAACAGATGCCTGATAAACATCATGAAATGGAGTACAAGTCTTTAGAGATACCTAAACCCTCCATTTTAGAAAAACTGAAAACACAGACCTGAGAAGAAGAAAGTCGTTAGAAAACTCTATATGTGGGTCTCTGTAACAATGGCTCAGGTAGCTAACCGTGTCATGTTACTTACTGTGTTTTTCAGGCCATGTGGATAATGGCTTCAAAAAAGGGAGGCATCTACAGGGAGAGACCAGAGGACCAAGTTGACGCTCAAATAGATAAAAGCAAGAAATGGTCAGCAAGGGATACAGCATCTGAACTTATGAAATAGCAGTTACCTCACTGGATCTGGAAAGAGAATGGAAAGCATGTAAAGCACAACCAGATGGAGATGGCATGGGCTCCAAAAATGTCCCCACTGCATACGACCCCCAAAACCCCTCTCGGAGCACGGTCGGTCTGACCTCTGCAGAGGAAGACTGGCTTTTTGTGTGAGTTCAGGCCTCATGCTTCAGGCCTACCCCTCCTAATGGACGCATGCATCCATGAAGTCTTAGCAGCCCGAATGGGGAGCTTCAGAGAGCCCTCCTCCCAGCTCAGCCTGTGAGCGGCCCCTCCTCATTCTACCACCTAGGTCATCTCCATGGAACACGGGGTGCAAGGAGCCAGCAGACACCCCAGAAGGTCCTGACAAGTGATGACAAAGAGAGAGGAAGTTGGAAGACCCGTATTCCAGTGCCAACCCCATGGCTCACCATCGGCCGTTCTCTAGTCTCCATTTCAGTCATCAGGAAAATGGGAGGGTAAAGTCGATAGATTTGTGTATTGTGTGTTTTAATTTTATTCTTGAAAAAGAAATACATGCAGATGGTTCAAGTTTAAAATTACAAAAGATATTCGGCAGCGAGTCTCCCTCCCACCCCTACCCCTGCCTGTGTCGCCCCTCCTGGAGGCAGCTAGCCTGTGCGCGCTTCAGAGGTAGTTCGTGCATTTACTAACAGGTGCATCCTTTGCTTTGTTTACACAAATGGCAGCTCCCACACACACCTCCCACACTCCGCATCATTTGCTCAACACTGCGCCTTGGAGACTGTCCAGTGCACACACGAAGTGCTATCTCGTTTCTTTTTCTTGAGGCTGTCGTCCACTCCATGGAGGCATTGAAATTCTGGGCAGCTTCTCAGGGTCCCTTCCAGCTCTGAGATTCCAAGTTGTCCATTCAAATGTGTCTTTCAGCTGCCCACAGTGGGCTGAGGTGGGCACCCCTGCCACAGAGGAGGCTTCACCTCTCCTCCCCTAGAGGTGCTCTGGAGACGACCCCCTCCCATAAACCAGGCCACTCCTCACAGCAGACCTGGGACAGTCACCTTCTAGCCAGGTGGCAGACTGGCAGGCAAACCGGACCTGAACATCTTTGTTTCTAGGCTGTGAGGGACAAGGCTTCCATGACTACATGGGAGATTCCCAGCAAATTCACTCCATAAAATAACCAAACACATTTTAGGAAATGCCTGGCCATAAAGGATGGCCCTCACCTTTCCCCAGAGCTGGTCTGGTCCCTGTGTCAGGATAACGTCCCACTAGGCTGGTTTGTCTCTTAGAAAAGAAAAAGAGAATTAGGTTCTGAGGACAAAAAAGGCCACATCCTCATCTGGTGCTGGGGTTCCCTTGTCCAGCTACAAAAAAAGCACTGGGGTCAGCCTACAGAACTGCCGAGAGCCCCATGGAAGTCTCAGGCAGACCACACACTCGCTGGCGACCCTCCTCATCCAGCAGGGAGCCAGGAGGAGAGAGGGGGAGTGAGCACCACAGAGGGTAGAGGAGGAGGTGGGCAAGCAGAGAGAGAGAGGGAGCAGACGAAGCCAGGGAAGTGGGCGTCTGAGGCCGAGCAGGAAGATGGGGAGCACAGAGACCTACCTGTTAAAGTCACCAGAGGCCCCAGACCTGAGAAACAATGGCATAGAAAGGGTATCCGGAGCAGAAAAAGACTGATTAGTAGACCAATAATTAGCAGTTACCTAATGCTGCATAGCTAAATGTCCATGACTTAGTGGTCTGAAACTGCAACAATCATTTATCATCTCTCACAGTTTCTGTGGGTCAGGAATTCACTAACAGTCAGGCTGGGTGGTTCTGACTTGGACTCTCCTACAGCCTGAATGTGGCCCCTGGAAAGCATGTGCTGGAATCGTAATCCCCAGTGCAACAGTGCTGGGAGGGGGCTACTGAGAGGTGATTAGACTGTGATGGTTGTGCCCCCGTGAATGGATTAATTCTGTTACCATGAGAATGGGTTTGCTATCTCAGGAGTGGATTCATTATAAAAGAACAAGTTTGATCCTCCCTCTCTCTGTCTCTCTCTCCGTCCCCTCTCCCACCTTTTGCCATTCCACCATGGGATGATGCAGCAAGAAGGCCCTTGCCAGATGCTGGGCCCCCAGTCTTGGACTTCCCAGCCTCCAGAACCATGAGCCAATAAATTTCTGTTGATTATGAATTGCCCAGTCTATGGAATTCTGTTATAGCAGCACAAAGCAGACTAAGAGGGCTGCAGTCAGATGTCAGCCTGGGCTGCCATCATTTGAAGGCACTGCTGTGACTGGGCGATCCACTGCCAAGGCAGCCCTCACTGGCTGCTGAGCTGGAGCTGGCTGCTGGCAGGAGGCCATAGCGTCTCTCTGCATGGGCCTCCCCAGGGTTGTTTGGGCATCCTTTTGGCATGTGGCTGGCTTCCCCCAGCATGAGTCACCCAAGAGAGCAAGGTGGGAGCTGCAGTGCCTTTTCTGACCCAACAACATTCTGCTGGACACAGAGGCCAGCCCTGATTGAATGTGGAAAGGACTGCATGAGAGTGTGGCTCAAGGAGGCCAGAACCATTGGCAGCCACCTGGAAGACTTCGCGATCACAAAGAGAGGGAGACAAGACATTACATGGAAACTGTGAGTGGCTGTGTCAAGTTTATAATATTCCGTAAACATGGGTAGAGGAAGATAAGGATGAATGATTAGCAAGGAGAGGAGAAAAAATAGAAAGCAAACTTTGTGCTTCCACTGGACAGTGGTACCTGAAACTTTTTCTTTTCTCACCTTCCTTGTTATTTTAAATGATTTTAAATAATATCAGTAATGCATGCATATATCTTCACAATAAGAATGTCTAACAAAGCCCTCCTTAACCAAACCACCTTGAATGCCAGCCCTCCCCAGAGATCATCACCATAACCATGCTGAGTCACATCCCAGGACTTGCCTTCACAGCCTTCCTTTTATGTTGCTGTGTGTGTGTGTAGGAAATGAATTTTTTTTTTTTTTTTTTTTTTTGAGACGGAGTCTCGCCCTGTCGCCCAGGCTGGAGTGCAGTGACCGGATCTCGGCTCACTGCAAGCTCCGCCTCCCGGGTTTACGCCATTCTCCTGCCTCAGCCTCCCTAGTAGCTGTGACTACAGGTGCCCGCCACCTCGCCCGGCTAGTTTTTTTGTATTTTTTGGTAGAGACGGGATTTCACCGGGTTAGCCAGGATGGTCTCAGTCTCCTGACTTCGTGATCCACCCGTCTTGGCCTCACAAAGTGCTGGGATTACAGGCTTGAGCCACCGCACCCGGCCATGAATTTCATTTCATGAAACGTGTAATTCCATTTTGTATTTTTTGATGTAAATTGTATCATATTGTTGCTCTTAGAATTATTTTTCCACTTATCAATACGTCTTGGACATCATTGTGTGCAGATGTATGTAAGTGGATCTCATTCTTTTTGACCACTGCATGGTATTCCACAGTGTGGCTGCACCATGACTGTAACCATTTCCCTAATGAAAAATATTTAGGTGTTTTGCATTTTTTCTATTACTAGCAGTAAACCTTGTATGTGCATCTTTGTACACTTACTTCTAGACTATTATTTCTGAATATATATGTATCTTCAGTTGTCAATTCTTAATCTTATTATGTTGTAATCAGTAAGTGTGACCTATATCATGATTTCTATTTTTTGGAGTTTGTTGATCATTTCTTTACAGCTTAACACATGACCAATTTCTGTGACTCTGCTATGTATACTTGAAATAATATACACACTCTGGTGGGTAAAAAGACCCATTAGCTATTATGTGATGTTTGTCTCTGTTATTCAAGAGTTTTGTTTATTTTTATCTTCTTGATCTCTGTCAGTTTCAAAAGCTGTGCATTAAAAATCTCACACGATAGTAGATTTTTAAATTTATCTTTGCATTTCTATCAGTTTCAATACAAGTTGCTAATATTTATTCACCGCCTGCTAGGTATCAGGTCCTGTGATAAGGACTTATAAGGACTTAGCATATATTATCTCATCTGATCCTTACAACAGCCTGTAAGGGAGGCATTATTATTATCCTTGTTTTTCAGATGAAAAACCCAAAACAAAGAGGAACCTGATATCACATACCTAAAAAGTAGCAGAGTTGAGACTTAACCTACTCTTGGCTCTGAGTATGCAGCATGGACCACACATCATAATTGCTTTTCCTGGAGCCCTGCTCTTATTTTGTGTAGCCCTGAGAAAGAAAGAAAAAAGCTGCCAATTTCTATGACACAATGCTTTCTAATACATGAGAGCTTTTACATTTATCGAAAAAGTTCTTTTAGACATTTTTTTTTGAGACAGGATCTCGCTGTGTCACTCAGGCTGGAATGCAAGTGGTATCACAGCTCACTGCAGCCTCAGCCTTCTAGGCTCAAGCAATCCTCCTACCTCAGCCTCCTGAGTAGCTGGCACTACAGATGCACATCACCATGCCTAGCTAATTTTTTAAAATTTTTGTAGAAAAGAGGTCTCACCATGTTGTCTAAGCTGGTCTCAAACTCCTGGGCTCAAGCAATCCTCCCACCTCAGCCTCCCAAAGTGCTGGGATTACAGGTGTGAGCCAATGAGTCACCACACCTGGCCTTTTAGACTTATTGATAAATCATCTTGTCATCGATTTCTCCTGAGCATATACAAAAAGGACACATATGTGTCCTAAGACTTGCTTCCTCCCAGAACCCGATGCCTCTATGTCACTTTTGAATTAGAGCCGGCTCTGTCCCCTGAAGAGCATTGGGGATACAGGATTTATTTGAACGTGCCTTGAATCGTATTGTCTCCGAGGTTTTCTTCCAAGGCATTCACATCCATTCGCATCGGCACTGCTGCTTTGTTGATGTTACCAAGAAATGTCAACAGAAATTAGGAATCACGGACACACGCTGTTTTGCTCTCGCTCTCAGCTGTGTGTCGAGAACACAGTCGTAGGACAGCAGGGTGATGCAGGAAAGCTGCTGGCATCGGCAGAGAGAAATGGGAAGACAGCCACATCTTCAACCGAAGGCAAGCTGCCCGATGCACGGAGCCCCTAGGGCTGCCTGCACTTACATGAGCTGTTCAGACACCATGGACACCAAGGGTATTTGAGTGGCTGAAAGGTTGAAGATTATTCTACAGGATGGCAGCAGAACCAGGACCAGGACCAGGGGAGCACCACCAAGGAAGACCTGGACACAGCCACCTGGGGGCAGGAACCACACCTACTTCACTTTATGAGAAACAAATTCACTCGTCCAAACCCAAAGAATGGACTCAGAGACCCGGAGAACTGCAAAAGTGAGAATCTTAATGACAGTCTTGCAAGATCGGGTATCTGACGGACAGGCGCACCCAGCACAGTTTCAACAAGCAAGTTATCCTCTAGTGCACAGGCCCCTCCCCCGGTTCCTCAAATGCCAAGTACTATGGGGGTCACAGTCTTCCTGGACGTCACCTATTGGTTGTTGGGTAGGGGTTTTAGGCATTTTCTTTAGAGTGGTCATGCTGCATCTTGTTGCAGCCACAATGCATTGCAATCCTAGTTAGCTCAAGGGTTCCTCAAGTATTTGACTTATGACCTAAGTAACTGGTCAGGCTGATAAGAACAGACAAAGTGAGCTATTTTGCAGGCTAGTAAACTTTCATCTTCAACTAAACTTCTTTGGTTCTGGTGAGGGCAATTAAGGGGGCGAGAGGCATCAAAAAGGCATCGGCTCTCCAAGCAGGGGCCTAGTATATCCTGTCTCTTCTGTAGTTTGCTGACCTAAACTGATTCAAGGCACTATGTCTTGGAAATGAACCACTATATACATTATTTACTTCAAGTTCATCATCATGTTACCAGCGCTCAGCATAGTGTGGGAAACAGAGACAAGAGACAGCAATGGAGCCCTCAATGCTCTAACGGCCCCTAGATCGCTGTGTAAACTCCTCCTGCCCATCTGCCCTGATGTGGAGAGTGCCTGGCAGAGCTGTGTCAGGACTGGAATTTAGTGAGCAGGTCCATGGCGTCCCCGCTCTTTTAGTGGAAGAAACCGCACCAGGACGACTATCTTTGAAGCTTCCCAAACCACACTGTTACTCTGCCTTCTGTTTAAAATCTCTTGAAATTCACACCGCAATGGCACAATTCTCTCCAAAAAAACTGGGGTACTTAGCCCCCCGTGATGGCAAGTGAAGAAGACTCCACCGTGTTCATGGGCGAATTATCCAAGCATTTATCAACCCCTAGCTTGGAAATTCTTTGGCTGACGAGTTTCTGCCCCTTGGTCTGTCCACGTTAGGAGAGGACTGGGCGGGGGCTTGGCCAAGGTGAAGTAGCTCCAGGAATGCTCGCAGAGACAAATCCTTTGCCCCTTTCTGTCCTCTCTCCTGTCAACACCCCACATGGGTATTTTGCTGAGGAATGAGCGTGCCTCCACCAGCACGGGGATGTCCAGCATCTGTCGGCACACGTTTTCCGAGTGCTCCCCGTCCCTCCCTGGTTCCAGAGTGGGTCATACAAAGCACAGAAAACCCTCTCTGTCTCAGGACAGTGTAGCTAGCAAGTCAAAACTAGCACCACTCATTAGATAGTGAGCAGTTCAGTGCTAATTGACAGAAAATGGGTTAAAAAAAAAGTTCACAATCATATTTTTAAAGTAGTTTTTATGAAAGTATAATATTCATACAAAATCATAAATGTACCAATCATAAATGTACAGCTCATTGAATTTTCACAAAATGTTTACACCCAGATCAAGAAGAGAAAATTACCAGAACCTACCAGCACCACCCGCCACATGCAAGGATCCCACTGTCCCGGCTTCCAGCACCACAGCCTAGCTCTGTCCGTTTTTGAACGTAGTGTAGCTGGAATCGTAGAATGTGAATGCCCTTCCTCCTGGCTTCTTCCACCCAACATTATGCTGGTGAACTCACGGGTGCTGGGGCTCACTCATCGCCGTAGATGTGTGGGTATCCATTTATCCATGCTGCCCCATTGGTGGGCATTTGCCATCTCTCCCATTTGGGACTATTACAAACAGTTCTGCCCTGGAGGGCTTGGTGGCCACACATCCCCATGCCTGTTGCATGACTGTCCAGCCAAGGACTTGCTGGGTGCAGGGGGCACCTGTGGTCAGCTCTTGTGGATATCCCCAGCAGGTGCCCAGAGTGGTTGCCTCATGGTTCTATTTAGTGATCCTTATGACTTCAAATTTAAATAAAACTACCACCCAGGAGGGAAAACACACCACTACGGAGCACCTCATGTATCCTGGCATGAGATACGGCTCTCACCAGAGGACGGCATTGAGTAAAGGAAAGGAAAGCAGCCATGCAGTCACAGGTGCCCTTGAATTTCCCCTGGGAAGTCACTTGGGGAGGGAGGGGAGCGGGGAGACTGAAACTTCAGCTTTCAATAGACACAGCTGTGAAGACGATCCCATGTCCAGGAATCCTGGAGTGCCCCCAGAACATCTCTCATCATTAAGAAGGCAACGACAGGCTTCCATGCGGAGGCTGCCAATAGCCAGGAGGGAAGGCTGTCTGGGCTCGCGCTTGCCAGGCTGGGCGTTGGTCCACTCCCCACTGTTGTTTACATTGTTTATCATTCATTCTCATTCTTTCTTTCTCTCTCTCTCTCTCTCTCTCTCTCTCTATTTCTCTTTCCCCGACTCTCTCTTCCCATCCCCACAACTAGTGTCATTGTATTTATAAAAGTCAAATAAGGTGACTCCATTTTATCATCCTCTTTTTCAAAGCTGATGCAGCTAAGGCTCAGAGAGGCTAAGCAGTTAGCCCAAGGTCACAGAGCATTCACACACACACTGGCGCCCCAGGGCATGATCTTTCAGCTGTACCATCTCTCTACAAAGCCACCAGGATCATATAATAAAGAATGTAAAGAGACTCTCTTCCTACCAGAAAGTCCCTTATATGTGAGCAAACACCTAGGACACCAGAAGGACTCTGTGAGATTTGCATAGAAATCCGCTGATATTTCAGTTCTCCCAGTGAGTGGACACTATTTCTCATCAGGAGGCTTCGATGTCTCTAAAGTCATCCCCAGTGTTCTGAAAGGGGTAGATTACGCTTAGGAGTGACCAGCCAATTGTTACAGAATATTTCAGTCGAGGCTTTGCTTGTGAAGGTGCACTGCTCACAACTTAGCTTCCCCTGTATGGTTCACAAATGTGAAGGACCAAGCAGAGCATTTATGAATACCAAGGCTGTGGCTCACTCTCAGGTCAGAGTTTTAATTGTCCACTGTCTGCATCTGAGTAAAGATGCATCCATCAGTCCTAACATGGAACCCAGAGTAGAGTCTTTCTGCCCTGAGTAGGTCTTGATCCAGAGATCCAGTAAGGGCCCCTAGAAACAAGCATGAATGCCCCGGTCCTTCCAACCTCCCCAGAAGCAGAGAGAGGGCACGCAGCTGGACTGGGTTGCCTTAGCTAAGCTGTGGCTCATGGATAGGGGTGCCTGCTGGCTGCCTCAACCAGTAAGGAGGGGACTGCTGTTCCTGTAAAGCATGGTCCTCTCCTCTGGCAAGTCCACCATCATATTCCAACAGGGTAAGCACAGTGGCACGCAGGGAGGGGAATAACCCGGTATCACAGGCAGCCCCAAAGAAAGGGCAGTGAGACGAGTGAGTGTGGTCTCCAGTTTTCTCACTGGAAGCCTACAGGCCTTCCAGGGCTGGGCTACCTGGAAGTACCAGACCTTTTAGTTTACATCACTAAAAACCAACCACATTCTTACATCTCAAAGAACTTGCACTTAAATCAAACTGCCAAAATATAATCAAGTTGCATGACTCTGATTTTAATTTAAGGCCTAAATTTCTCCAGTAGTGTAGGGAACACTCAGGTGGCCAGTGTTGGGAGCCATATCACCAAGTGGCATTTGCTTGGGAAGCCAAAGTCCCCCAAAAGGAATTGGGCCTGGAGAACCTTACCAATATGTCATCAGTAACATTAACTGCCCCTTGATTAACCTTTTCCTCTTTGTAATTATTTTTCCTCCACGACTCCTGTGACATTCTTTCCAATGGTTTTGAAGACAAAGGAAAGTGTGCTGCCAAGCCCTCTACAGGCTTCCTTGGGAATGGACAGGCCACATAACATTTACTGCAACTTTAAGAAATTGTTTAATAGGAAAGGAATCTTCCTAAAAGCATTTTCTGATCATCATTAAAGAATTCAATCCCCTCTTTTAGCTTAGAGATAAATAAAGTCCTGATTACTGGAACAAAGTACCTTGAGAATTTCCCATTTATTCCCTGATGATATAATCCTCATGCCAATAAATTGACCATGTGATGTGCATGCTCCTGTAATGCCACGTGTTAATGTCAGGGAATAAATTCACAATCTGATTTGATTCTTTTTGGAGGGGGGAGAACCTGAAACAACATAATACAGACACATAATCAGCAGACACAAAATAAGCTGCTCATCCGATTTCACACACACTGACAACCCAACCTCACTTCTGAAATCACCATAATTACTTTTTCAAATAATTCATTTTTAATGATCATAAAAGTCTGCATTCCTGTTGTGGAAAATATAGGAAATAAGAAAAGAACAATCACCACTAAGCCTATGATCCACAAATAAGCCCTGTTAACATTTTTGGTCTATTGTATTTTAATACTTTTCAAAACATACACAATTTTACAACCCAATATCACATTGTAGATGCGACTTGTACTGATTTTTTTTTTCACTTTGCATGCAACATCGTCAAAGTATGTCAAAATGTGGAAGGATATATGCTAAGGTGTTAGTGATAACCTCTGGGTGTTATTTTCTTATTTTCTTTACGCTTTGTGGCCTATATTTTCTAATTTTCTATAATGCACATTCATTATTATGAAAAGATTATTTTTAAATTCAGAAAGATTATTTTCCATGGCTGCATACCATTACATCTTATGGATGTACCCTGATCTACTTAATCCTTATCAAAATGGTGGACAGCTGCCCTTTCCAAGGTCTTGGGATGTGTTCATGTGGTTACATGTTTTTGTGAAATTTGCAAGAGTAAACTATAACCACAGTCATTTGAGACCATTCTAACTTCCCTCCTGCACATCTTTGCTGTCAGGCTGTACTGGGAGGAAGTCGAATTGAGGGCATTTATGGGACCCACCATCATTTCTCATTGTACCTGTTACTGCAGCCACCTTAGCATGGGGATGCTTTCAGGATGCTCCCAATGTCAGCAAATCCATGAGGATTTAAGGGGATTCTAGGAAGATGGCAGCAGTGACCTGGGTTTTGAATCTCCTTGAATCGTACACAAAAATAACATGGAAATTAGATAGTAAAACCAAAAACACATGGACAAATTCACAACAAAACTAGATGATACAGTCCCCACCCCCTAGGCCCTACATACAAGCAAGTGGGGGCGATCACCATGGCCACAGCCCTGCGTGATAACAGCATCTGTGTGGAGGGAGAAGAGGGAAGCAAGGGAAACCTGGAAAAAGGATGACTTGGGAAAGAATTCAGGACAAATGAAAATCATCTCAGAAATGAGGGCTAAACTGGAAGGAACACAAGAGCAAATAACAGGCAGTCAATGCACTGAGAGAAATAGGAGGAATTTGTTTTAGCTGTTAAGGACATAAAGGAAAAAATAAAAAGGACTTTTAAGGAAATGACAAGTAGCTAGAAATGATTCAGCATATAGGTAATAAAGTGTCTAGAGAAAAAGCCCGAAGCAAAATAGCAGAACAAATACTGAACTCTGCAATGGCAAAAAAAAGAAAGAAAGAAATTTTCCCATAATTTAGAATTCAGAAAACAATGAAAAAGAGTTGAAACTACATTCTGAGAGAGCACAGTGAGCACCTGAGAATATCAACCCAAAAGGACCAGCACCAAGACATAGGCTAGGAAAACTACGGAACTCTAAAGACAGGTAAATAATTCCTTTGCGAATCTGGGTGGAACAGACATGAACGAACATAAAATCAAAGGGAGAGAAAATCTGATTACCATTCATGTGGAGAGCAACACTTACTCCAAAAGGAGATGGAGGAATCAATTCTGCAACCCAAGGAGCTGCTCTCGGTCAGTGCCATGGGGCTGCATCTGTGCAGGGGGCACAGGAAGGCCTGGACACCCATGTGTGGCAGCGTGATAAGGCCCGGAAGGGAACATCACACCCAGCCTAGACTGGCATTGAGCCACCAGTTGGACACCCGCATGGGAGCGTAAGCCAACAGGGAATCCTCTAGGAGGAGTGGGCCGAGCCACACAAGTGCAGGGAGGAGAGAGGAGGGAGGAGGGAGAGCCACATTGTGTCATGCTGGAGTGAGTAGGTTTGTCGGGACTCAAATGGGCCCTTTCTACCAAAGCACAAGCATTCAGGACAACCATCACCAAGTTCAGCTGCAGTCCTAGCACCCTACTGCTGTCTGTTTTCACAGGAGCACCAGTCCAAGAAGTGCATCAAGGCACATGTACATAGAACTGTGACATGCAGTTTGGCTTTGGAAATCTTGAGCAATGCACCATGCCCAGGAAAACCATAGATGTCCTTGACTGTCCTGTACCAGAATGACCAAATCATCGCTGCGTCTGCACAGTCCCAGAAATAAAACCACCAACCTAGTTTTCAGCCAGCTCAGTTTTTAAAAGTTAGTAAATGTACAGTTGTAAAGTTCAAAGTCATGAAAAACAAGGAAAGACTGAGTGACAAATGAAAGATTGAGAGAGACATGATGACTGAATACTGCAGGGCAACCTGGATTCAATTCTGAAATAGAAAAATTACATTGGTGGAAAAACTGGTGAAACCCAACTGAAGTGTGTCATTGAGTAAATGGCATTGCACAAGGGTAAATTCTTCGTTTTGATCAATGTCACATAGCTATGTAAGTTGCTAACATTTGGGGAAACTGGGTAAAGGGTATTTGGGAACTTTGTACTACGCCTGCAACTCAGCTATAAATCTAAAATTATTTCAAAATATCAAGTTTTAAAAATAGTTAACACTTTGCAATAGTAGCACAGAAGAAAACAACTAGTTATTTGGCTGAATCAGTTTCTTTTTTACCTTTTCGATGGTCCCTAGAACATCACAAGGTACTGTGGGTGGGTCCCAAGTGTTCTGCCCCTGTGTTGAGGTCAGAGCTCTCCCTGGACTTGCCACCATGATCCCCTTAGCAAGGAACTGCTGGGGATGCCCAGGAGCTCTGGTACTGGTCCCTACTGTGGCCATGAACCCCCACATGGAGAGAAGAAGTCAGTGGGTGACACCTTCCTGGACTTTCCCTATGCCTGTCCAGCCACTGTCCTCGACAGTTTTGCTCTCTGACTACAAGTGGATGTGGGGATGTTGTTGATGCACTTGAAGGGTTGATGCCTTGCCCATCCTTTCTCACCCTACAGCACAGTGCTGATGCAGCTAAGACCATGGCCCTGCCTCACATGCCCACAAAACCACACCCACACCGTCCCGGAAGGTCTCCCTTAGTCTGGCACCAATGCAAACAGCTCTGCACTGTCATCACGTCCTGGGCCTCCGACTCTGCCCCATTTGCTAACCCAGACCCTTGCCACGTCTTCTGGCTCCAGTCCTCAGAGAGCAGAGCCTGACCCCAGCCAGATGCAGGCTGTCAACCCCGGAGGGAACCCAGGGGCAGGAGTAAGGCTGGGGAGGCAGAGCTGACAGAGGTGGGGTGGGATATTGAGTCAGCTCCTCTTTCTGCCTTTGGGAGTGTGTCTGAGAACAGTCCTGGGGAGGAAGGTGAGCATTTCCCCATTGGCCCCCGTGCATCGCTGGTCCAGGACCCTGTGCGCTGGCTCGCCACCGGCAATGCACACTCCATGACCAGGGAGCCCCACGCAGGAAGGCAGAGGCCATGCCAGGCCACATTACCCCTGGGCAAAGCTCTCAGAATCCTGCCAGCATGCAAGGAGAAACTGAGAGGATGGGCAGTGGGGAAGGCAGGGTCCCGGGCAGCTGCCCCATCCTCCCAACAGAGCAACTGCGAGTCTCTGAGGCATTCTCTGCCCAGGAACCCAGCCAAGCCCACATGAGGGCAGGTGGGACGGCCAAGGGGCTAACACCCCCGGGGCAGCCTCAGCCGCTTAGTGTTAGTGGATCAAGACCCCAGCTTCCCCACCTGCCAGGTAAGACAATGCTGAGGTATGGTCCGCACATGGTCCTGGGGGTCCCTAGCAGGTGTGAGCCCCTGCTGCCCACAGTGGAAACCTGTGTCAATGAACACTCCCCGGCTAGCTTCCCTCCCTCTCACATCCCCTCCCCGCAGCTGCCTTCCAGGACCACATTCACCACTTGCACCCAATCCTACCCATAGGGATTGCTTTCAGAGAATCCATTTAAAACTGACTAAGTGGGCTTTGGAACCCTGCACTGTCTGATTCAGACCCAAAACGTTTAAACACAATGCTACTACCCTCAGTTGTTGGGAATGTTGGGTTATTCGTGGGTTCCATTTGGATACTGGCCCTGTGACGGCCACAGGACACGGGATGCCACCCATCCACTGATGCCACCTTTCTACCTCCTGCCCCAGCAACGCCTCAGCAAAATGGGCACCAGAGCCTCTGGGCACCTTCCGTGCTTCTCCAGATCCAGGGACCACGGAGGAGGGAGACTGTCTTCAGCTCTCTGCTCTGCAGCTTTAGATCCTGCATGCCACACACCTTCCCTGTGGCTCCAGACCCCTCCATGGGTTTATCTCCCGCAAGGAAAAATCATCACCGGGTTCTTCCTTTTACACGCACTGGCTGCAGCCACAGCCTGGGGGGACCAGGGCTGGACGGCGCCACAGGCAGGAGAGGGCCCGGACTCCCGAGTCACCTTCCGAGTCACCGTGGGAGAATAATCAGGCCGCGCTGACCTTCGCCTCCAGCACGGCCTCCGCTTCACTCCCTTCAGGGGCCTGGGCATCATCTCTGGGCCTGGGCACACCCTAAGACAGTCAGAGGCGGCGGCTTCCATGCGCCTCCCTCCCTCGGGCCTCACCCCCTTAGTTCTCTCACTCCAAAACCTCCTGGACCCACCACTAAAAACCCTTCCTTTAAATCACCGGGGGGAAACGATGCGGCTGTCGTGGTGGTGGGTCATTTGGTTTCGGGTCGCGTGACCTCAGTGAGTGTGTCCCCATGGGGGAGCCGAGAGCGCTGATGTGCCCCCCGGATGCGGGAGAGTCCACTCCAGGATCCCTGCTCCTGGAAAACCGCGTCCTCAGTGAGGGTGCAGCCCAAGCCCCTCCAGTTGGGGGCTGGCGGGGGAGGGAAGGCACTGGAGGAAGAGGCTCGGAGGTGAGTCCGCAAAGCCAGGCTGCCAGGCTAACCACGCCCAGCTTCCGCCAGACACCGACTAGGCTGCAGAGACGCTTCCAGAACATCATGTGGGTGCGCCGGCCGGCCCTGGGTGTCTGGGTCGAGGCCCCTCCAAGCCCACCTGGGAGAGCACTCCCGCCTCCCACTACCCGGGGCGCCCACCACCCCGGCCTCCGCCGTCGCTCCGCGACAGCACCCCCAGGGCCTGGCGTCCTGGGCCTCCGACTCTGCCCCGTTTGCTAACCCGGACCCTCGCCGCATCTTCCGGCTCCAGTATCCCCGGGAACCTCCTCCTTTTCATCGCTTCGACAAGACCTTCTGAGGCCACATCTCGAGGCAACATCTCTCTGTCCCCGCTTTGTTTGGCTCTCAAAATTGTGCTGTGCTCCCTCATCTCCAACAGCGTTACGTTGATTTTCGAGCTCTTCCATGCTCTCCCTGGCTCTTTGCTGGCGTCACTCGGTTTTCCGCGCATCCCCGTGCGCACGTGTTAGCTGTGCCAGCCCGGTGCGAGCTGCTGTAAGGATCGGTAGATTACAGCGAAGCTGCAGTCAGCAGCTCCTCTGCCTGGCCCTGCATACCGTGAGACTCCAGGCAGTGCCCGGGACAGCCTGGGGAACAGAGGAGGGAAAAGTCAAACCCTGCAGAGGAAGGACGAGAGCTGGCAGCCAGGTCGGCTGCAAAAGGAGAGAGAGGTGGGCAGTCCAGGCCTGGGATGAGCCAGCCTAAGCTCGAATCGCTGTGTCAATGGGCTGGTCACTTAGCCCTTTTAAGCCTCAGTTTCCTCATCTCTAAAATGTGGATAATAACAGGATCCTCACAGGACGTCCAGAGATGGAGGCTGTGCGATGAACCCAGCCCAGGCCTGTGGAGTTTTCTGTGCTCCCTGCTGTTGCTGTTGTCATCATTAGCCACCATTTTGCAAATCTCGGAAGCCTCTTAGACAGAAACCAGCTGTTCTTGATGACCACTTGTGAAAGGAGAAGCAGATTTTTTAATCAGAATGATTCAAAGAACGTTCTCCCAGCAACAGTTGTTAAATCCAGGCCTTGGAATTTCTCCGAAAGAGAATTCTGCTGGATGCCCTGCCTCACACCTGTAATCCCAGCACTTTGGGAAGCCGAAGTGGGAGGATTACTTGAGGCCAGGAGTTCAAGACCTGCCTGGGCAACATAGTGAGACGCGTATCTACAAAAAAGTTAAAATAAAACTAAATTAGCAGAGTAAGGGAGCGCATGCCTGTAGCCCCAGCTACTCAGGAGGCTAAGGCAAGAGGATTGCTTAAGCCTAGGAGGTCAAGGCTGCAGTGAGCTATGATTGCACCACTGCACTGCAGCTCGACAACAGAGTGAGACCCCGTCTGTAAAGAAAACAGTACGTACAAATAAATAAAAGAGGATTCAGTATCAGGCTTGAGTAGTTCCTGAGAGAGAAAAGACCTAGATCATTCCTTAAGTTCCCCCTGGAGCCCCAATATCTTGATTCTGTGACTCTTCACATCTCTCTAATTAAATTGTCTGGCTTAATCCTCTCCTTGAGTCCTCTCCTCAGCCTCTGTCCTCCCCAGCCTTGCATCCATTCCATGCTCACCTTCCGTGCTGGGGATGACTTACTAACTGCCGGCTTGCAGATTCACAACCACTCAACAATATGCTGCACAGACAGACTGCCTTGCTCCATGGACACCCTCCTTTGTGCAAAGACCAACTGCTTATGGGCAGTTGGAATGTCTTCTAAGCAGACAAAAGGACTGCTCAAGTGTGCAACTATTTGGGGGCAGTGGCCACTCCCTCCACGAGTGGTTAAGGGCTGTGCTGCCTGGAGCCAGCTGCTGAGTCCTGGAGAAGAATAGAGTAGGCATGTGGACACCACAAAAGCTGCCCAGCCCCGTGCCCCAGGCCAGCCTAGGACGCAGCCCATCCTCAACATATGGGTCCCCGGGGGGTGTTCCCCTCATTTAACAATCATGACTTCCCCCTTCAGGAGACAACAAGATTTGGAAACCTTAAATGGGCTGTGTGACTAAATTAAATTCCCAAGGCAGCCAGAACCAAGATGCTAATTGCCTTGGCTCATGGTTCTTACCCTCCATGAGACAGATTGGCTCATTTTTCAGGCGACTAATTATTAATTGAAGCCATGAATAGAAAGAGATGGGAAGGACCTGTCACATCCCGCTTGGTGAATGCTAAAGCTTTGTCATTTGCAGGCACAGGAGAGTGCCGGCAGGCCTTTGAGTGAGCCAGGCAACAAGTCAGGGGTCCCATATGTACAAACTGCATCCTGGCATTGCTTCTGCTCTGTGCAACGTGGTGGGAGCCCACTTAGAATCAACTGCCAACATCAGAGCTCATGGGACACAAGGGCCATGTTATCTGAGGCCTCAACAAATTCAGACTTCGGAGAGATCTCCAAAGTTTGTATAAAAGTCTCTGCTGGTATAAAGCGTGTAATTCTGAGTTACACTGTCAGAATTTTAAAATGTTAAAGTTCTTTATACAACTTTAAACTTCTGTCCTAGCCAGGAGCAGTGGCTCACACTTGTAATCCCAGCACTTTGGGAGGCCAAGGTGGGCGGATCACCTGAGGTCAGGAGTTCAAGACCAGCCTGGCCTATATGGTGAAATCCCCGCCTCTACTAAAAATACAAAAATTAGCTAGGCATGGTGGCAGGCACCTGTAATCCCAGGTACTCAAGAGGCTGAGGCAGAAGAATTGCTTGAACCCAGGAGGTGGAGGTTGCAATGAGCCAAGATCGCGCCACTGCACTCTAGCTTGGGTGATAGAGTGAGACTCTGTCACAAAAAAAAAACATTGGGGGGGTGCCCAAGATGGCTGAATAGGAACAGCTCCTGCCCCAGCTCCCAGCGTGAGTGACACAGAAGATGGGTGATTTCTGCATTTTCAACTGAGGTACCGGGTTCATCTCACTGGGGCATGTCGGACAGTTGGTGCTGGTCAGCGGGTGCAGCCTGATCAGCAAGAGCTGAAGCAGGGCGAGGCATTGCCTCACCTGGGAAGCGCAAGGGGGAAGGGAATTCCTTTTCCTAGCCAAGGGAAACCGAGACACACAACACCTGGAAAATTGGGTAACTCCCACCCTAATACTGCGCTTTGCCAAAGGTCTTAGCAAATGGCACACCAGGAGATTATATCCCACACCTGGCCTGCAGGGTCCCACACCCACGGAGCCTCCCTCATTGCTAGCACAGCAGTCTGAGATCTAACTGCAAGGCAGCAGCGAGGCTGGGGGAGGGGCACCCACCATTGCTGAGGCTTAAGTAGGTAAACAAAGCCGCTAGGAAGCTCGAATTGGGTGGGGCCCACCACAGCTCAAGGAGGCCTGCCTGTTTCTATAGACACCACCTCTGGGGACAGGGCATAGCTAAACAAAAAGCAGCAGATACCTCTGCAGATGTAAAAGTCCCTGTCTGACAGTTTTGAAGAGAGCAGTGGTTCTCCCAGCACGAAGGTTGAGATCTGAGAACGGACAGACTGCCTGCTCAACTGGGTCGCTGACCCCTGAGTAGCCTAACTGGGAGATATCCCCCACTAGGTGCAGACCGACACCTCACACCTCACACAGCTAGGTACACCTCTGAGACGAAGCTTCCAGAGGAAGAATCAGACAGCAACAGTCGCTGTTCAGCAATATTCTATCTTCTGCAGCCTCCGCTGCTGATACCCAGGTAAACAGGGTCCGGAGTGGACCTCAAGCAAACTCCAACAGACCTGTAGCTGAGGGTCCTGACTGTTAGAAGGAAAACTAACAAACAGAAAGGACAACCACACCAAAACCCCATCATTACATCATCATCATCAAAGACCAAAGGCAGATAAAACCACAAAGATGGGGAAAAAGCAGCGCAGAAAAGCTGAAAATTCAAAAAATCAGAGCGCACTTCCCCTCCAAAGGAACGCAGCTCATCACCAGCAATGGAACAAAGCTGGACAGAGAATGACTTTGACGAGCTGAAAGAAGAAGGCTTCAGTCAATCAAGCTTCTCAGAGCTAAAGGAGGAACTATGTACCCAGCGCAAAGAAACTAAAAACCTTGAAAAAAGAATGGATGAATGGATAACTAGAATAATCAATGCAGAGAAGACCATAAACAAACTGATAGAGATGACAATCATGACACGAGAACTACATGAAAAATGCACAAGCTTCAGTAACTGACTTGATCAACTGGAAGAAAGAGTATCAGTGATTGAAGATCAAATGAATGAAATGAAGTGAGAAGAGAAGTATAGAGAAAAAAGAGTAAAAAGAAATGAACAAAGCCCCCAAGAAATATGGGATTATGTGAAAAGACCAAATCTACGTCTGACTGGTGTGCCAGAAAGTAACGGGGAAAATGGAACCAAGTTGGAAGACATTCTGCAGGATATCATCCAGGAGAACTTCCCCAACCTAGTAAGGCAGGCCAACATTCAAATTCAGGAAATACAGAGAACGCCACAAAGACACTTCTCGAGAAGAGCAACTCCAAGACACATAATTGTCAGATTCACCAAAGTTGAAATGAAGGAAAAAATGTTAAGGGCAGCCAGAGAAAAAGGTCAGGTTACCCACAAAGAGAAGCCCATCAGACTAACAGCAGATCTCTCCGGAGAAACTCTCCAAGCCAGAAGAGAGTGGGGGCCAATATTCAACATTATTAAAGAAAAGAATTTTCACCCAGAATTTCATATTCAGTCAAACTAAGTTTCAGAAGGAATGGTACCAGCTCCTCCTTGTACCTCTGGTAGAACTCGGCTGTGAATCCATCCTTTACAGACAAGCAAATGCTTAGAGATTTTGTCACCACCAGGCCTACCCTACAAGAGATCCTGAAGGAAGCACTAAACATGGAAAGGAACAACTGGTACCAGCCATTGCAAAAACATGCCAAAATGTAAAGACCATCGATGCTAGGAAGAAACTGCATCAACTAACGAGCAAAATAACCAGCTAATATAATAATGACAAGATCAAGTTCACACATAACAATATTAACCTTAAATGTAAATGGACTAAATGGTCCAATTAAAAGACACAGACTGGCAAATTGGATAAAGAGTCAAGACCCATCAGTTTGCTGTATTCAGGAGACCCATCTCACATGCAGAGACACACATAGGCTCAAAATAAAGGGATGGAGGAAGATCTACCAAGGAAATGGAAAACAAAAAAAAGCAGGGGTTGCAATCCTAGTCTCTGATAAAACAGACTTTAAACCATCAAAGGTCAAAAGAGACAAAGAAGGCCATTACATAATGGTAAAGGGATCAATTCATCAGAAAGAGCTAACTATCCTAAATATATATGCACCCAATATAGGAGGACCCAGATTCATAAAGCAAGTCCTTAGAGACTTACAAAGAGACTTAGACTCCCATACAATAATAATGGGAGACTTTAACACCCCACTGTCAACATGAGACAGATCAACAAGACAGAAAGTTAACAAAGATATCCAGGAATTGAACTCAACTCTGAACCCAGCGGACCTAATAGACATCTACAGAACTCTCCACCCCAAATCAACAGAATATACATTCTTCTCAGCACCACATCACTCTTATTCCAAAATTGACCACATAGTTGGAAGTAAAGCACTCCTCAGCAAATGTAAAAGAACAGAAATTATAACAAACTGTCTCTCAGACTACAGTGTAATCAAACTAGAACTCAGGAATAAGAAACTCAATCAAAACCACTCAACTACATGGAAATGAACAACCTGCTTCTGAATGACTACTGGGTACATAACGAAATGAAGGCAGAAATAAAGATGTTCTTTGAAACCAATGAGAACAAAGATACAATATACCAGAATCTCTGGGACACATTTAAAGCAGTGTGTAGAGGGAAATTTATAGCACTAAATGCCCACAAGAGAAAGCAGGAAAGATCTAAAATTGACACCCTAACATCACAATTAAAAGAACTAGAGAAGCAAGAGCAAACACATTCAAAAGCTAGCAGAAGACAAGAAATAACTAAGATCAGAGCAGAACTGAAGGAGATAGAGACACAAAAAACCCTTCAAAAAATCAATGAATCCAGGAGCTGGTTTTTTGAAAAGATCAACAAAATTGATAGGCCTCTAGCAAGACTAATAAAGAAGAAAAGAGAGAAGAATCAAATAGACGCAATAAAAAATGATAAAGCGGATATCACCATCAACCCCACAGAAATACAAACTACCATCAGAGAATACTATAAACACCTCTATGCAAATAAACTAGAAAACCTAGAAGAAATGGATAATTTCCTGGACACTTACACTCTTCCAGCACTAAACCAGGAAGAAGTTGAATCCCTGAATAGACCAATAGCAGGCTCTGAAATTGAGGCAATAATTAATAGCCTACCAACCCAAAAAAGTCCAGGACCAGACGGATTCACAGCCGAATTCTACCAGAGGTACAAGGAGGAGCTGGTACCATTCCTTCTGAAATTATTCCAATCAATAGAAAAAGAGGGAAACCTCCCTAACTCATTTTATGAGGCCAACATCATCCTGATACCAAAGCCTGGCAGAAACACAACAAAAAAAAGATAATTTTAGACCAATATCCCTGATGAACATCAATGCAAAAATCCTCAATAAAATACTGGCAAACCGAATCCAGCAGCACATCAAAAAGCTTATCCACCAATGATCAAGTGAGCTTTATCCCTGGGATGCAAGACTGGTTCGACATATGCAAATCAATAAATGTAATCCGGAACCAATGACAAAAACCACATGATTATCTCAATAGATGCAGAAAAGGCCTTTGACAAAATTCAACAGCCCTTCATGCTAAAAACTCTCAATAAATTTGGTATTGATGGAACATATCTCAAAATAATAAGAGCTATTTATGACAAACCCACAGCCAATATCATGCTGAATGGGCAAAAACTGGAAGCATTCCCTTTGAAAACTGGCACAAGACAGGGATGCCCTCTCTCACCACTCCTATTCAACATAGTGTTGGAAGTTCTGGCTAGGGCAATCAGGCAAGAAAAAGAAATAAAGTGTATTCGGTTAGGAAAAGAAGAAGTCTAATTGTCCCTGTTTGCAGATGACATGATTGTATATTTAGAAAACTCCATCATGTCAGCCCAAGATCTCCATAAGCTGATAAGCAACTTCAGCAAAGTCTCAGGATACAAAATCAATGTGCAAAAATCACAAGCATTCTTACACACCAGTAACAGACAAACAGAGAGCCAAATCATGAATGAACTCCCATTCACAATAGCTTCAAAGAGAATAAAATACCTAGGAATCCAACTTACAAGGGATATAAAGGACCTCTTCAAGGAGAACTACAAACCACTGCTCCAGGAAATAAAAGAGGACACAAACAAGTGGAAGAATATACCATGCTCATTGATAGGAAGAATCAATATCATGAAAATGGCCATACTGCCTAAGGTAATTTATAGATTCAATGCCATCCCCATTAAGCTACCAATGACTTTCTTCACAGAATTGGAAAAAACTGCTTTAAAGTTCACATGGAACCAAAAAAGACTCCGCATTGCCAAGACAATCCTAAGCCAAAAGAACAAAGCTGGAGGCATCACACTACCTGACTTCAAACTATACTACAAGGCTACAGTAACCAAAACAGCATGGTACTGGTACCAAAAAAGAGATATAGACCAATGGAACAGAACAGGGCCCTCAGAAATAATACTACACATCTACAGCCATCTGATCTTTGACAAACCTGACAAAAAACAAGAAATGGGGAAAGGATTCCCTATTTAATAAATGGTGCTGGAAAAATTGGCTATCCATAAGTAGAAAGCAGAAACTGGATCCTTTCCTTACTCCTTATACGAAAATTATTTCAAGATGGATTAGAGACTTAAATGTTAGACCTAAAACCATAAAAACCCTAGAAGAAAACTTAGACAATACCATTCAGGACATAGACATGGGCAAGGACTTCATGTCCAAAACACCAAAAGCAACAGCAACAAAAGCCAAAATTGACAAATGGGATCTAATTAAACTAAAGAGCTTCTGCACAGCAAAAGAAACTACCATCAGAGTGAACAGGCAACCTACAGAATGGGAGAAAATTTTTGCAATCTACTCATCTGACAAAGGGCTGATATCCAGAACCTACAAAGAACTCAAACAAATTTACAAGAAAAAAACAAACAACCCCATCAAAAAGTGGGCAAAGGATATGAAAAGACACTTTTCAAAAGAAGACATTCATACAGCCAACAGACACATGAAAAAATGCTCATCATCACTCGCCATCAGAGAAATGCAAATCAAAACCACAATGAGATACCACTTCACACCAGTTAGAATGGCAATCATTAAAAAGTCAAGAAACAACAAGTGCTAGAGAGGATGTGGAGAAATAGGAACACTTTTACACTGTTGGTGGGACTGTAAACTAGTTCAACCATTGTGGAAAACAGTGTGGCGATTCCTCAAGGATCTAGAACTAGAAATACCATTTGACCCAGCCATCCCATTACTGGGTATACACCCAAAGGATTATAAATCATGCTGCTATAAAGACATATGCACACATATGTTTATTGCAGCACTATTCACAATAGCAAAGACTTGGAATCAACTCAAATGTCCCTCAGTGACAGACTGGATTAAGAAAATGTGGCACATATACACCATGGAATACTATGCAGCCATAAAAAAGGATGAGTTTGTGTCCTTTGTAGGGACATGGATGCAGCTGGAAACCATCATTCTCAGCAAATTATCACAAGAACAGAAAACCAAACACCGCATGTTCTCACTCATAGGTGGGAATTGAACAATGAGATCACTTGGACACAGGAAGGGGAACATCACACACTGGGGCCTATTGTGGGGAGTGGGGAGTGGGGAGGGATAGCATTAGGAGATATACCTAATGTAAATGATGAGTTAATGGGTGCAGCACACCAACATGGCACATGTATACACATGTAACAAACCTGCATGTTGTGCACATGTACCCTAGAACTTAAAGTATAATAATAAAAAAAAAAACTTGTGTCCCATGAATAAACCACACCTTTGACACTATTAATATTTTTAATAAACTCTACAATTATCTTGGGAATGGTACAACTTCTTTGCACTGTATTTTGGTATATTAAAGGCATTCATTACCCATTAAACGCAAACAACTAGGCCAGGCATGGTGGCTCACGCCTGTAATCCCAGTACTTTGGGAGGCTGAGGTGGGTGGATCACCTGAGGTCAGGAGTTTGAGATGGGCCTGGTCAATATGGTGAAATCCCATCTCTACTAAAAACACAAAAAAATTAGCCAGGCGTGGTGGCAGTCGCCTGTAGTCCCAGCTGCTCGGGAGGCTGAGGCGGGAGAATGGCCTGAACCCGGGAGGCGGAGCTTGCAGTGAGCCGTGATCAGGCCACTACACTCCAGCCTGGGCGACAGAGCGAGACTCCGTCTCAAAAAAAAAAAAAAAAATTATCTGGGTTTGATGGCACATGCCTGAGGCAGGAAAATCGCTTGAACCCAGGAGGTGGAGGCCGCAGTAAGCAGAGATCATGCCTTTGCACTCCAGCCTGGGCAAAAAGAGCAAAACTCCATGTCGAAAAAATAAATAAAATAAAATAAATGCAAACAACTAAAATTTACCATAACTTTTGGTAACTCATTTTCTCCTCAGCTTTCTATTATTTAAAGTTTCAAATATATAGAAGAATTGATAGTATTTACAACGAATCCCCATAGATCTACCACATACAGTCTACAATTAATGCTATCAATTGTAAATCAAAGAACATGACTGAGGCAAGCCTCAATCATTTTAGGAAGTTGATTTGCCAAGGTTAGTGACATGCCCAGGAAAGACCATAGATCCACAGGAAAAATTGTGGTCCATACCTTTCCTGAAGAGGGTCTGGGGATGTCAATATTTAAAACGAAAAGAGTGGGTATTGGAGAAAGAGGAGGAAATTTTTTAAAGGTGTGGGTAGATAAGAGGCAAATAGTTGTATTCTTCTGAGCCTTTGATCAGCCTTACATGTGAGAGGAGGACAGAGAAACAGGCACTTATGCTTTCCTGTAGCTCAGTGATTCTACATTTTTACATGAAATAAAATAGACATGGGGCAGAGGAAGTAATCAGATATGCATTTGTATCGGTGAGCAGCAAGACGAATTTGAGTTCTGTCCTTTGTACCACAGTCTATCACATTTTTCGTGCATTTCACATGAAGTTGCTGGCATCAGAGCACTTTGCCTCTAAACACCTCAGCATGCATACCATTACCAGCCATGTTTATGGGGATTTGGGGGTAAAACTTATATAGAATGTCACATCCACTCCAAAGCTCACCTTCTGTGAGTTTGGACATGTGTACCCCTGTCAAGATGCACAGGATTCATGCCCTCAGAAGCCTGGCGTCCCTTCCCAGTCAATCCTGTCCCACCCCCAACTCACCCCCAGTCCAGCCCCACAGGCAACCACAGTTCATTTTTTTCACCATAGTTATAACTCATTTTTGCTATAATATTTATATCCCAATATACTCGGAACCTCAATAAGTAAAAGTGGTCCAGGGCCCTGTCATCTTCCATGAGGTCCAGAGAGCCTCCTTACTATTCTTCTTTTTTTTTTTTTTAATCGCCAAATCATCAATGTGCCCCTCCAGATCTAAGAAGGTGAAGGGCAAATTACAAAACACAAGCTGGCTTTAAGTCCATGAGTCTGCAAGATGTCTTTTTCTTTTCTGCAAACAGGGAATATTAAGCCTGGTTGCTTTGCCTGTTCTCATGGGACACTTTAAAACAAGCAAAGTGTACACTTTGTTGAAGAACACAGAGCTCTCTGAATCTTTTGAATTGGAAATACAATCTCAAAAAAGAAAAAACAGAATTAGAGATTGATGTAAAAATCCCATTTTTAAGGCAAAAATCAACAATGGATGCTAAAATTAATGGGTGGAAAGTTGAGTAAGAAGATATTTACCTAGTCTCAAAGTATCTCCAATGAGATACTTAGCAATTTCAAAAGGAAATAGGGTAACATGGCAGTGGAGAGGCCTGGCAGACGCCGCCTAAACCAGGGATGAACTCCAGCATCATCAGTGATCGGACAAACTGAAACCCACGCCTTCTTGCAGGACGCGCAGAACAGGTACATCACTGCAGTGGTATTCTTTTTTTTTTTTTTTTTTGAGACGGAGTCTCGCTCTGTTGCCCAGGCTGGAGTGCAGTGGCCGGATCTCGGCTCACTGCAAGCTCCGCCTGCTGGGTTTACGCCATTCTCCTGCCTCAGCCTCCCGAGTAGCTGGGACTACAGGCGCCCGCCACCTCGCCCGGCTAGTTTTTTTTTTTGTTGTTGTTGTTGTTGTTTGTATTTTTTTTTAGTAGAGACGAGGTTTCACCGTGTTAGCCAGGATGGTCTCGATCTCCTGACCTCGTGATCCACCCGTCTTGGCCTCTCGAAGTGCTGGGATTACAAGCTTCAGCCACCGTGCCCGGCCGATGGTATTCTTGATGAAACCCCATCATCTGAATCTATCAGATGAACCCCAAATTAAGTGTCATTTAATAAAACAATTTACTCTTAAAAACAGTCAAGGTCGTGGGAAAAAAAGACTGAGGAATTGTTTCATATTAAAGGAAATGAGACATGACAGCTGATGGCAAGACATGATCAAAGACTTTCTTTTGCTATAAAGGACATTAAATGGAACAACAGCAAAATCTGATGAAGATACATAAATTATAAACAGTATTATATCAAGGTGTGTTAATTTCCTAATTTTAATAACTGTACTGCTGTTGTGAAGAGAAGATACTTGTTATTTTATAACAGCTTTGCTGAGATATAATTTTTGTACCATAAAATTCATCCTATTAAAAATTCATTCCATGGTTTTAGCATATTCATAGTTACGGAATTATCACTTAGATTGTTTTAGAATATTTTCTTTGCTCCAAAAAGAAAACCATTAGCAGCCATTTAGCCACTGTTCCTTCCTTCCTCCTTCCAGCCTCTGGCAACCACGAATCTACTTTTTACCTCTGTGGATTTGCCTATTTGAACAGTCCATGTAAATGGAAACATCCAATATGTGGCCTTTGTGTCTGACTTCCCTCACTTAGCAGAATGTCTTCAAGGTTCATGCGGGTTGCAGCATGTCAGAATGTCACTCTTGTTGTGGCTGAGTAGTATTCCACTGTGTGGGTCTACCACCTTGTGTTTATCCATTTATCAGTGGACAGACATTCGGGTTGTGAATAGTGCTTCTATGAACATTTGTGAATAAGTATTTGTAAGTATTTGTTTGAATATCTGTCTTCAATCATGTAGGGTATATATCCAGAAGTTGAACTGCTATATGGTATTTTTATTTTTAACTTTTTTTTTTTTTTTTGAGACGGAGTCTCGCTCTGTCGCCCAGGCTGGAGTGCAGTGGCCCGATCTCGGCTCACTACAAGCTCCGCCCCCCGGGTTCCCGCCATTCTCCGGCCTCAGCCTCCCGAGTAGCTGGGACTACAGGCGCCCGCCACCTCACCCGGCTAGTTTTTGTATTTTTTAGTAGAGACGGGGTTTCACCGTGTTAGCCAGGATGGTCTCGATCTCCTGACCTCGTGATCCGCCCGTCTCGGCCTCCCAAAGTGCTGGGATTACAGGCTTGAGCCACCGCGCCCGGCCTTTTTTTTTTTTTTTTTAAGTTAGGGTCTTACTCTGTCACCCAGGCTAGAGTGCAGTGGCGCTATCTCAGCTCACTGCAACCTTGATCTCCTGGGCTCAAGCAATCCTCCCATCTCAGCCTTCCAAGTAGCTGGGGCTACAGGCATCCACCAACACGCCCTGCTAATTTTTTGTATTTTTTTTAAAGATGGGGTCTCACTGTGTATCCCAGGCTGGTCTTGAACTCCTGGCCTCAAGCAATCCTCCTGCCTTGACCTCCCAAAATATTGGGATTACAATAATGAACCACTGTGCCACGCCTATTTTTAACTTTTTGAGGAATTCTCAAACTGTTTTCCAGAACAACTGCTCCATTTTACAATCCCACCAGCAATGCATGAGAGTTCTAATTTCTCTCTCTCTCTTTTTTTTTTCCCCAGACTGAGTCTCACTGTCACTCAGACTGGAGTGCAGTGGCATGATCTTGGCTCACTGAAGCCTCTTTCCCGGGTTCAGTGATTCTCCTGCCTCAGCCTCCAGAGTAACTGGAATTATAGGCCTGCACCACCACACCTGGCTAATTTTTTTGTATTTTCAATAGAGATGGAGTTTCGACATGTTGACCAGGGTGGTCTTGAACACCTGACTTCAAGTGATCCGCCCACCTTGGCCTCCCGAAGTGCCAGGATCACAGGCTTGAGCCACTGCACCCGGCTGAGAGTTCTAATTTCTTCACATCCTCACCAACACTTGTTTTCCTCTCCTTTGTTTAAATCAGAGACAACCTAATGAAAGTGAAGTGGTATCTCATAGTTCCGATTTTCATTTCCATGATGTCTAATGATGTTGAGCATATTTTCATAGCTTTGTTGGCCCTTTGTATGTTTTCACTGGAGAAAAGTCTATTCAAGACCTTTCACCATTTTTTAATTGGGTTGTTTAAGTTCTGAGAGTTAGTTATATGTTCTGGAAAGTAAGCCCTTCTTACACATATAATTTGCAAATATTTTCTCTCATCCTGCAGATTTTCTTTTCACTTCTTAAAAGTGTTCTTTGATGCACAAAAGTTTTTAATTTTGATGGGTTGCAATTTATCTAGCTTTTCTTTTGCCATCTGTGTCATAGCTATTGTCATAGCATTATATTGCCAAATTCAAAGTTATGAAGATTTATCCCTACATTTTTCTCCTAAAAGTTTTACAGTCTTAGCTCTGTGTTTAGATCTTTGATCCACTTTGAGTTAATCTTTGTATACAGTATGCAGTATAGTCATTCTTTTGCATGTGGATATACAGTTGCCCCAGAATTATTTGTCAAAGAGACTTTTTCCCAATAAATGATCTTGGCACCCTTGTTGAAAATTAATTGAACATAGATGTATTGGTTTATTTCTGGACTCTCAGTTCCATTTCATTGGTCCATCGTTATGCTACAACCATGCTTCTTTGGTTACTGTAGCTTTGTAGTCAAACTTTGAAATTGGAAAGTGTGTGTCTTCAAACTTTATTTCTTTTTCAAGATTGTTTTGGCTATTTGGGGTCTCTTGCAATTCCAGATGAATTTTAGAATCAGCTTTTTCATTTCTGCAAAAAAAAAAAAAAAAGACCATTGGTATTTTGAAAGGCATTGCGATGCATCTGTAGGTCACTTTCAGGAGCACTGCCATTCTAACAATTCTATGTCTCCCAATCCACAAACACAAAGTGGCTTCCCATTTGGGTCTTTTTAAGTTTCTTTCAGCAATGTTTTATAATTTTCAGTGCATAAATCTTGCACCTCTTGGTTTAAATTTGTTCCTGTGTATTTTATTCTTTTTTATGCTATTATAAATAGAATTGTTTTCTTTTTTGATTTTTTAAATAGGGACAGGATCTTGCTCTGTTGCCCAGGCTGGAGTACAATGGTGATCCTAGCTCACTGTAGTCTCAAACTCCTGGGCTCAAGTGATCCTCCTACCTCAGCCTGCTGAGTAGCTGGGACTATAGGCAAACGCCACCACACCTGGCAATTTTTTTTAAGAGACTGGGTCTTGCTCTCTTGCCTAGGCTGGTTTTGTACTCCTGGCCTCAAGCAATCCTCCTACCTCAGTCTCCAGAAGTGCTGGGATTACAGGCATGAGCCACCACAGTCAGACAAGATTGTTTTCTTAATTTATTTCTCAGGTTGTTCATTGCTAGTGTACAGAAGTACAACTAATTTAATGTATTGACCTTGTACACTGCAAATTTGCTGAACTGGTTTATTAGCACTAGTGGATTTTTTGTGAATTCCTTAAATTTTTTTATATGTAAAATTATGTCATATGCAATAGAGATAATTTTACTTCTTGCTTTCCAATTTAGATGCCTTTTTTTCTTGTCTAATTTCTTTGGCTAGAACTGCTAGTGAAATGTTGAATGGAAGTGGCAAAAGTGGGTATCCATTCCTTATTCCTGATTTTATAAGGAATGATGTCAGTCTTTCACCATTGACTGGGATGTTAGTTGTGGGATTTTCACAAATGTTCTTTATTATATTGAAGAAGTTTCCTTCTACTCCTAGTTTGTCAATTGCTTTTATCACAAAAAGGTGTTCAATTTTGTGAAATGCTTTTTCTGCATTGATGGAGGTGATCATGTTTCTTTCCTTCATTCTATTAATGTAGTATATCCACCGGATTGATTTTCATATATTGAACCACTCTTGCATTCCTGGAATAAGTCCCACTTGGTTATGATGTGTACTTCTCTAAAGATGTTGAATTAGATTTGCTAGTTTTTTGTATTTATACTGCTATGGACTGAATTGTGTTCCCCCAAAATTTATAGATTAAATCTCTAACCCCTAATATGGCTGATTTAGAGATAGGGCCTTTGGAAGGTAATTAAGGTTAATAAGTTCATAAGGCCTAAATCAACAGGATTGGTGGCCTTATAAGAAGAGGAAGAGAGAAATATCTCTCCCTCTCTCTTTCATCACATGCACTCAGAGCTAAGGCCATCTGAGTACTGCAGTGACAAGGTGGCCATCTGCAAATCAGGAAAGAGCCCCCTCCAGACAACTCACTGGGCCTTCATCTGGGACTTCCAGCCTCCAGTACTGTGAGAAATAAATGTCTGTTGTTTAAACCACCCAATCTATAGCATTTTGTTATGGCAACCCAACCTGATTAATATGTGTACTAACAAGGGATATGATCTATATTTTTCTTTTCTTGTGACGTCTGTATCTGACTTTGGTATCAGGGTAATGCTGGCCTCAGATAATTAGTTAGAAAGCTTTCCCTCCTCTTCTATTTTTTGGAAGAGTTTGAGAAGGATTGTTGTTAATTCTTGTGTGAGCACTACTTTGCAATCCTTAATGACACACACGCAGATATTCACATAATAAATCTTAAGATATCTATGTATTGACAAAGTATTGAAATACATACATAAACTACCAGGTAAGACTAACAGTCTGAATATAGGGGTTCAGCATTTTATTCTTCCTTAAACGATATCTTCTGTTTGGGAAAATAATTTTAGTGTTAAATTTGCAATAACATATTGTTTTTAATGTGTATGCCCAACAGTGATTTTTATATAGACAGTTTTCAATATTTCATTGTTTCTCAGCATACTCCAACTCATTAAATCTTTCCCAGTCTTCCTCCTGGGCATGCATATATGTCAACACCAGTTCATTTTCCCATCCAGGGTACTCATTGAGCCTTGTGTCAGGAAACTTTGACCTGAGTATAACATACCAAGGACAAAATCTCTGTGACAGGTGACACAAATAAATATCTAAAACTTAAATTCACCAGAACAGAGAACCACCACAGTCTCATGTTGGATGTCAAGAAAAGTGCCATGAATTTCATCACCAGGAAGGTGTCCTAGAAACATCAATAAAGCTCTTAATGCTAAAAGAAAAAAAATAATTTCTGTAGTTTTCAAATACTATCTTTTCAGAAGATACTTTCACGACTCAGCCTCCTGACATAACTGGGACTCCAGGTGCACACCACCACACTCAGTTGATATTTCTCACATTTTTTTTTAGTGATGGGGTCTTGCAATGCCCAGGCTGGTCTGAAACTACTCCTGGAATCTAGCAATCCTCCCATCATGGCCTCCCAAAATGTTGGGATTATAGGTGTGAGCCACCACCCAGCCAGAAGATACTTTTCCTACAAACTTGTGTTCATAGCTTATATGTCTGTTATATAACTAAAGTGAAACAGCAATGAACAGAGTAAACACATATTTGGTCTGAGGTATAATTCCATGGACCTTCCATGGATCATCAATTTTCAAAAATTTATAATTCATGGAATGGTATTCAACATTACACTGTAGTGAAAAGACTGCAATGGCACATTAGGGCCTTGCAGCCATCTCAGGTTGTCATTGTGAACATTGGTCATAGTTTAATAAAACTGGGGAAATGCTGAAGTCAGCTTAAAAGAATTCTGAAGAATAAGATTTACTATTATTACCCTGAGAAGTCTTGAGCTACCTTAGAAACAAGAAACAAAACCTAATAACATTTAAAGTTGGAGCAGAAAAAAATCCAGTCAACCTGAAATTTTTTTTTTAATGACAACTTTTCAGTTAGAATTTTTGTTTTGAGAAAAATAAGCTTAGTATAGAAATAAGAAAAGAAAAAGACATAAGAGATAAGAAATAAGAAAAATAAGTTTAGTATAGAAATAAATAGTCAATTTCTTTTCCATAAAATCAGTAAGTGGTAGTAAATCTGTCCATTATATTGAAGACCACCAAAAATGGGATTGCTGCCATGCATTTCAAATAGGAAAATGTTACGGACATTTTAATGTGTAAAAGGTATTTTCCTGCAGTAGCCCCTGAGGTATTAATATTTTGTTTTTCAGGAAGTTGACTCTTTATTAGGATATACCTATTTTTAAAGATTAGTTGGCCGGGCGCGGTGGCTCAAGCCTGTAATCCCAGCACTTTGGGAGGCCGAGACGGGCGGATCACGAGGTCAGGAGATCGAGACCATCCTGGCTGACACGGTGAAACCCCGTCTCTACTAAAAAATACAAAAAAACTAGCCGGGCGAGGTGGCGGGCGCCTGTAGTCCCAGCTACTCGGGAGGCTGAGGCAGGAGAATGGCATGAACCCGGGAGGCGGAGCTTGCAGTGAGCCAAGATCACGCCACTGCACTCCAGCCTGGGTGGCAGAGCGAGACTCTGTCTCAAAAAAAAAAATAAAAAATAAAAAAAATAAAAAAAAATAAAGATTAGTAACTAATCATAATTTCCTTAATAAGGGAGCAAGTACCAAATTTCAAGACAGCCATTATGATAATTCGTTCAGATTTTTCACAAAGATTTCTCTAGCTGTTTCCAAACAGTCTATGGAAAACTCACCCTTTAGGGATAAAACACTTGAGAACAACTGAAATGTACAATGTAATCCTGAAATAACATAGCAATTATTTTACAAAAAAAAAAAAATCTCTATATCAACAAGAAAAATAATCTTGGGATAATAGTAAAAGAAAGAAACAAAATGGACGTAAATGACTCCAAAGCTGAATTTACCTGGACTTCTTCAGAAACTCCATTTTATGCCATCCAGGTCTGAGTTAATTAAAAGAACCTGTGAAAACAGTCGCATGTGTCTGTGTTTTTGTGAAAAGAAAAAATCGGTTTCCTTTATTTGAGGTCTAAAGTATTTTTCTCTTCCTCCATTCTTCCTCTTTAGCGGGTTGTAAATTCTTATGATTTGTCAGTAAGTTAGAATTCATAAACTCTTCATGGGTGGGTGTGTCTTGTGTATTCTAGCCTACTAAGGAATAAATTTCCAAAGCAGCTTGTTTTTCCCTTAAAATAATTAATTAGCTAACCAGTTTAAGAAGGAAGTTGCAGAAGGGAGGACAAAGCACCAGTGATCTCGCTTCTCAGTTTCAATAATTTGAAATTATGACTCATCAGAGAAAATGACTGATACTCTGCTTATCAAAACACTGCTAACTTTCTATCGATGAATGTGAGTCATACAGCCACCAAAGAAAAAATGAAGAGCCACCTGACAGAGACAAATATATTGTGGCCGGAGGAAAGAGATTATTCAGAGACACACATAGCTCTTTGATTTCTTTGATCCCTAGGGAATATTTCAAAGTTTGCAGAAAAGAAAAGCAGCAGACGTCTTCTGGAGGAGAATCAATCTGATTTTCAAATTTAATGGCCAAAAAGATGGCATTTGTACTTGGCCTCACATTTAAATTAGTTAGAACTTCAAAAATGCTAACTTTCCTAGTTCCCAGAAACAAGCATTCATTTTCCTCTTTGAGTGTCTAATACTGGTTAAAATTCAGTGTTTCTAGAGACTTCAATCATCAGTTCTACTAAACAAGGTAACGTTATCATTGTATCCGGGGCTGAACACTCCAAGTTCTCTAAAACTTGTAAACAGGATTGCTCTCATTGCCAATCAGAGAGATGACTTCTTTCTTAGCAGTGGATGTCAGCTTACTCCAGGTAATGTCAGTATTTTTAAAAGCATGTAGAAGAAAGATGCCAAAGATAATAGTGAAGAATCCACTTAGGTTCTTGATGATATCTCCAGGCTTCATGCCATACCACTCTTGGAGTAAGATGGCAGAGCAAGTCACTACCATGGATGTGAAGAACGCAAAATAAATGGGAGTCACAGGAGATGTAGTAACGGTGTCCAGTGCCTTGAGATAGTTAATCTGTGTAGTCACCAAAAGCACAAGTATAGCCAGCAAAACAGTGACCAGGGGATGCTTCTAAACTGTCTTCCATTCTAGTAATTCCTTAATGGCAATTCCCAGGCCTTTGGCAGAAGAAACTGAAAATGCTCCAGTCAAAGAATAGATTTAAATATAGACCAATATATTGATCTGTCCTTTCTTGGGAGCCACAATCAAAATCAGTACCAAGAAGATCACAATTATGATCACAGCAAAGGAAATAAATCCTGGGTCTCTCAATTTCATTTCCATTTCATGCAAAGAAGTGACTTCCTCTTCTTGTGGGGGATGGATAACCATCACAGTTGACCCCAATATGCAGCCTGTTTTCCCATAAATGTTCAAGTGCTCATTTAAAAAATAAGAAGATAATATTGCACTTACGAGAACACTCAGAGGGCCGAGAGGGTGGGGGTGACCAAAATGGCAGGTGCAAAAGCATAAGCCAGAAAATGTACAGCCTTTCCTGCTCCCATGGCTAGCACTCCTGCCCCCTAGAGCCATCCTTCAGGTCGGAATGTCCACCTTGTCCAGCTCTAGTGACGCCTTTTTTGACCAGTTGCAAGAGACCCTTCTTTTTCAATATGAAGCTGGAGCTAATAAAAATACTGGAGGTTACTTCCAGTACCTAGCCCACATAAAGACTGTATTTGTTTTCTACGTTTGCTGAAATGCTCAAGTTGGTTATGCTGGAATTCAGGTCCGTGTAGAGGACCGGAGAAGCAGCTGTGACACTTCTGTGATCTCACACCAAGCCTGGGAGGAGTTTGGACAGACCAGAGACAGCATATATCCTTCTCGGCAGGGCTCTCTGTGCCACAGCCTCACATGGGCCCCCATGTCCCTGGACGGGGCTCCTGGATGCAGATGCTCTCTCCTCAGTCACCTGGGCCTCTCCTCCCCATGGACCTGCCAGATTGTTGTTAATTGTTTTTTAAAGAAAACTGCTCTATTGAGGTAAAATGAACATATAAAAAGCTGTATATACTGAATGTATACATTTTGATAAGTTTGGGGATAAGCTGCACCTGTGAAACCATCACCACTATCAAGGTTATAAACACATCCATCACCTCCCAAAGTTTCCTCCCACCCTTTTATTATTGTTATTATTATTGTTATTGAGACAGAGTCTTGCTCTGTCACCCAGGCTGGAGTGCAGTGGCATGATCATGGCTCACTCCAACCTCCGCCTCCCAGACTTAAGTGATCCTCCCACATCAGCCTCCTGAGCAGCTGGGATCACAGGCACAGGCCACCATGCCCAGCTAATTTTTATATTTTTAGTAGAGACACGGTTTCACCATGTTGGCCAGGATGATCTTGAACTCCTGACCTCAAGTGATCCACCTACCTTGGCCTCCCAAAGTGCTGGGATTACAGCTGTGAACCACTGCACCCAGCCCCTTTATTATTTGTATTTGGATTTTGTTTTTGTTACTGTTTTGATAATAACACTTACCATAAGATCAACTTGCCTTCATAAATTTTAGGTATACAATGCAGTATTTTTAGCTATAGGCATCATGCTGCACAGATCTCCAGAGCTCATTCATCCTGGATAACTGAAGTTTGGTACCTTCTGATCATCATCTCCCCATTTCCCCCTCCCTCCAGCCCATGAAAACCACCATTCTACTCTACCTGTTTTTTTTTTTTTTTTTCTTTTGAGACGGAGTCTCGCTCTGTTGCCCAGGCTGGAGTGCAGTGGCCAGATCTCAGTTCACTGCAAGCTCTGCCTCCCGGGTTTACACCATTCTCCTGCCTCAGCCTCCTGAGTAGCTGGGACTATAGGCGCCCGCCACCTTACCCAGCTAGTTTTTGTATTTTTTTGGTAGAGACAGGGTTTCACCGCATTAACCAGGATGGTCTCGATCTCCTGACCTCGTGATCTGCCCGTCTCTGCCTCCCAAAGTGCTGGGATTACAGGCTTGAGCCACCACGCCCGGCCTACTCTCTGCTTTTAGAAGTTTGATTATTTTAGAGTCCACATTGCTATGGTTTGAATGATGACATCCCTCCAAAATTTATGTTGAAGCCATCCCCAATGCAGTAGTATTAAGAGGTATGGTCTTTGGGATGTGATTAAGTCATGAGGGCTCTACTCTTATGAATGGGATTAGCACCCTTATTTAAAGGCTCAAGGTCAAAAGGAGTGCTCTGTCACCCTTCTGTCTTCCTCCATGTGAGAACACATGCATCTCCTCTGGAGGAAGCAGCAACAAGACACCATCTTGGAAGCAGGGAGCAGCCTTCATCAGACACCAACGCTAGTGTCTTGATCTTAGACTTCCCAGCCTCCAGAAACATAAGAAACAAATTTCTGCTGTTTATAAGTTACCCAGTCCCAGATATTTTGTTATAGCAGCACAAATGGACTAAGATACACCCATAAATGAGATCCTGCAGTATTTGTCTTTCTGTGCCTGGCTTACTTTGTTTAACATAATGTCCTCTGGGTCCATCTATGTCATCACAAATGGCAGGATTTCCTTCTTTTTAAGGACTAAATAATATTCCTTTGTATGTATATACTATAATTTTTTTTATTAAGTGAAATCAAGTTTGTTAAGGAAGTAAAGGAATATAAGAATGACTACTCCACAAGCAGAGCAGTCCTGAGGCTGCTGGTTGGCTGTTTTTATGGTTCTCTTGATTATGTGCTAAACAAGGGATGGATTATTCATGAGTTTTCAAGGAAAGGGGTGGGCAATTACCAGAACTGAGGGTTCCTCCCCTTTTTAGACCATATAGGGTAACTTCCTGACGTTGTCATGGCATCTATAAACTGTTGTGGTGTTGGTGGGATGTCTCTTAGCATGCTAATGCATTATAATTAGTGTATAATGAGCCAGAGGTCACTTTCATTGCCATCTTGGTTTTGATGGGCTTTGGCCAGCTTCTTTACTGCATTCTTTTATCAGCAAGGTTTTTGTAACCTGTATCTTGTGCCAACCTCCTATCTCATTCTGTAACTTAGAATGCCTAACCTCCTGGGAT